>NC_052475.1:31669981-31992844 GCF_009730915.1 Dioscorea cayenensis subsp. rotundata
TGGAAGTTACGTATTGCTTTTACAAACTTGGTCTGACATTTCGTAAACTTCGGCCGATATGCTTTGTGAAGCTGCAACTCGTAAGAACTCGTCAGTACGCTCTAGCTTTGAGGTTGTTGAACTCATTTGTTGACTTGTTCAAACTTGGAACTTGGACTTTTCAGTTATCATCTTTGAATTTGATTGTAATTTCGATTTGATTTTTACAAGCTTCGGCCTTTAGGTCGTGTAGCTTTTTGTAACTCATGAACTCTTCAACTCTTCACCCTCGAGGTTGTTGGGTTCATTTGTTGAATTTGGAATCTTTGATTTGATTTGGAACTTCATTTTGACTTTTCATAAGCTTCCGCCTTTAGGGCTGTAGAAACTTTTCTGCGAACTGCTAGAACTCTTTCAACACTTCAACTTTGAGGTTGCTTGAGTCTCATTTGTTGATTTGTTTGAAACTTGAAACTTGGGTCTTAGACTTCAACTTGCTCCTTGGGAATTTGATTATGTATCTTAAACTTTGATTTGATTTCAAGTTGTAGATTTTGTATCGATGAATCACAAACTTGGTTTGACTTTTCAGTGAGCTTGCACTTTTATGCTTGTGATCTTTTACAACTCTGTGAACTCTTCAACTCTTCATCCTCGAGGTTGTTGAGCTCATTTGTTGATTTATTTGAAACTTGAAATTTGGACATTTGATCTTTTTCAGTATCTCTTGATTTGATTTGGAACTCGACTGACTTTCCATAAGCTTCGCCTCTGGGCTTGTAAGAACTTTTGTCATGAACTTTATGAACCCCTCAATGCTCAACTCGAGGTTGTTGAGCTCGCTTTATCTTGGATGTTTTAAGTTTGGTCTCAATTTTATCTCGGACTTTAAGTTATAGATTCTCCGCATCGAGGAATCGTAAATATGAGTCTTAGCTTCTTTCAGCTGAACTTCGGCTTTTATGCTATGTAATCTTTTTACTACTCGGAACTCTTCAACTTCCTTCATCCCAGAGGTTGTCGAGTCTCATTCTGTTGAATTCGCATTCTTTGATTTGATTCTGGAACTTGATTTTGAAACTTCATTTGACTTTTTCCACAAGATCTCGGCCTCTAGGCTTGCAAGAAACTTTGCAACTTAGCGAACTCTTCAAACACTTCTATCCTCGAGGTTGTTAAGCTCATTTGTTGACTTTGTTTGAAACTCTGAATCTTTGATTTTGCATCTTAGATTTAATTTGATTTCAAGCCTGTGAATTCCTCATGTCGATGAATCACAAACTTGGTTTTCGACTTTCATGCTTTCACCGCTATGCTGCTTTTTGTAACTTGTAAACTCTTCAACACTTTAACTTTGAGGTTGTTGAGCTTCGTTTGTTGACTTTGTTTAGAAATTAGTGTCTTGGACCTTCAACTTTCATCTCTGAATTTGATTTGGAACTTGATTTGATTTTTATAAAGCTTCAGCTTTCACGCTCGTAGTTTTTGCAACTATGTGAACTCTTCACCACTTTAACCTCCGGGTTGTTGAGCTCATTTTGTTGATTCATCATTTTGATTTGATGTTTTTTAGAATGCTTGGTTTTTCAAGATCTTTGAAATTTTCTTCATCACTCCAATGGCCCAAAACAGGGTCCACTGAGCTCAAAAAGTTTTCATGGGTTTTGGAATTTTTTATCACTCGAAGAGAATCAATGGCCTCAAACAGGGCCCGTCCACTCGAAAGAGTTTTTATGGGTTTTGCACCTTTTTCATCACTCGAAGAGAGTCAATGGCCTCAAACCCGGAGTCCATACGCTCAAAGAGAGTTTTATGGGTTTGGAATTTTTCACTCGAAGAGAGTTTCCATGGCCCTCAAGCGGAGTCCATGTGCTCAAAGAGAGTTTTATGGGTTTTGAATTTTTCAACACTCGAAAGAGAGTCAACAGCCCCAAACAGTAGTCCATCACCAAAGAGAGTTTTTAGGGTTTTGAATTTTTATCACTCCTAAGAGAGTTAAATGGCCTCAAACGAGGTCCACTCACCAAAGAAATTTGTCGTCACTCCAAAGAGAGTCTATGCTCTCAAAAAGGATCTTGATAGCCTAAAGTCCGCCCGCTGATTGCGAAAGCAAATGAAGAGGCCTCCAAGAGAGTAGAATCGATACATGATAGACATCACTTGTGTGATCTTAAGGGTCTGTGAAATTACCAAAGTATCCCTCATCTTCGCTAAAAATCCTCTTCTTTTTCTCTCTCCTTCTGCATTGAGGCCCTCTAACTTTTCATTTTTTCACATTTTATGAAATTTTGCAAATGAACCCCCGGACTTTCATATTTTCATATTTTTCATGGCTTTTGGAGTTAAACCCTCGAGCTTTCAGTATTTTCACACATTTTCACATTTTGCACACGTGTCCTCAAAAACTTTTCTTTCTTCTTCTTCTTTTTACTATGGTACTCATAGGAGTGAAAGCGAGCAACATCGTATATCTCTTGTCTATGGGCATGATTTAAAAGACAAATTATGCGAGGGACGGGATCCTAAGATCAATATATAAAGATATGGCATGGGCGTAAGGTGCATAATCAGAAAACTGACATCTACTACGATTTTGCATGGGATTAACAACCAGCATATATATATATATATTTGTATGAGATTTCATATGATCATCTACCTTCTTGAAAACGATGAACTTCTCCAAGGCTTATGAACGCTTTCTTTGCTTGCATGCTGTGAAAGGGACATCACCATCTGTGTGGACATCTCACTGGGATCCTTCTCGCCTTTTATTTTTCACAATAGGATTTTTCACTAAGTCCCACTGGATATTGAACGACTTCAATGACTTTTCCAATGTCGACCCCTCACTTTGGTGCAGTGTAATGGTGACTTTCTTGTGGATACGATGGAGAACCCCACCAAGATCACAGAGAGTTGTAGATGAAAGGAGTGCGAGAAGATGTAGTCGTTGATGCGATGCTCGTTGACGCCAAAATAATGCATATGGGATGGATGGCTGGATCATTTCCCTCCATGTCTCTATCTTTACGGGTCCCACCATCAAAGGAAGAAGCCTCTCATCCATGCATGGTAATGCTCATTTTTCTTTCTTTTTAACCCCGGTCCCACCACGGAAGAACATTCTTCTTCATGCCTTTCCATGCTGATCCAACCATTGAGAAGTCAAATGCCTCCTATGCTCCTTCCCTCTTCTATGCCCTCCTCTCTCCCTAAAAGATCCGGGACCCACCATATTGTTATTATTTTTAACCAAAAGATTTTTGTTTTCAAATATCCGGATTTTCATTAGCATTGCCATTATCCGAATATTTATGTTTTATTTATTTATTTTTATTTATTTTTATTATTATAATTTAATTTAATAATAATTTTTAACTCAAATTTAAAATTTATATATTTTTTTCTTTTAAATCCGAATTATGAGATAGAATTGGACTTTGATTAATATTAAAACTCCTTTATCTTTTTTAAGCCCTCAAAATGACTTTTATCCCCCTAAGTTTTATTTAGAGATAAAGATTAGGGTTTTATTCAAATTAAAACTCTTCCTATATATATAAACAACATTAAACAAGATCTTCTTTACAATAAAAATAAGTCAACTCTGCCTTAGAAAATAAATCATCTTTAATATATTGTAGGAAATATTTATATAAAACAAAAACTTAAATTTTTTTAAAAATTTTAATATATATATATTAAAAAGTGAATAATTACTAATTCATTACCAAAAAGAACAGGAGAGAAAGAAACAAAAGAAAAAAATAAAAACAAACCCTGATCACCAAAGGTGAAAATCGGAAAAAACAAAAAACAAATTGGGAGAAAAACATAAAAAAGACCTCATCCAAGCAGTGTAGTGCATATATACAGTGAAAATATATATGATGATGGGTCAACTGTGCTGTGTGCACTCTAATTTTTATCTTTTTAAAAATAAAAATTTTATTAAAAAAAATCACTGAATACAAAAACTAAAAATTATAAATAATAACAATAATAATATAAAGTACAACAAAGTTCCATAATCAATCAATAATTCTTGATGCAGTGAGCTATCCTCCTCCTTTAATTTCATTCTGTCCAATTATCTGTATTATTTTTGGGAAAAATATTCAAAATATTTTCCCATTCTTCTCACTCGTAATTCTCTGTTAGCGCCCTCTAATATTAGATCTGCTTGCAATTTCCGTCCTTCTATTTCCATTATAATGTTGCATTCAAATTTCTAGATCTTCTTGTAGTACTATATAGATTTGTCCTTCTGTAGACTCTAACTTGGCTTCAAATTTTGTACACCCATTTCCCTATATTACCCCTTATTCCTAACCCCGCATTGCGAAGCTCTTCGATCTGGTTTTTGCAATAGCCTTAGAGCACCTTTTTGACATTGCACATGCTTAATGAGACGACCAAACATGTTGATGTGTTTTAGCTCTTGGTGATCAACCTTTGATAATATAATCAGGAAGATTGATTTATATATACATATATATGCGCACATATATGTAGAAATATATATATAGGGAGAGAGAGAGAGAGATATGTATTATCATATATATAACATTCAAAATTTGATTTATTTGGATAGATATCTTTCCATCCTACATGTGATATTAAAATATATTATCAAATAAATAAATATTATTTATTTTTAATAATAATAAAAAATAGAAGTTTATTTAATTTTCTAATTAAACTACTATTTAAATCAGAGTAGTTAAGGTTGAATCCAAACTTTGAAAATATATTAATTTTGAAATTTAAAAATAAATAAAAAATTTGTCCATAGATTCAAACAATTATATATAAATGTTCTTCCATATTTAAGGCAAAAATAATATTTTTGATATCATGATCAATAAATTAAACATATCCGTAGATCTATATATCAAAGCTCTATTCAAAAATCTTCATTGATCTTTTGTTGATAATAAAAATAGAAGAGTAAATTATAAATCTCTCAAATCTCAGACCAACATCATCGAAAGGTAATTAATTTGTAACTTTTTAATCAGCTTTATTTTTCATTATTTTGATTTCAAAAATTGGAATAAAAATTTGCATTCAAAAAAAATATATTAGTTATTTTAGAATAATAACAATCAATGTTAACTAGATCCATTGCAGTATAATATAAGATAGAAAGTATGAATGTACATCCAAATCCCGAGGCACAACGATGGTTGTCGATCTCAACCCGAGATTCTAATCTCGGGAGATTAGAGTGTGTAGGGATGGCAATGGGAGGCGTGGCGGAGGCGGGCATGCCTTTACCATCCCGGCCCCGCATGGTAATAAGCTGGGCACCGCAGGGGCAAGGTCATCGGAGGAGCACTATTCTCCGCTCTTTTTGCTTTTTCGCTAATCTCCCGCCTCGCTTATAGCTATAAATAAGATTTAAAAATTTTTAAAAATATTTATAAAATAGATTTATTTTATAAAACATATATTTTTAAAGACAACTCTATAAGAAATTTATTAAAAAAATTTTTAAAAAATTCATTTACTCCTATACATTATATAATATTTATAATAAATTAAATTATTATCGGCGTGAAGGGCAAGAATACATTGCCCCGCCCCGCTCAAAATCGGGGCGGATCGGGCGGATCGGAGCGGGAACTTCGTGACGGATCGGGTTTTGCCATCTCTAAGCAGGTGTTGTTGAGTGCGATCCTCGAGGCAAGCGTCTGGTTGTGATTGATTTTCCTTCAGAGATCCAATCCCGAGGAGTACGAGAGACTTCTCCTGGATTGGATTTTGCGGATCAGCTGGATATTCGCGAAACCATATCTCGAGGCGTTATTTTGGTTGATTGTCTGCCAAACTAGCGGGTTTTGGACCAACCTGCGGGCCAAGATTTGGCCCATGATGTTTTTTTGTTCAATTCTCAGTACACGGGCCAAGCCTCAAGTCAATGATTCCTGATTGGGTCAAGTTGAGGCTTTGGGCCATCAACTTGTTGCTGATTTGGGCTCTAGCTAAGATAAACCGGATTTTTTTCTTTTGGGCCAAGATGAGGCATCAGGTTCGGCCCCGGGTTCTGAGGATCAGCTTCCTAGCAATGATTTTTCACAGTGAGCAGCTGCCTCAGGCCCTCAGGGCGATGCGAACCAAGGCGACCAGCTCCAAGAGGCCTTTTAAGAACCCCTGATCACCCACCACAACAGGTACCTATTCCGCCTGGTTTTACTTGGCACTTCATGTTGGGTATCCGTCCATTGTCCCAAAGGTTAACACGATACTACTAGACTCCTTTCTACCAGACCCCAATTACGCTTGGTCTGATGGTGAAGAGCATGAACAAGAAGAGACAGTGGACTCAGCTCTCAACCATCTCGCTCTTGGCCCTTTTGAGTCCCAATAGTCTATCCTGATTCAAGAACATCTTCCAACCCAGGATATGATGACGAATGTGGTATCTGATGACTCTATTTAGGAGGCCATGCCAGTGTTGGACATTTCCATAGAGGAATAGGATCAGCCAACATGCCGCTAGCATGATCAACGTGAGCCACGTAAAAAAGCCTTCCTTGCGCTTGGAATGAGGAAGCTGGGTTTTCTGCTCTCACCCGCTACATCAAAGATTTCAAGGCTTTTTCCAAAAGCGGGCTTCACTAAGGAGATGCACAAGTTGGAGGAGTTCATACCGCGATCGACGCTAGATCTGGGCCGTGACCCTTCTGCGGGGAGCCGGATCCCGATGTGCTTGATGATGTCACCGACTAGCCATCGCACTGCTACATCGTTGTTTCTAGTAGGAGTCCCTCTCTTCTTCTAGTTTCCTTATCTTCTTCTTGTTTTTTTCCCACTTCTAGTGGAGTGCTCCCCGCTTTGGTGGGTTTCGAGTGCAAGGATGGATTTTTTTTTTATTTTTTATTTTGGGATCTGACATGATGTGATTGCTCACATGGGATTTACTTTCATAATTTTCGTTTTGTTTTAAAAATTTTATCCAGACATATTGTCTAAAGCAAGGGTTTAATAACCGGACCGATCGGTGAACTGGTTGGCCAACCTGTGCACGGTTCAACAATTTCTCTTTTTTATTTATTTTTAAATAAATAAACTTTCAAAAAAAAAAATTCATAAATTATAAAAAAATCCAGAAAATTCAGGAAAAATGGGGGAAAATAAAATTTATTAAAAATCAAACTTTTCTTCTTTTGATTTCTAATGAAAAATTAGAGAAGATACAGAATCAAGGATTTAAAATTTTAAATCCTTGCCTTGAATGTTGGTTTTGATTATAAAAGCAATTATTAAATCCTTGCTGGAAGTCGTAATAATGATCTCGATGAGTATAGGAAGCCTTCTTAGCCTCGCATAGCCATCATCGGTTGAGCAGCAAGTGTCCAATAACATACAAAGGGGATGAAAGGATCTGCAAAGCAACTGCAACCTGACCCGAAGGACCTCCGGAGGAGATGAAAGGACGATGGGCAAGATCCGTTCGAGGCCGTTAGTTCTAAGAAAGGCGTCCTGGTTTGCTGGTTCACAGGCGCAGAGATTTCAAAGGAGTTAAAGGTGGGGAAGCAAGAGAGGAAAGGAGGGGGAAAGGCTGCGGTTGGTTGCATCTAAGGTACCGATGATAGCAAGCCGGCCACGGGCCTTGAGGGTGTGTTTGACGATGGCCAACCTCCGATGAAGGATGAACCAACGACCGTGAGAGTGCGTGTTTGACTAGTCTAAGACAAAACCTAAATGAAATCAGTGATTTTTTAAAACCGGCTCGGTCCGGGCCGAACCGGCTCATCGGGCTGTCTAAAACCGTTCAAGACCGGTTCAATCAGATCCGGTTCGTTATATAATGAATCTGACTGGGAGGCCTGCTCAACCGGGTTTCTACCGAACAGTTGAACCGCCGTCCAAATTCCCTGCTAATTAATCCTTGGTCTAAAGTTTCTAAATTGTTATGCATTTTTGGTTTAATTTAGATCATCAATTATGATAATCTATGATATATATGCAACAAGAGAACGATGCATCATATATTTTTTAAAATTTAAAATAAATTATTAATTTTATTATCACGTTGGACACATTGCTCAACAAGCACCTATGCCTTGACGATGTGTGGGTTTTTTTAGAATTCAATATTATAGTTTTTCCGAAATAAATACTATATATAAGAGATTCGATACCATACTACAAGACCATGACAAATGCATATCTTTCAACCTAAATAGGCGTACATATTAATTTTTTATTATGTTGATGTTTTACTATAAATTCTAGATGAGTGGATAATTTTGTTAATTAATAAAATAATTATTGATAACTTCACATCAATCCTATAATGCAACACATTATATGTTTCTAATTGATGTATTATGAAATAAATAAACAAACAATAAATAAGTAAGAAGAATTTTTTTTAAAAAAAAGAATTCACTGATTTAGGCGCAAAACTTAAAATTGGAAAAAACTTAGTGTGGATGGCTCTCATCATTTAGCTTTAAAGCCTACGACCTGGCCCAAGCTTGTCCCAACCATATCCAAAGTTAATGTTTGACTTGCCAGTCCAAGCATGATCTAAATAAACCTTCGATTAGATATGAATATTATTTTTAAATGATGGGCTAACCCACAGACATGCTCTTTTGGACTTTTTAGGGCTGATTCAACAGGGCGACCCATGATCTGGCCCATTGAATTTATTACTAAATATTAATAATAAAAATTAAAAAAAATATTACAAATGATTGATTGAAATAAGCCCATCATACAAGAAAGCTAACTAGCTAAGTGGCTAATTCCTAATTGTCATGGGCCAACTTCATGAGTCATGTCATGCCAACCAACGATTTCCTCCATGATTTATCTTGGAAGAGGGTTGTATTTTCATTGATCAATGAAGTACATAGAGGTCCGATTTTATGTAGAATGGAAAAAAACACATATGATTAAGAAATGAGTAGGTGCTAATCTAGTTTTGATGTAATTATATTGTAGTGATGCAATATTTTTCTCGGGTAAAAATGTAATAATACTAATCAATTAATAAATTTATTTGTACTTATTTTTATTTTATTTTTTTATTTTTAAATCATCACAAAGTTTAATAAAGTAAGTTAAAATATATATATATATATATATATAACAACAGACCGGTTTGAGCCAAATGCAACGGATTAATCCAAAGAGCCAAGCCTATGAGCTGAGCCATGGGTTCACATTTTAAAATTGGGCTAGCTCAGCCGGCCCAAACTATTTATGAGGTTTGTCATATATAGGCTTGGGCTGGATCAAAACTTTTATTTTCAGGGGCGAGCTGATCTGCCCCAACCCAATGATGAGAGTAAAGTGCGGATAGAGGTCAAATATCACAACTTGGCACATTCATAGTGCATTTTATATTGAGTCATAAACTATCAAGTTCTACTAAAATTCAAATTGACAATTCCTACTAAAACTCAAAATTGATGACTACACAATTATAATCCTATGATATGCTTAATAAGCTATAATTCAATTATAAATAAGAGCTCTATGTAATTATAAGCCGGGTCTCTAAAGTTGCAACTGACTAATTAAATCTTAGTTTGTATACGAATAAAATTTGGGTCATAAACTCTAACAAAATATTTTTTTTATACATAATTTTTTTTATCACTAATTACATTATTTCTCCATAGTATAATTTGCTTATACAATGCCCTTCCTAATTGAAGGAGAGGTTCGTTTGCATGTATATATATATGTATATATATAGTATTATACATCAAAAACTTTATCGCACCAATTCATATCAAGCATTTGTGGATTTCTTCCATCTATCTTCACTCAAATATTACCATGAATCTCTAGCTTGAGTAAAAGAGGAAATGCTTATACATGAAGTTTGAGCTGATAAGAGAATATTATTCTTATTATTAGTGGTTTAATATAATCACTGAATCTAAAACGGTGAGACTAAATTTAACATAAAAGGAGTCTCAATTTTCCTTTTGAGAACTGAGAAGTAAACCATGTTGGAGGAAATAAAGATCAAGGACCTATTATTCTTTAATTTATATTTACTTGACTTATGCATCTATATCAAAAAGGTTAACCTTGGTGCATGAATTCAAAACTCAGAAGACAGGTTCCATGCCTTCAATAATTTCTACTCATTAATTTGTAAAAATCAGTAATTAAATACTTTGATCATTTAAAAGCAAAAAAACTTTGGTGCATGAATTCAAAAACTCAGAAGACAGGTTCCATGCCTTCAATAATTTCTTACTCCTTAATTTGTAAAATCAGTAATTAAATACTTTGATCATTTAAAGCAAATTAAAGTTAATTAGATAACAATTAATAAAGGTGGCGGATAAATTAAACCAATTCCATTACAAACGAATAAAACAAATGCGTTAATTTTGCCAACACCGATTGAGATCTTTTCTAATATAGAAGTAAATCATCTCTAGCTTAGAAAAATATATGTCATCTCTAATACAGTACAGGGAATATTCTTATAGAAAAATCACTAAAAAAACTCTTTTTATATATAATTATGGATAATATTTTTTTCAAACACAATGCAAACTGGACAATAGATCGATCAAAAATAAATAAAAAAAATTAATTAAAGAAATCACTAAACTTAAAAATAAAAAAAACTAAAGTTTTATAATCTAATTTAATTTGATCATTATTCTTGACGATCAAACGGTGGATCTTCCTCTTTGTCATTTTGATCTGATTACTATTCTCATTCTGACAATTTTTTTAAGAAACTTAACCATTAGTTTATCTCTCTCTTCGGTGGAGCCTTCTAATGTGAGGTTAGCTTCCACTCTCCTGTCTTCTATTATTGTAAATTTGGATGTCAATTTCCTTCTTCCATTATTATATTGCCTGAATAATAGTATCTACGTCGCTCTTTTTATACTGAATATAAACAAGATTTCTACCTAACTCCCGAATGCATGAGATGAAAATAAGATAAAAATACCGCTAAAAAATGATATAAACAAGATCGCTGAGGAGTGATTTCGAAACCCACGACCTCCCCTTATACTTCATTGTCATACCATTCAACCCACGACCTCCCTCTTCTCCTACCGATCTTTTGAAGTTGATTTCAACTTTCTTCCGTCCTCGTTCCAAGTTGCATTTTATTGCTACCGTCCGGAGGAACTCTTCTGCCTTGTCAAAGAATTGCATTAATTGTAGGAATTTTTTGACGTTGCGCAAGCTTAAGGAGGTGGCGAAACATGTTGATGAGCCTTAATTGGTTATTGGTTTAAGATGAATACATCTTTATTTGTGTACAATAAAATTTGGGTCACAAATTAACTACGACGAATTATATCCTTTTTTTTTCATACATACTTAAATAATAACTATATCATACTTATCCATTGACCACTTTTTTTTTATTTGAGGATAATAAAACGGCTTATGTATATATTTATATGTTTTATAATTTGGATTAAAAAGTTATTGTGGATAAATTAATATATGTTATTGACTGAGTTATTTTTTAAGGAAAATTAAAAATTAGTTAATATTCATCTAGAGATAAGATTCTTTTATTATTTTCTCTAATACAACATGTAAATATATTATTTCTTTGTTAGAATTAAATTTAGTGGAAATTGCCAAAAACCCTTTTAAGCTTTGTAGAAAATTACCAAAAACACCCTGCTAGTTTTCAGAATCCCCAAAAACCCCTCCTTTTAAAAGTTTATGTTTTTCAAACCCCCAAACCCTCAGAATCGATGTGAACGGAGTGAGTTTCAAATTTTTGGACGTAAAATGCCCTTGCATGATGGGGAGTCGCAACTGCAGACCATCTCGGCGATTTGAGAGGAAGCGGGCGGTTTTCCTGAGGGTAACCCCGAGAGAAGAATTCTATCGGAGCCGCTTAATTGCTTTTTCTCACCACGCCTTCGCCTTTCCATTTCCGGGTCGCCTCCTGGTTGTCTCACTGGCAAGCCTCCAGAATTGCCATTTCATCGCCTTTTTCCCTTTCCACCCAGATCTCAAGGAGAAGTCCCCTCACAAGCAACTAGTGCAGTTTTACCAGCTTGCAATCTAAGGTATCGAGTATGGTTTTATGTTAACTGCTCACATAAAGAAAGATTTTTTTCGCTTTTTGCTTGCTCCCTGCTTTTGTTGGAAGATATCAAGTCTCGTAGGAAATTTCTACCGGGGTTTTGTTAGTCCGCAGGAGATTTCTGGCTAGGGTTTTGTTTTGTTTTCGATTTTCAGATGTATACACCTATCGAAATAGTTTTTCTGATCGTTATGATTCGTGTAATATTTATAATGTACATTTCCGCTTCGCTTGATACGGTTGCAGCTTTTACAAACGAGGTCGACGCTTTTAAGAAAACTGAGATGTTAGCAGCTTTAACATTTGTTGTCTCTGCTATATTCTCGCCTCTGCTTAACAAAAATGGGTCTCTGCTTAACATTTTATATCTCTGCTTAATAACCGAGAGTTTACCGCTTAAAAACCTTATATTTCCGCTTAAACTTTTGTCAATACCGCATGTCGAATGTGTTGTTATCTGTCATAGTGTCATGGATTACGGCGGGTCAACCTAGTTAATGGGCGCTGCTATTTGACACCCTGGCCGTGAGACCTTAATCAATCGAAAGTTAACACTGACCCCTCGACACTCGGGAGATTATTCAAGCGACACCGCTTGCGCTGCTCAATCGAGTCGGAAGCCATATACCAAGAGAGGGCCCTTCTTGATTCTCTTTTGCAAAAGGTACGTATGGTCGCACCAATAAATTCGTGGATCGGGGAAAGCTCGCCGAAGCTTTCTGCACTCTCAAGACGTGGCCCTCGCTCTCGTCTCGTCATGACGACGACGCAGCTGGTCTTTCGTAAGAAGAAAAACCAGTCGGCCGTCAAGGGCTGTGATCTATCAAAGACCAACGAGAGCACAGAGACTCCATCAAGAGCACTCAGCGCAACTTGTCTCGACAGAGGGGAGAAGAAGATAATTTTGTCAAACCCCCGACGTGCACTTTTATGGGACAGCCCTCTTCCCAAATACATCATGCCTTGCCTCCGAATCGGATCGCTGATTACGCCGACGATCTACTGCACCATGGGGCGACACGCATGTGCGCAGCGACGTATTGCGCGGGCTTATGGAGGATATTCCAAGCGCCGCCCGAGCGCAAGATAGATGCGCCGGAAGAAGACCAACATTGTGGTACATTAAGGGTTGCCTCACCGCTTTAACGCCCTGGTTTTACGAAATGACTCGAACGGGAAGAAAGTCCGCTTTCAGAAGATCCCAAGGACGTCAGCTACACGGTGAAAAGTATTTACCTAAGCAAGCGACGGTAGAAACGAGCTTGTCATCGTCGATGGAAAAAGAGGTATTAAATCATGGACAATGTTTAATATAAGTCCTTTAATGTTTAAACATTTTATTTAGCGCTTAACTTTTAGTATTTACTGCTTAACTATTATTCATACCGCTTTTAAAATATTTTGTTCTCCGCTTAATTATATTCTATAACGCTTTAAATATATAAACACTGCTTAAATATAGTTTTTTTATAGTTTAAAAATGAATCGATCTCACCGAATTGTTCTGGGTTTTACATATGTTAGTTTCCTGAAATGGTTCCCGATGACGTCAAGAAGAAATATTTGTCTGGGGCCAACCGACCTGGATCTGACGCCATCGCCTCCCA
This sequence comes from Dioscorea cayenensis subsp. rotundata, assembly GCF_009730915.1. Lineage (NCBI taxonomy): Eukaryota > Viridiplantae > Streptophyta > Magnoliopsida > Dioscoreales > Dioscoreaceae > Dioscorea > Dioscorea cayenensis. Next base: position 31,683,626 of record NC_052475.1, read on the forward strand.
ACCACTGGGCTCAAGGCGACGATGAGAGTGCACTTATCGCTAAGGCTCGGACGCTGGCTTCCTACTTCCACTCCCCACCACGCCAAGACGCAGATTCCTCGACGCCGAGAAGCCCTCCCTACCCCTATAGACTGCAACAACCCCCTACCACGATCAACGACAGGGCCCCCGACCACGGCAGCTCCGACCGCGGAGATTTCCACCGCTGACATTGGGCTAAGATGTCACCGCGAACTCTTTACGCAGCATGCCGAGATATTGACGACCGAAGTTTCTCGGCTTGTCGCCGTGCGTGGAGGCGCCTGAAGGACGTTTCACAACCGGCCACGCCATCCCTCGAAAAGAACTCGAGCATCTCGGACTGAACGAGGCGCCGAATTTGACGACGACGTACATCATCGGAAGCGTCATTCCAAGGCGCTACATTCAAGAGACTTGCAAAAAAGAGGGAGACATATCGCTTTCCCGCTCCACCGCCGACCGACGACTGAATAATAGCAACACCATCGGCATCGATGTCAGCATCGAGTCCGCCGCTGACGATACATGGACACGACGCTGGAGGACATCAGATGATGTGGCGCTGCTACGGCGCGAAGGTCGCTGACTCTTCTCGATGAAATCGCCGACCCGTGGAACCGGCCGCCGAGATTGCAGGCATCAAAGATGGACACAATCCCCCAAGATCAAGAACAAGTTAGGGCGCGTGTCTCCCAACGATGTCGCCATGGCCACGGTTGAGAAGATCGTCGAATCCGCTGTTGCGGCTACGGCCGTGGCCGACAAGATCAAGCCCAAGCCGCATGCACAATCCCACAACAAGAACAACCATGTGAAGGATGTGTTCTGCAGCTGATGCTGCCGCCATCGTCCCCCGATCGACGGAAGATGCCGATCGAAGTCCCCGACCGAGCAACGAGAGAGATGATCAAGGCTAATCAAAAATCGACTGCATCTGCTCGGAAAGCTTTTATTCAAGAAGAAAAATGGGTTGGCCTCGAGTCGTTTTGACAAATACGAGCGAGAGTCGATGAGGATCTTCCTCAACCGCCTATGGATCGTGTAAGTGTAATCGCTTTTATGTTATTGTTTAAAGGGGTTTCTTATAGTGTTTAACTATTTCGTAATAGTGTTTAATACCTTTATGTTATCATTTAAGTTTTCTACTTATCGCTTAATTATATATAATATCATGTAACAATTGATAATATCATTTAAATATTTACAATATGGTCTTATTATATCTCATATCGCTAATCCCTCAAAGACTCGCTGCAGTGGAAGAACGACGACTGCCAAGACCACACGCCGATGATTATACACGCCGCTGAGGGGAAGGAGACGGTCACCGATGATGTGATGGACGCCTCGATGCATCATACAAAAGTCGCGAGCAAAGAGCCATATCCTCACAAGAGGCGCCCCATCACCGCATCATGGCTACTGCTTACGCCAAAGCAGTACGACGACACGACACACCATAGGGCTATGATCGATGATGCGCAGCGAACCTCGCATGAAGTTCAAATTGTCATCCTCCCGATAATCAGCGAATGACCACTTCCACGTCGTCCGTCCCGACAATGATAAACAAGAATACAGTGCATTATTCTTCATGTCCGGCACGATAAGGACGCTCGGACATGGTAAGTTCTTTTTAATTACGTCCGATTAATATCCTGTCGTATTTAAATCCCAGTATTCTAATCTCGACTTGCATATCTCGACAATGGAATCTATTCGACCTTTCAGCGCCGAGTACGGAGTTAGGCGAGTCGGCGATCAAGCAAAGTACCCGGCCGCAGCATCGGCTACGTAAAACCCCACGCCAAAACAAGGAAGCCGAGGCGCCGCTCGCGCCGCCTATCATGCGTTTATCGAGCAATTACCGTGGGTGAGAAGTTACGCCACCGCATGCAGACGCTCCTTACCTCGGGGACACAGCATGTTACCCGTGATACTTAAGGAGGGGAGGCACGACGCCCACGACAAAGCGCCACAAGCTGGTTAAAACTTTTGTTTTTGAATAACATGTCCTCAGATATCTAATCACAATTTTTCAAACGTAAATCTGACAAATTCAATTCATTGTTTTTCGTGTTCAAGAACACGACTTGTATATCTTAATGTAAATTTTTGTTTGTTTTGAATTGTAAAGGTGTTAAAATTCCATCTCGGTTTTTATTTCATTGTTTAATTTACGCTGTAATTGTGTACATTTCACTTTCATTGTTTAAATATACTATATATCGCTTAAACATCAGCTTTTAAATATTTCAAAAATACGGCAGTACCCGCTTAAAAATAACACCTGCCTCGCTTTAAATAAACGCACTCATCTGTTTAAAACATCGCTGAAATATTTCAAATTACAATCAGTATCCGCTTAAAATAACAACTGTCTCTCGCTAGAATACATTCAATTCGTCAGAAAGAGTAAGAGTTTAAATGTGGAAAGGTTCCCATCAATACACAATGCTTTCCCCGTCATCGCTTAGCTTATATCACGCTTTAGCTCACGAGCGCTTTCATCAGTAAGATCGCCGATCATGACCGGATCCTCGGCAATGTACCGCAATGTAACTCATGGACATCAAACGCTATGCGACTCGATCCTCTTTTTCGCCTCAGCCGCTCAGGTCGCTTTCTAGTCACAAAAGTGCTCACAAACGAAGCTCACGATTTCCGCCTCGGCCTCGCCATCGCTGGCTATGGGAGAATATAGCCTCTAGACGCCATTTAGTAATTGTCTACCGTGAAGTACCCGCTAATAAATCACATGTACGCTGGTGTCTCGGTCTGCATTGTCGCCAGCGAAGCATGTTTGCGTAGGGATACCATAAACTCGCCACCTCTCGACACGAACAAGTTCTCATGGCGAGATCCACAGTAGTCGCCGCGATCGTCGATCACTCGTAACGATCATCGACACAACGACCAACACGTAAGACTTCGCTGTCCTCAACAATGATCTCTAACTTCGAATGTATGTTCACGGGCATAAGTAGCTCTCCCATTTGGTCGCTGCTCACGCCGGTTATATAACACGCAGATCAACTCGAACCTGCAAATAATGTTAAACAAAGATAGATGATGGTTAACACTCATCAACATGTTTAAAACATTATTGTAATTATTTAAACGAAATGATTAATATTTAAAGTCGATAAGTGTAAATGAAACAAAGATCGAGAATGTTTAAAGGGTAATACTAAATGTTAAGTGTAAAACCAACATTCGCAGATCTTTACGGAGTCGCACCATTTTCGCCACCGGAACGACGAGCTTCCTCGATCCAATCATCGAACGACTCCGCCGACGCTCGAATACATCTCACCCCAACGATCACCTCCGAACGTATAATTCACCAATGTGCCATATCCGATTTATTAATCAACCAAATGATGAGCTTCGGGTGATACGACTCGCAGCTCATCTCACTCTGATCATCGAAATCTTTTACCGCTGGACGCCCACGCAATGCGGAAGCATATGTACCAAAGACTCCTCCCTCAACGCCTTCCCAAGTCCGACATTGGCTTTCATAAAATTGGCCTCCAAATGTCGAGACAAGACGCATGTGGCGAAGAAGGGAAGACTCGAATCTGCGCCACAAGGCCCTCGACCGTCTCGACTACCTAAGGTAATTATCTCATGATAATCTCCACCGTCGATAAGGCATCGCCTAACTTAGATACGTAACCAAGTCCAATCGGCATCGGGCCTCGTTGTCGATCTATACCAAGGCAACGTGGAAAAACCATTGTTACTATCTTTCCCTCGCACCCAAAGAGCTGCACCTCGATATTTTCCAAGGAGGCTGGGTACCATCGAGAAATCAGCTAGCCGCCCCGCAAGCCCTCTCAATCCCACAATACACGCTACCGAAAAGAAAAAGAATGCACGCTTAAAACGATCACCGCCTCTCTCCACGATCGCAACGCCGCGGATTTGTCTCACCCACCTTATCCACATACCAAAGCAAACAAATATACCGGAGATGTCATCCCGGCCGAGGACCACCCGCATGCTCTTTTCTCCCAACCAAGCCTCGCTCGTATGGTACGTGGACACCATGTTCCCGCAACATGTCCTTCCTCGAATGTCGATGGCCTCAGCATAAGGGACTGGTCCTCGAGCTTCCCGAATCACTCAAGCGCTAACCCATTTTTGGGACGCCGTGGACGACGCAACCTACGCCACCACCGCAAGTGTGTGACGGGTTGATTGTCTTGATTCCGAAAAGTATTTTTGTTATACTCTTTGATGCGATGAAGGCGCTTAACGACAACCATCGGCAGCAAGATTCCACAGCCACCCGATGTTTTTTTCGCTTCTTACGAATTTGAAGTCAAAAATTCCTTTGATCGCATGATTTCAAGCACATCCCTCGAAAATGTTCGACATCACAAAAACGTCTGTCCAATATCCAACGACAACACTTCGTAACGATCTCGACGAGGAAGGAAGACATCCCACACCGCCGTGGTCACCATGGGACGAACTGGAGCATCTGAGAATCAATTCCTCGCCAACACTTCACTCAAAATGAAAAAGATCAATACGTTAAGCTGAGAGTATAATGTTTAAGCTGATAATGACAATAGTTAAACGTTAAATTAAATACTTAAGCAATTAACTAATAACGAAAGGACTAGTATAATATGTTAACCAAAATGATTTTGATCATATTTAAACAATAAATGACCCCTGCATAACCGGAATAATTAAAAAGAAAAAGGAACTTACAACGCAGTAAAACCTCGCTTTTCATTAGGATTCTGCAACGGGCACATTTTCTCGCTCTCGACGACAAGATCAACTACAAAGACATTTGAAGATGGAATGGACGTGACACATCCACTGAAGTCAACATCGCTGATCGAGCAAACCGCTTTTATATCCATCCGTGTGATGAACTTAACCTCGACAAGAGAAACTTCGAGACCCCATCGCCACATATCTCAGCCTAACACCAACTCCCAAGAAGTCTCGAGTCATGAACATTAGCACTCTTCCCTCCCCGTCAATCTAGCAATACCACAAAAACTTCCATAATATATCGATCGAAAATCAAATCGACAAAACCAAAATGAAATGAAGAACAAAAAGAAGACTAAGAAGAAGAAGTAGAAGATGTAAAGAACAAACAAAGCAAATGTAAAAGGCAAAACAAAAAAGCGCATAGCTAGATGACAGAGGTTAGACTAGACGTGATGTGATCGAGCTGTATTTTTTTCCCTCCATCCCAAGGGCAAAAAGGGGAAATATATGTCACTCGTCATGAGGAAGATATATATTGTCATCGCTCGAATGAAAGTTCTCAACTCAACATGAGTCTCTCGTAAACGCCAAGGTTTTTATGTTTAAACAGTATACATATAGTGTTTAAAAAAACGTTAATTGTTTAACTAAAGTCTATATCATTTAAATAATATGTTATTGTTTAAATCAATGCTTTCACGACATCGCTAGAAGATGGGTACCTCCCCGGTCATCGCTTAAACATCTTTACGTATTTTCTTAAACACCGCTGTCATTGTTTAAAGAGTAACTCGAGTAGTGTTTAACTTTTTCTATCGCTTTACACCGCTGTCATCGCTTTAAAGAGTAACTTTTTCTTAAAACACCGCTGTCACTGCTTAAAACATATTTACGTATTTTCTATTGCTTTTACAACGACGCTCTTTTGCTTCCCACATCGCTTTGTTTTTACTAGGTCTATGTTTAAATTTCGTAAGTTCACAACAAATAAGCTTTGTTTCGCTTTTATTTATAAAAAGATTTACAACATTTACAACATTTACAACGTCCGCTCGGACTTTGACACTCACGACTCGACCGTGATAATCGAAACAAGTGTCCCCAGACATCTCGAACGCTCACAAATGGGTCAGATAACATGCGATCAACTCGAACCTCGCACAACGTATAACATTAAAAAGGTTAAACAACACACATTCATGAAAAACGACTATCAAGCAATGTGTTATGGTCGGACTTAAACGAAGATACCGATAGTTAAACACGTAATCGTAATAGTCAGTACACCCGACGTAATGTTCTTAAATAGTAACAGTAAAAGTCTCAAGCGATAAATATCAACCCCTGCCTTTAAAGGATGCTTCCCGATCTTCCTCCTCTAGAATCCTCCGCAATCACGAATACGTAAAAATTTCTTTTTCACCCAAGTCGAAAATGCTCGCTTAATTGCCGCCTGCCATCCAATCAACAAGAATCCTCCGTGATTCGTGCAATTATGAGAGCATTTCGATCAGCAGTGAAAAAGATAGTTTAACTTGTTGCGGATCAGCGCTAAACGATTCTCAAGATAAGGAAGCTAGCGCTCACGAAAACATCCTTTCGTGACAGAGTGGTCTGTCCGCTGGGAAGAGTGAGGGAGGAGTGGCGAGGAGGAGGAGGAGGGAGGAGGACGATGAGGACAACGAGGAGTGGTCGTCCCATCGGGAGTGGTTCTTTTCCTGCTATTTATGCGTGAATTCCACAAGCAGTCGACTCTTCATATCCGAGAAAAAGTTAAACGCACAGCTACGACTATCGATCGACTGAGAACGAATCGTGTTCGAAAATTATGTTACTGCGGCATAAATTTTAATGCCGCCATTAATTTCTACGCACGGATACCATAACCCTCAGCACCGCCACGCGCCACCGCCAAAGAATTCGCATCAAACGAAAAGATCACCGCTTTTACGCAGAGACTTTGAGAATTTACACGCTAATACGAATAGTTATACATGTAAAAGACAACGTTAAACCGAGATGGAAGTATATACACCTGATATGATAATTATTAAACATGTTAGTAAAATATTTAAACGTTAAACCAAACAGAAAGTTCCTTCAAAAAGGCCGAACATGACGCGATTCTGGGCGCTTCCTTTCCCACCATTTTCGAGCCTAAAACTGGGATTTTCACAACATGCACCCATCTGCCGTGAATCTAGGGAGGGTAAAAGGGAAGTTAAACACTAAATCTGGCTACAGTCCCGGTGCAAAGAGGGAGGGTTTTTAAGCTTTTGAAAAATTACGATGGGTGAATAACGAATTTTCCCTATTAGTAATAGAAAAACTTTAATTGCAATTAATTATTTATATAATAAATATCATAAGACATTTAAAATTCAAAATATACAACAAATTCCATCAGTATGTAGCTGGCTTAATTATATTGTTTTTAAAATATTCTCTCATAGAGTTTCAAAGAACAAATTAAATTTTTTTTATTACATTTAATTTTTAATTATATTAGTTATGATATTAATAATTAAAAACTTTAATTGTACTTATTTGTTTATGCAAAACTCTACTATAAAAACAGAGAGAATGGCTACTTATTATTGTTATTGTTTGAATCTAATATAATTTTTTTACATTTTTTTAAAAGAACTCTGATTAGTTAAGAGATGTGCACAAGAGACCAAAATTAATGATGCTAATCACCTGGCCCAAGTGACTTTGGTAATTTTTATAACATCTATTAACATTTAAATACATCAATATTATATTAATTTTATAATTTTTATTAAATATTTTTAAAGTTTTGATTATCATTTTTTTGAAAAAAAGAAAGCAAGTGAATTTGATTTAGAAATGAGACCATATGTATGTTAAATATTATCATAATTTAAAATAATATTATGCTTAAATCAACTAAAGTTTTATGAGTATATTTTTTTTTTTTACATATCTCATTAATTAAGAACAAAAATTTAAAAGTAAATATGGAAAGATAAAAAAAAATAAAAAAATATTAAATGGGTGAATATGAATCTGGTAAATAGACATATAGAAAGTTTAGACACACGAGTTATTATTATACAGTAAAAAATGAGATGGCAAATAAATTATAGACCTATAATTTTAGAAGTACTATTATTTTAATAAAAGTGCACTAATACTAATTTCTATAAAATTTAATTAATAAATAAATATATACTTAAAAATCCAAAAAAATAAAAATTAGTGGATATATATACCTTAAATATTGTAAAAAGGAGAATATTTCAAAGATTTACTTTAATAAATAAATAAAAATAAAAATAAAAAAAAAGCAAGCATTTTTACAATTTAGCAGTCAATATTTCCAAAAACTGGTCCGAATCCCTAAACTCATCAAAATCCCCAAAATAATTTTGTGAAATTTCCCATTTTGTGAGCTCCTCCACCGCCCATCTCAAAGAACGAGAACCCTAATCTCCGCCAATGGCGACCGATCACAAGCGCAAGCGAGGCCGCAAGGCCAAGCAACCCCTCACCGAGACCCTGGACCTTCAAATTTCGGCCTCTCCCGCTGTGCCTGATGACCCCGAGGCTTCCAACCCTTCCCCGCCGACCACCCGGAAGCGCCGTGGCCGTCCTCGCAAGGTCCAGCGCCAGTCTGACGCTGCGAAGCCATCATCCACCCCTACGGCTCGGTGCTCGCACCTTGTCGTTGCCAATGGGGATTGCACGGCCGATGGCCTCAAGGTTGTCGCTGGGGAACCCCCGCCTAGGTGGGAGCAGGTGGCGCGGGTCGTGCCTTCCATGGATGCGGTCGTGAAAGTGTTTTGCGTCCATACGGAGCCCAATTTCTCATTGCCGTGGCAGCGGAAGCGGCAGTACAGCTCGAGCAGCAGTGGCTTCATCATCAGTGGAAGGAGGGTGCTCACAAATGCGCACTCAGTGGAGCATTACACCCAGGTTAAACTTAAGAAACGTGGTTCAGATACCAAGTATCTTGCAACCGTGCTCGCCATCGGCACAGAATGTGATATCGGTGAGCTAAGTTTATATTTTATCCATTAGGAAGGATTGGTGATTTCAGTGAGAGAATGTTCATCTTTTATGGCATTCATATTTGATACATCAAGAAAGATCGTTTCTTGTGCTTGACATTGCCACAGAATGTGTTATCAATTCAATAAAGTTTTTTTTAGGAGCTCTTATTCTATATATTAGCAAAAATTGGTAATTGGTTTGGATTTTCATAGGTCAAATATGAAACGGTTTATTAGAAGCAAGCTGACAAATCTTTGGTATGCGGTTCATTGTGTACGTTAACTAGATATGAAATTGTTGGGCTATTTGAGTGATGAAACTTGTTGGCAATTGGTACATTGATTTTTTTTTCCTCGGAGCTGATTGAATGTTAATGCTTGTCATAAATTGCATGGTTGAAATTTTGTAGTACACTATAAGTTTCACAGAAAGGCAGTCATTTAATGAGTATTATTGATTTGGCAATTTATTATTATTGAAATATCAAGTTGAGAAATTTGTCTTATTTTGTTATCACACGCCATTAACTGGCCAGATGTTTATATACCAAATTATGATGATTGCTTTTATTATAAAGCGCTCTTGTTGGAAGCATTTGATGCATTTCATAACTATCTTGTGTTTATGTGTATAGCCTTGTTGACTGTGAACGATGATGAGTTTTGGGAAGGAGTTTCACCTGTTGAGTTTGGAACCTTGCCTGCACTTCAAGATGCTGTTACAGTAGTTGGGTACCCAATCGGGGGAGACACAATCTCTGTAACAAGTGGTGTTGTGTCTCGCATGGAGATATTATCATATGTCCATGGTTCCACAGAGCTTTTGGGGTTGCAGGTGCAATTTTGGACTCTATATAGTATATGTTCCCTACTGCATTTACTTACTCAAGTGACATCTAATACATTATTCTACATGTATCCTCTCTGAATCTTTAACTTTTGATGATTTTGTCTTTCTTGTCAAAAGTGGTTTATTTGGATGAAATTGGTCTTTTACAGATTGATGCAGCTATAAACTCTGGAAACTCGGGTGGCCCTGCTTTTAATGATAAAGGCAAATGCGTTGGCATAGCATTCCAGTCCCTTAAGCATGAAGATGTGGAAAATATAGGTTACGTCATACCTACACCTGTTATTATGCACTTTATACATGATTATGAAAAATCGGGTGAATACACAGGTACGTTCAAATTCTTTGTTTTGGATTTTTGTTATTTTTATTTTTGGAAATCATTACATTGAATTTACCTATGACCCAATGGTGCCTCTCTGTAGTCCGATTGTTGAATTTTGTAGGATAGCCTTATTTCATTTAAAGGGGAAAAGAAAGAGAAACGGGGGACCTATGACCCAATGGTGCCTCTCTGTAGTTTGATTGTTGAATTTTGTAGGATAGCCTTCTTTCCTTTAAGGGGGAAAAAAGAGAAAAGAGGGAGGGGAAGACACGATCTTAGAAAAATCTAACTGCTAATTATTTTGGTAAGTAGTGACTTATTTTCCTTTTATAATGTAATCTGTATCTCAGGCTTCCCTTCACTAGGAATTGAGTGGCAGAAAATGGAAAACCCTGATCTTCGCAAATCAATGGGTATGGCACCTGATCAGAAGGGAGTACGTATCAGGAGAATAGAGCCTACTTCACCAGAATTTCAGTTTTTGAAGCCTTCTGACATTATTATTAGTTTTGATGGAATCAATATTGCTAATGATGGAACAGGTAAGTTATCATTGTGGTTAGAATTTAAACTTGTCTGTGTCATGCAGTATCTTGTATTTTCCTTGGACGAAGATACTTTTATGATGATCTCCTTTTCCTCTTATACCTAAACTTGTAACAAGCTGGAGCACTTCGTTCACTTATTATGCTTTCTATTTAATCAATGGATTATTATCTTCACTTTTCAACTTATATAATACTATTTGGTTAAAGTTACACCAATGATTCATCCTATATTTCTTAAACGTGTTCTTTTGCCTTTTTTTTTAAGTCATATTTATCCATCTATTCATGTATTGAATGAAAACTTGACCCTTTGAGAGAATATGACCTCATCTTAAGTTGAAATTAGTTCGATCCAGATGCCTTGTCCTATATGTTATATGTTTAAAATCAAATCTAACTAGCTGGTTCCTTCCATGCCATCTTTGAACATAAGTTGCTTTTGTAAAACATCGTAAGCATGATAGATAATCAAATCCTGGGCTAAGTTCACCAAGACTTAGAATTATTTTCTCAATGGTTTGTCTTTACTTCCATTGTGCATTTCCTTATGGAAGACATCATAGGTTAAGAAGTCATGTGCTTTCTGTAAATCATATCTTTGTCTTTTGGCTCTTTCTGTCAGTTAATGCCGCTTGTTACAAGTCTTGGACTTAGTTGTGCCAGTCAAACATTTGAATTGTGAAGTATGTAATAAAACAATATCCACTTCCCTCTAGCTTGTACTTCTATCTCGATTTGAACTTCAAACAAAGATGAGGCGGAAGCATGAAAAGTTTTATGTTGCGGCGAAAAAACTAGGTGCTTCTTTATTGAAAAATATTGAAACTCAATTAATAGCGGCAACATACTGGAGTTTTTAATCTTTTTATTGGCGCATTTTAAGTGTGTCCAAAATCAGGTAGTGCATTTACTGGGTTGTTTTATAATTTGCAGTAGCGATCCCTATTAAAACTTTTAAAACATATAATCCTTTTTTGCCCAGTTTTTCAGGACCAGTGTGAGTATCAAAGTATTTAGTTTAATGAAATACTAGATCTAATATATATATATATATATATATTTATGGGCTCATTAATCACGTTATTTGTAGAAGAATGGAGGATATTTCTCTAAAAATATTTCTCTAAAAACTTGTTTTTAGAGAACTAGAACATCAGTCTATGGGTTTAACTTATACTAACTTTTAAATTAAAGTAAAAAACTCTTAAAATTATAAAAATACACAAAATTACTGACAATTAGAAAAAAGTGGAAAATTGATGGATACAATTAGGAAAATAATAAAAACATAAAAAAAAAAAAAGAAGATATTTTTGAAGTCTAAAAAGATAAGAAAAAGACGAAATAATAGAAGATTGAGATTGAATATCAAAGAAAAATGGAGTAAGATAGAATGTTGAACCCTAAAGTAGATATACAAAAACAATCCAAATGCATTTTCTACTTATTTAAAGAAAAAAATATGTATCTTTGCAGATATAAGTAGATTTTTGGTGATATTTTTTTTAGGGATATGTGAATTATCTTTAACTTTTAGGGAAAATTCATGGATTATCTCAGTGAATTAGAATTTATCAGATACATGAATTATCATGAATTGATGGATTCATAGATGTTCATAGATACGTTAATTATCAGTAATTGTGAGATTCATAAATGTTAATGGATACATGAATTATCATACATATGAGGATTCGTGTGGATATGTGAATTATCTTAAATTTCCGAAAGTACCTAATTTTAGAAGAATTCATATAATTTATTTTATAGCTAGGTGCTCCCTACTGGATATTCTGGTAACATTGCTTATACCTCTAGAAGTTATCCAAGTTTAAGCTTAAAAGTATAAGTTAATTCCAATAATTAGTGTTTCTATGTGACTGCTCTTTCTTTGACCTTAATTCTAAACTGGGGAAAATTATGCTCAGTGAATTCTTTATCACAATGGTGGTTTCGGATTTTTATTCTAAATGCATTTAGGCAATCTAAAGTTTCAGCTATTTATCGCAGGCAACTCTTTGGAAAATTAATATAAACATGGTACTTTATGGCTGTTGATGAAATTAATTAGTTTATATCCAAATAATTCAATCATAATGAGTAAATGTTATATCCGATAACTATGAATTAGTTTATATCGCAAGAAATGCTATTAATTAGTTTATATCGCAGGCAATGCTTTATAGCCGATAACTATGAATTGAACATCAACCTTTGGCTTACAAATATAATACTGCTTTTAAACAAGAATCCTATGGAAAAAAATAGCAGACTTGGCAATTCTCTATCTTTATGTATTTAATGTTGATTTGAGTTCTTGTGTTTGTACTTTACTTCCATATCTTTTAGCTAATTTCCGGGGTTGAAGTTTAATTGGTTTATGGTCTTTCTTCTTGTGGTAACATAAATAACATTCAGCTGCTAGGATTTGGAATATGATCATAAATCACGATAAGTAGTTAGAAGACTACATATATATAAATGTTTAAAATCCTTATGAAGTTTAATGATTTTTCATGTGTATAAAAGAATTTTAGTCATGATCATGATGTCTAGAATTCAAGTGGTAGATTTTAGTTTATCTAGCTATTTGAACTATCTGAATCAACCATTTTGACCACGTGGGAATACGTTTTGGATGACATTGTATTGATGTTCAGTAGAAAAGTTCATTTAACTATGTTAAGCCGAATGTACAGTTTATTTTTAAGGATATAACAGGATAGGTAGCTTTTGGAGTTTTGAGAAAATGTTAACTAATTTGTCATTTCAAACATTTGTCTGATTGACCTTGGTCATTCCCCCTGCATGTTTATCACTCTAATTGCTTTATAAACATCTACTTTTGTTTTGTTGCTTCTTCTGGTTTCATCTATGCCATTTTGTTTTTCTTCTGATTTCAGTTGTGATATCTAGTTCTGCAACATTCTAATTGATCCTTATGTTATATTGCCTTACAAAAGTACCTCTAATTTCAAATGCTAGGTAAAATTGAATAGAATAATGTTTTTAATGAATATTTGCTTTTTAAGTGTGCTGGTAAACATTATTTACACAAATGGTGTGCATGATAAACTTTGTTCATTCAAATGTTCTCAATGAGACTTCAGTGCTGTCTTTAAAAATCTGCTGTATTTAGTTCCTTTCAGGCATGGAGAGCGAATTGCATTCAGTTACCTTGTGTCTCAGAAGTATACAGAAGAGAGTGTATTCGTCAAAGTTTTACGCAATTCCAAAGTCTTGGAGTTCAATATAAAACTTTCAGCTCACAGGAGACTCATTCCTGCTCATATCAAGGCAAAGCCACCTTCATATTACATCATAGCTGGCTTTGTTTTTACAGTTGTATCTGTTCCCTATCTTCGTTCTGAGGTACTATTTTATTTTGATATTGAAAACCCACTTCTAGTTTTTTTTTTTAAAATAAAAAAAAAACATTTCTGGGGCCTTTTTATTCAACTTAACTGCTCATCACATAATACGCCTTTCGGTTAATGATTTCTAATATCTCTGCATTTTTTAAGTCTTTCATTTGGCGCCGAAGGTGTTCAACTACATTTGGCTTGTAATTGTATCTGCCATGGCCCATATATCTTTGTGATTTTTGTTTTAGCCCCATGCTGCCTTCTTTTGGTAACTTGTAGGAGTTCTACTGATCGCTAAATTTTTAATCTGAATAGCAAAGTTTCCAAAAAAGGCCTTTCTAGTAGATCTTGACACTCCCATTTGTTCCGTCAACTTTTTTTTTCTCTTAAGTTGAATTGTTGTTTAGATGAATCAAGAATCATTTGTTTTGATGAATTATGTTCTCTGTCATTGATGCTAAACTTTTCTGCAACTAGATTGACCTTTTGAAGGATGAATAGTCTTGTCTGTTTGATATCGGGATAAATATTTCAATATATCCCCCATTACTCCAGCAGCTTTTACGCAAAACCGAGTACTTGAAAGTTCTTTTAAAGGGTCTGATTCCCTTTATCTTTCTTCCTTGGTTTTTTAATGATAGCTTATTATCAAATTGTTGGGGTGATTTTAGTTGTTGATTTATATTAGCAGGCCTATTTGTTTCTGTAGCTATTGTTTTGCTTCTTTCCTAGATTAACAATGTTCAAATAGTATTTACAGAATGTCTCAGCATTTATCATTAATGTAATCTTTGCAGTATGGCAAGGATTACGAATTTGAAGCCCCTGTCAAATTGTTGGACAAGCATTTACATGCAATGGCTGAATCACCTGATGAACAAATTGTGGTGGTTTCTCAGGTTCTATTAGATTTCAAGCCTTCTCACATTCTCTATTGCCCTTGTATTTACTTTTTTTTTTTTAATTCTTTTTTAACATGATAACTGAACATGGTAATACAATACTTTCCAGGTACTAGTGGCAGATATTAACATTGGCTATGAAGATATCGTCAATACTCAGGTGAGGTTACAACTTCGCCCTTCATTTTAAACATCTTTCTTCTTGTTATGTCATCATGGTTCATTGTGTCACTGATCAGGTTTAACATGTCAATTCCTTATATGAAAATTTACTTGGCAGGTACTTGCTTTTAATGGCAAGCCGGTGAAGAACCTGAAAAGTTTAGCAACAATGGTAGAGAGCTGCAAGGATGAGTTTTTACAGTTTGATTTGGAGTATCAACAGGTCTCTCTCTCTCTCTCTCTCTGTGTGTGTGTGTGTGTGTGTGTGTGTGTTCAACATGTTCAATATAAAAGGTTTAGCGATGGTGAGTTCAAACCATTTTCCTGCTGCTTATGTACAGATAGTGGTCTTGCACACAAAGACAGCAAAAGCAGCAACACTGGATATTCTCACAACTCACTGCATACCATCGGCAATGTCCGAAGATTTAAAGAGTTGAAGAGGAGAATTTGAGTTCATATACCAGATGCCTCCATGAAACTCATTGAATTTACCCATCTAAGAACAGCAGCATCTGTGATGAATTGCTGTGTCTAAAGGTTTTTCTTGTTTTCTCCTTTAGCTTCTTCATATATGCTCAGACAGTTTTGTTTTCATATTCTATTGCTGATAGAACCATAACCTTAAATAGTGAACAGTTTGAGCATCCAGGAACAATGAGCATCTTATCTTGTTTGCATAAATAGCTATTTTTCATGCATGCATTATCTATACCCTATAAAAATCTCATAATTTTGTGCCTGACCAAATAAAAGAATACTTGAATATTATCTCGAGCTTGTCTGCTTTTATTATTGGTAGTATCTCTGTCCCAGGATGAACTGCTTATTATACATATAATGGTTAAAACCATTGTTGGATTCATGTTCAATTGGGCGTCATTATTCATTGTAACCCAAAAATTATTTTTATTTTTATTATTTTTTTTAATCACTCCGTCATTGTTAAATTTTATACTTGGGGGGTTAAAATAAACAATGTCCATGGTGTAATAGTGGCTTTTCAACTATCTATACATTTTCTTTTTTTTCTTATTATTTGTTTAAGGTTTTTGTTTTGAATTGAGCTTTCGAAAAAGTGTAGTTTAGTAGAAGTGTTTACGAAAAGAGGTCTTCAGGAGTAAGTTAAGTCTTTTTATATATTTTACCATTTGGGATTAGTTTTATGTGAAGTAGAAAATTTGTAAAAATAAAATTACTTGCGTTTTTCATCATTTGGTTATGACTAGCTTTTGAAAGAGCTGATACGTGCTGTTTTTCGAGAAAAGTCATTCTGACAAGCAACGTTTTGAAAATCAGGAAGTCTTAAACGCTTATAAAAATGAGTTTTCAAAACCACTATCAAACAAGGCCTAAATAGTGGTTAAAATTGTTTGTATAGAGTTTTGTTTACTGGATTCGATGTCTTTACCACTCTTTTGTAGGAGTTATTTTCATTGAAATTGGATTGAGAAAAGCTTTTAGAGAAGAGCGAGAGTTAGAAGAAATGAATATTTTAAATGCTTCCGTTTCTGGATATCACAAAAATAATTTTATTAATATTTTTATATATAGAATTTAAATTTTATAAGATATGCACAACTGTATTATTTATTGAGATAATGTAAATATAAATTTTTTTTTATTGGGATGCATATGTATTTTTGTTAAATGTTTTTTGTTAAATGTTTGAGAAATGAAAGTCTCTATAAAACACAATTTGATACCATTACACTAAAGATCCTTTAGTTGTAAATTTTATTTTGAAATTTCATCATGTATAAATATATTTGTATATATATTAAAAAATAACTAATTTTGAAAGAAATATAAAGAGAAATTATTGAAAGGAAAGTGAAGAGAAATTGGAAAAAAATATATATATTCTTGTATATATTTGAACTATTATAAAGCCATTATACATGCTTGAAATATGTACATATTTATATGAATTAATTTAGATCCTAGAAATTAGCTAATAAAAAAGAAAAATATAATTGCTTTTATCAAACAACTTAGATCCTTGAAATTAGCAAAGCCAATATTCTAGATCCTCAATTAAAGTAATAATATATCAATTAACGGAAATATTATATACATATATATATATAATAACTTGTATTAAATTTATGATTGATGTTGAAGACCATGCCCTGCCTTTCGTCTAGAAAGAAACAGGTTTGCCCAGATGCCGAAGATGAAGTCCACGTATCAAATCCTTGTACAAAATTTTACATACTGTATGTATGTATACCTTCATAAAATACCGGCATATGTACATGTGAATACTTTTATTCGCACATTTACCTCTCAAATTAGATCTCCAACAATAAGCATCAATCAAGCATGTTGGACATGGTCATTGTTTAGGAAATTAGGGTGGTTTTGTAAGACCTTTAACTTCCAACATTCAATCACAAATCCAGCAGTTGCTTACAAGCACATATGTACAAAAAAATACCAAAAAATAATCCATCCAGATTTGATCATCACTTTTAACAATCAATGTACAAACTAAAGATATGACTACAGTAACAACAATACTAATCTGAATAGAGTCACAGTAAAGTGATGAAGAAGCAGTGAATGTTGTGAAATTTGCTCAAAACTGGAGCAAGATAATAAGATGCCCCAAATATCATGTAGTAATTGTTGATGCATATTCACACAGAAGGGAAGAACTTATTGAGATTAAAAGGCAAGGAGTAAAATTCCTCATTTCGGTTGTCACCTTTGAAAGATCGGAATCTATCCCACCAGTGATGACCTCTGTCTTTCCTTGTTGCATTGTCATGTTTATGCAAAGTGTTGTCCAAGAAAAATGCCACAAAGCCGGCCACGAATGGCTTTGAAGAGAATATTACATTGATGATATCATTGAACTGTGAAAAAGAAATATATATGTATCATATTCGGAGTCATGGAAAATAAATTGAAGCAACTTCTACTTAAAAAATAAATTCTGCATTTTACGTACCCATCTGGCACCGGTGTGCACTGGACCATAACCGGCAACAGAAGTGTACTCGTTGAAGTATTGTGGAACTGATAAACCCATGAAGACAGAAAAGCCAAGGATGAACTTTGTTCGGAAACTGTTGAGATTGCAGAACTGAAGGAAACTTAGACCAACTGATCCTGAACAAGTACACAACAACATAAGTATGAAAAACAGAAGAAGTATTTTGTTGATCTGATTGTAAACAATGAGAAGCTGGTTGAGCATCATTTTCACTTACCGACATAGGCAAACAATAGGCAGTACAGGGCTGCAACTATTGGCGCAGGAATGGAGGCAAAAACAGCTCCAAATTTTCCTAAATCAATGACAGAAGAGCATTTGAATATATAGTCAATAACTATTTCAGCAAGGACCCTGTTAAGCACTTGGGCTTCATAAACTTGTGATATTATTGTAGAGTATCGGCCAAACATAAACAGATCGATTCCCAGTTTTTTCGTCACAAGCAGATATTTCGGGTGTTACTCACAGAGAGGTGCACTACCAGTCTACTACTCTTGTTAAGCTAAGAATTTGGAATAAATACTTGTATAGCTGTGCACAAGAACACAAAATCAAGCGACTCACACATTTGTTTTAAGGAATGCAGCTAAGATAACTCTAAAATGCAAGTTCAATGATCATTGATCACAAATGCCAATACTAGAAACATGGTGAACTTTTCCATAGCAGCTCTTGTTGTTTATGACCATATATATATATTTATTCTCACCTCAAGTTTTAGCATGATCCCCCAATTTAACAAGGAAACTGAGACATCATCTACAACTAAACCAAGCACCCAAAACTTTTAAATATTTCTGGTGCTAAGAACAAAATCTGAAAAGGTCAACCTACCAAGAATTGAAAAGAAAATCATAAATCCTGCAGATATTTGCACCACTCTTCGGCTTCCAACATGTGTCAGGCCTAGCAAACCAGCATTTTCACTGCCAGGAAGGAAGACAGAATAAGATCATGAAGAGTAGTGAAACAATATAACTATGCCACTAAACAAGAAAATTTAACATAGCAATCTTCTAATTCCTTACACAGACACTGAAGAACCAGTGGCTGTTCCAAATAGCCCATCCAACAAGATTCCAAGTCCCTATAACAAATTCTCGCAGCAAGAACATTTACGTTGCAAATATTAAAAAGATTAAATCACTCACACAATGCATGTAAATCACAAATTTGTCATATCTAATACCTGCCAACCAATACCGCGGCTGAGGACAGATGGGGGCACTGGTGTTGCACTTGCATATCTTGAAACCGCAATAAAAGAACCAGTGGACTGCATTTTCACAACGATTACTATAGTAAATCTTGCTAACCATTTGTAGTCAATAACACAAAATATATTATATATATATATATATATATATATATATATATCTGAGAAAAAAAATGAAGCATGCCTCTACAAGAGCAACAAATGAAGCCGCCATCATTGCAAATGCTTCACCAGCATCAAATGTTGGTGCTCCCCATTGAAAAGGATACGGAACTCTGATCCTACAGAAAAGAATTTCAGGCAAAAGAATTAAAAGGCTCTCCATCATGAATGGACTGAGGTTGAAATACGGAATTTATTAATAATTTATGCAGTAGCAACAGAAAACGAGTTTAATAACCTTACCAGGGAGCTGCGCCAACTAGTCCAGATCGATCAGTACGGCAGTGTAACTGAGTTTTTGGTGCAGCATGCTTATATGCACCACCTACTGTGAGTAAGAAAGCATAAACCCATACAATTGTGACTGAAAATAGGACCGCAAAGCGATCGACGACAGCCTTCTCCGAATGCATTGCGTGGGGTATATACTGCAAAGTACAACTATATCATGAGATACTACAACTACTACATTGAACTAGTTATTGCAACCATCACACACAAACATTCATCTCCGTCTGCCTTAGTTGGGTTGTAGCTGTGTTTAATTAAATGGTTAAAGACTCCTGGTGGTGATGAATGTGGATTGGTGTTTGTCTGTCCAAGTCATTACAGTGCAATACCTGTGAAAGTATTATCAACAAAACCAGCTGAGGCAGCCCAATCTCAATACATTTTGCAACCTGCGCATCACAAGAGAAACTTCCAGCTATTACAAATAAGATTCATCACCTCAGCTAAAAGAAAATTTACAAGCAAACAAGAGAAACCAGTCATGAAAAAGAAAAGCTTTACCCCAGGAAAACCAAGCTCATACAGACCAAATCCAGCTAAAGCAACCAGAGGTACTGCGGCCAGTGGGCTCAAGAATCTTGAGATTTATAAAGAGAAAAAAATGGATCATACTGAATTGTTTGACAAGAGTTTCTATTAAAGCATAGTGCGATAATAGGTGCATAAACTAGATAAGTAATATACCAACCTGACGACATTACGCCAAAGGCCACTGAAACCGACTACAATTTGCAATGCTGAAGCAACAATAAGTGCACCTTGTGTGCCCCGCATGATGTGGAGGAATTTCTACAGAGCATAAAATTCATGAGAAAAATGTCAACCAAAGTGCCAAGGTTACAATAGATTTGAGGAAAACAGATAAGTTCAGTACAAAACCTCATGAGGATCCACAATGTCACTATAGCGACCAGCTAAGATGATGGAAATGGTTGGCATGACAAAGGTGTATGATGCTCCAATCACAGCAGGCAAGCGTGTACCGAAGAAGGTTTGTAACAGAGTGTTCAATCCACTCACAAACAATATCGTCTGGACTACCCTAGCTTTCTCATCCTAAGAAGATGAAAAATCATTTTAATTTATAGCTTAAATCTGAACAATGCATCAAAATTCAGAGAGAAAAAACCTCTATTCCCAGTAGTGAATTGTTCAGTCTTACATTTCCTCCACCCATCTGTGGAACCAGAGCAGTGGGAATTATAACGGTTGTCCCGAGCATTACCAGATAGTGTTGGAATCCAAGAAGGATAGCCTCGGCTGCATCATAAATCTCCAAAAGAAAGTTCAAATTGTGCAGCAATTCAGCCATCAAACCAAACACATCACCAATAATTGAGATAATATCCATTAAAAAACTACAATTTGGTTCTGATTTTTATACCATAAAAATGAATATAACAAACAAAGAACTTGAAATATTAATGAGTCCAAAATATTTTTAAAAGAAAAACCTCATACGATGTAACATTTTATAGCAAGAAATAATCATACAGCTCCGTGTGTCATATTCAAGCATAACAATATTCAATAAACAGCTTGCACTTCATTAACCGTATCAACATAAAGAACAGAAAGTAATCAAAGAATAAAAACAAAACTGGTCCTAACTTGTTTGCCAGAAAGAAGAACTTGAGAAATCAAACAAACCCAAATATTGATAAAAGCTTCTCAACTTGTCCAACATTTTACAGCAAGAGACAAATATACAGCTCTATGCATAAGGTCAAATAAATACAAGAAACAACAACAAACACCTCACATCCCCTTTGAGAAACTCACAATCACCACATGAACAAAGAGAACATAAAAAGAATTCAAAGAAGAAGAAGAAGACAACTAGTTCAGATTTGTATACCATAAGAATGCATTCACACAAATAAGAACTTAAGAAATCAAGGATTTTAAAACATCAATCACATAAACATCCAAACATTATATAACGTCTAGTATTTAATTAGTCTCACACACATCGCAATCAAACACATACATGAACAACAACAAAGAGAAGAACTAAAAGCAATAAAAAAGAAAGAAAAAAAAAAATAGGAAGAAAAAACTCACGCCAAGGAGGAGGACTGGTAATGCAATAAGACACATCGGAAAGCTGATCCTTCACAGGATGAGGCTGCAACTCATCCTGCTTTGGAGCCGGCGCCGCTCCTCCACCTCCAGCCATGCTTCTCTTCTTCCTGTCACTAAGAAAGATAAAAGGAAACCTGAGAAAGACTCCAATGGTGCTCTTCCAAAACTCTCATCTTTCTATCACTTCTTCACTAGTTATCTTTGCTTTTTCACCAACTTTTTTTCACCTTTTCTAAACTCCACCACAAAAGATGTTGCCCCCTTCCCAAGAATTCACAATAATAATAATAATAATAATTATAATACTTGAAAGAATGTGATTCAAAAGCAGATGCAAAGAAATGCAGACCAATACCAAGTGCTTTTTATCCTCCTTTTTTTTTCTCTTTCTCTCTGGCCTCTATCTGACAAACAGGAGAGAGCAATGCAGGTATCTCTCTCTTTCTAGGCTCTTTCCTTCTGGTGTCTGGGCAGAAGAGAGCAATGCATGCAGTTATCTCATGGTTTTTATGCAGTACTACTGTATGTCTCTCTAGCATTGAGCAAGAGAGACTCTATTGAAGTACATGTCTCTCTTGCAAGGTTAACAGAAAAAAAACAAACACCTTTCTCTTTGACCATTACCAAGTTACCAACAAAGGGAGCAATGCAATCATGGAAGACAGGGCACAAATGCATATTGTGTGCCCTTTGCTTTTTGTTGGTGTTGCTGTTGCTGTTGCTGTTGCTGAGTGAGAAAACCAAAAAGAAAAAAAATTACTAAAGATGGTTATAAAAAACAAAACAATGGGAATTTTTTTTTGTACTGTTGTTATTGGTGCATGTAGTTGCTGATATTGATTAATTTAAAATATATATATATATATATGAATTTAAAAATATTAGTTTGGATCTTTTAAATAAAGAGCATGTCTGCGTGTAATGAGTTGTTAACATTATTATTATTTTTTTAAAAAAAAGCTTGTTACCTGTTTAAATTATATTAACATAATAATATTACTTATTTGAATATATATATATATATATACACATTGTTTTTTTGGCCCCCTTCATAATTTTCATTACCCCAAATATGAGGGTTATAAGGAGGAATTGATGTGATTTGACATATTTGGCCCCCTTCATAATTGCTTATTGATTTGATATTTTTTTATTTTAACATGAACTATTTAATATAAATATTAAATTATAATAATTAAAATGGATAATAATATATAAATTATTTAAAATGAAGTAGTTTCATTTAATAAAAAAATAATACACCAAATATTCATTTATAATACCAAATTATACTAATTAAAATTACTAATAATTGAAGTGAATTATTTAATTAATATTTGATAATAATTTAAGTATATAAGATATACAAAATATTTCACAAATTAAAAATTTGTCATAAATAATATATCAATATTATTTATTAGCACTAAAGGCAAAATAGTAAATTTATCATATTTTCTCATTGTTTTCATTACCATTTCTTCCCAATACCATTGTTATCTAAACACATCATAAATTCAATGGATTTTTTTAGTTAAATTTCATTCCATTATTTTTTCAAAGATCAGTTAAATTTCATTTTCCATTATTTTAACTTTTAAATTTAAGTTTAGAATGTAAAATATATATATATTTATGTGCTTACATTATTTTCCTAGTAAGTATTTATGATTTTGAAAAAACATGAAATTGATTTTTAAATACACATAGTTTTTTATAAACACGGGAACATTATCGTAACATATTCAAAACTATTTATTTTTAATAAATATGGATAAATCAAGAGATTAAATTTATAATTTTAAATTAAAAGAAAAATTAAATATCAAAAATTGATATTTGTGCTTCAAAATAAATCATGACCTATAAAACTATCTATCTATATATATACAATAGTCAACATAATCAAAACCATCTAAAGAACCCCTTGGTTTTTGAGTTGTTTTTGGGAGTTGAATCATGTTTTATCATTAACCTGTTTGAGATTCCATAACGAAATGGGTTGTCCTTATGTAATTTGTTGCTTATGTTCATCATTCATCTTCTTGGGCTATTTGTTCTTTTATAAAACCTTTGCATATTTACCGGACACCCCACTCATTCAAATAATTGCCTTTAGATGCATGTAATGAGGCATTTCTCCAAAGTTATGGTGTATACCTTAATTTAAAGGGCTTTGTATTTTTCCAATTAGCCATACGATAATTTACAATTACCTAAATAACCTTAGAGCTAATTTATTTATCAAAATAGCTATTGGGCCGTTAAATCAATACACAGTTTAATCGAATATTTTAAAAGCAATAAAAAAACCATTTTTTGCATTTCAACACTTTTTTATAATTATTAAAATAACTTATTTTTTTAATCTAATTTTATTTTTTTTAATTATTATTGTTTTTAAAAATGTATTAGTCTTTTTAAAACCCCTTTCACTTTTGAAGATTATATTATTACTTATTATTAAAATGGCAAGCATTTGTTGAAATAAAATCAGGGGCATTGGATGTGATCCCCAATTTCGTTTCCCTTTGTTAAGCATAATTTTATTTAGCATACACATATAAATATTTTTAAATTTAATTAAATGTTATTATTATTATTATTATTATTTATTTATGGTAGAAATATGTAATTTAAGCAAAATAATACATGATTTCAAGGCACGATGGCTATTTTGAATTTATTTTATGGTTAAGAAGGAAAAAAAAAGCTTATTCATAAACATTCATCAAAAGAGTGTACAATTTGCCAATTAATTAATTATTTAAAAAGCATTAATCAAAACACGTTTCCCAGTGTTTTAATTCAAAAGTTAGTTGGATTCCAACCCGTTTCCCCGCGAAGCCAAGCGGGAAAGGCAACGGTTTGGTGACCGTTGGCTTCACAAAGACACAGAGAGCCAATATCGCCGCATAGTCCTCCCTTCCATTCCTTGTAGTATCCCTTCTATCAATCCTCTCTCTTTGCCCACACTTTGCTCCATTTCCATCCTCCATGCAATGCTCTAAGCTTCCCTCTAGTCCCCGGTCACCATTGTTACCCATTAACAGTGCCCCAAATGGCATGGTGGACTCCCCACATTCCCTTTGCCATTCTCTTGTTTGCCATTCTTTTCATGTCCCCATTGCCTCTTTGTCAGGGCCAAGATGATGACAATGACCTTGAAGCCGGCCAACAACGTGCCCGGGCGAATCCTCTCTTTGCCCGAGTCGTCTATGAGCGTCTTATGGGCCTCACTACTAGTTTTGTCGATGTTATCGGCGATAACCTCAACTTTTGTGTCAAAGATTCGTAAGCCTTTCTATTGTTTTTCTCTTGCTTAGTTTGTTTTTTGTGATGCAGCTTATGTATTTGATGTTATGTCTCTGTGGATTTGTGTTTTAGAGAAACTGATTGGAACCAGGCGTTCAATTTCTCTAAAGACCTGACCTTTTTGTCTAATTGCATCAAAAATACTGATGGTATGACTTCCTTTTGTTTTTTTTCTCGGTTGTTTGTCATGTTGTTGTTTCTTAATTGTTGACTAATTGTTTGTTACATAGGAGACCTTACATTGAGGATGTGCACTGCTGCGGAAATGAAGTTTTATTTTGCGAGTTTTGAGAATCAAGGGAAGAGTGATTACTTGACGCTGAACAAGAACTGCAATCTCACTTCATGGGTTTCTGGTTGTGAGCCTGGATGGGCATGTTCTGTTGGTGAAAAACAGAAAATTAATCTCAAGGACACAAAGCTAATACCTTCCAGAACTCTCAATTGCAAACCATGTTGTGAGGGCTTCTTCTGCCCCCATGGCATGACATGCATGATTCGTGAGTATACATATACATATACATATACATATAAATTTTTCTTTATCATAGGTAGAAATCTCAAACATTCTTCCATAACTCACCTGTTTATTCTTTTCTTTCTCAAATGAAGCATGTCCTCTGGGTACATACTGTCCGACTGCAAAACTAAATAAAACTACTGGTGTTTGTGAGCCGTAAGTTGATCTCTTCAAACAAAATTCATATTTGTATACTTATGTTTACTGGGAACATGTCAAAATATGTGACTAAATTACAGAGAAATCTTACAGATATAGGTACCAGATACCCCCTGGACAGCCAAATCACACCTGTGGTGGTGCTGATAAATGGGCTGATTTTGATAGTAGCTCTGAGATATTCTGTCCAGCAGGATACTACTGCCCAAGCACCATAAAGAAACTTTCTTGTCGTAGTGGGTATTGTTTCTTATCCCATCTATTTGTTTTCTTTACTTTGAATGCTCGGTTCTATTGCTATACCCTAAATCTTTCGCTAATCATTTGAGTTCAATTTGCAGCTACTACTGCAGGAAGGGATCTATAGAACAAAACAGTAAGTTGGTTTGTTCTCAAGCTCGTGATATTTGAAAAAAGAAAAAGCTTTATCCTTTTTTATACTAAGATATATGTTCTTAACTATGGTTTCTGCTTACAGTATGTTACAAGAAGAGTTCATGCAAGCCTAATTCTGAGAATCAGGACATCACTATATTTGGTGGCTTTATAATTGTAAGTGAGGTTGGCTTATTTGCATGCTGGCTCTTATATAGCACATGAAATATTGCTTTGTGTCTTGTAGGCTGCACTCAGTTTATTGCTTATAGTTATATATAATTTCTCTGGCCAACTGCTCACAAATCGGGAGAAGAAACAAGCAAAATCCAGAGAAGCTGCTGCAAGGATGGCGAGAGAAACTGTACAGGCTCGTGAAAGGTGGAAATCTGCCAAGGATATTGCAAAGAAACATGCAGTCGGCCTTCAGTCACAATTCTCTCGGACGTTCTCTCGCAAGAAGTCTGTCAAGCAAGACATGCCACCACTTGCACCCAAGAAGGAACCAAGCAACCTTACTAAAATGATCCGTTCACTTGAAGAGGACCATGAAGGTGATGAAGGTTTCAATCTGGAAATTGGCGATAAAAACATGAGGAAGATGACAGCCAAACAAATGCATACTCGTAGCCAGATCTTCAAGTATGCTTATGGCCAAATTGAGAAAGAGAAGGCTATGCAACAGCAGAATACAAACTTGACTTTTTCAGGAGTGATTTCCATGGCAACTGACAATGACATGCGACAAAGGCCAGTGATTGAGGTTGCTTTCAAAGACTTGACTCTTACTCTGAAGGGGAGTAAGAAAAAACTTATGAGGAGTGTGACAGGGAAACTCATGCCTGGTCGAGTGACTGCTCTCATGGGACCATCTGGTGCTGGAAAGACAACATTTCTGAATGCTCTGGCTGGAAAGGCTACTGGATGTGATATGAGTGGTTTGGTTCTTATAAATGGGAAGGTTGAGCCTATTCGGGCATATAAAAAAATCATTGGTTTTGTGCCACAAGATGATATTGTTCATGGGAACTTGACAGTGGAGGAGAATCTTTGGTTCAGTGCCAGATGCAGGTAAGAAATAATGCACACACTAACATAACAGAATACAAAATTTAAATTTATAATAACCTTAACATGCATTGATTGCCTATGTTATTTTGCAGACTTTCTGCTGATATTTTGAAAGCCGATAAGGTTCTGGTTGTGGAAAGAGTTATAGAGTCCTTGGGACTACAAGCAGTTCGTGATTCTTTGGTTGGAACAGTAGAACAGCGTGGGATATCAGGCGGCCAGAGGAAAAGAGTTAATGTTGGTCTGGAAATGGTCATGGAGCCTTCTCTTTTGATTTTAGATGAGCCAACATCTGGTTTGGATAGTTCTTCATCTCTGTTGCTTATGAGGGCTCTTCGGCGTGAGGCTCTTGAAGGCGTTAACATTTGCACGGTGGTTCACCAACCCAGGTTATCTTAAATTCATGATACTGTTGATTCCTAAAACAATCCCTTCTAAATGTTTGCTAGCTTTTCAGTATCACTTGAATGATAAAATGCAACAACAATATGTTCATTTCATTCTATTTGATAAATGTGGCAGCAGTTTGACTTTGTTCTTTATTTATACTGAAAATGTGCATGTTCGTTTGCCTAGTTAAGTTTCTGATGCTAAGTCATTTTTGCCATCAGCTATGCCTTGTTCAGGATGTTTGATGATCTGATACTACTAGCGAAAGGAGGTTTAATTGCATATCTTGGATCAGTGAAGAAGGTCGAGGAATACTTTCAAGGCCTTGGGATTGTGGTCCCTGAGCGTATAAATCCTCCGGATCACTATATCGATATTTTAGAAGGTATAGTGAAGCCAAGCACAAGCACTGGCATAAATTATCAACAGTTACCCCTCAGATGGATGCTGCACAATGGCTATGATGTACCACGAGATATGCTACATGAGGCTTCTGATACATCATTGAGGAACGGCGATGCAGGGTCAGTTAAGGGTGGTTCTGAAAGGCAGTCTCTTACCAGTGATGTGTGGGATAATGTGAAGGACTTTGTACAGTTTAAACGAGACGATTTTGAGTACAATTTCTCAAAATCCAAAGACTTGTCAAACAGAAGAACTCCTGGTCCCTTGACACAGTATAAGTATTACTTAGGAAGGTGATTTCTTTGACCATTGTTTTACATATCAACTGCACATTTTGAGTTCTCTATTTTTCTCTTAATATTCTCCTATTTGTATGTTCAGAGTGGGAAAACAACGGTTGCGTGAAGCTAGGCTACAAGGAGTCGACTTTCTTATCCTATGTCTCGCTGGTATATGCTTAGGAACACTAGCAAAAATGAGCGATGAAACATTTGGTTACACCGGATATCTGTACACTGTCATTGCTGTTTGTAAGTTGTTGATCCTTTTCCCTCTTTTTTGATTCAAAACAACATCTTTGTTAATGATTTCTATTGTTTGGAATTGCAACTTCTCTCCTCTTCATTGCAGCTCTTCTGTGCAAAATCGGAGCCTTGAGGTCATTCACTCTGGACAAATTACAGTACTGGAGAGAAAGAGCTTCCGGCATGAGTTCTCTGGCATACTTTCTTTCAAAAGATACCATAGATCACTTCAATACCGCAATCAAACCACTGGTTTACCTTTCTATGTTTTACTTCTTCAACAACCCGAGATCATCCTTCGGCATGAATTATCTCATTTTGGTTTCACTCGTTTACTGTGTGACTGGTATTGGTTATACTTTCGCTATTTGCTTCCAACCAAGCTCAGCACAATTGGTATGTCTGATTTCTGCAGTAAAATCAATAGCTTCAATTATTTATCCAACAATATTATCTAACCACAATTCTGATCTTACAGTGGTCTGCACTTCTTCCAGTTGTTTTATCTCTAATAGCAAGTGAGGAAAGAGTACCGAAACCATTGACTAATTTATGCTACACTAAATGGGCATTACAGGCATTTGTGCTCGCAAATGCAGAAAGGTAACAAATAAGTATTAAGTATCAATCAATCGATGTCTACATAATTTATGACTAAACAATTCTAAAGAATTATTAATACTAAAATTTTCGCAAACACATACAGGTATTCCGGAGTTTGGCTACTGACAAGGTGTGGATTTCTGAAGATGAAAGATTATAACATCCATGAGTTTTATCTTTGCATAGTAGTTCTAATTTTGGGCGGCATCGTCTTCCGTTGCGTCGCCTTCTTTTGCCTGGTGACCTTGCAGAAGAGGTGAAGATTGAATATCATGATAATTAGATATCAGCTCAAGCAGGTTCACATAGTTTTAGCACAGACAGTTACATTACATTCTTACTTCCTCTTTGTAGATGAGTTCTACTTCATTACTGAAAATTTGAAATTTTTCTGCTGTAAAATAGCAATTTGTACAGTAGTATTTGATCATATTATCATGCTCCAAATGCTTCCAATTTGTATTTCTGTTTGTTTTAGAATGTCATGGTTATATAATTGATTTAGATTTAAATCTTTGAGTTAATTTATGGATGAATTTGATTTAGATTTAATCAATTATTGAAGTTTATAACTCATTATTAATCTAATACCCCATTAGTTCAAATTGTTATAGTGGAAGATATATAATTTTATTTTTATATATTATTTATGTAATAAAAATTGTCTATATAAATGACTCTATTAATTTTGCTTATAGAATAATGCAAAAAATAAAATACTATTTCTATTGATCAAAGAATATCTATTATTATCCTAAATTATGCTCTGCATCATTCTAAGTTGGTTAAGAGTCATCTCAGAGTCACACATGCACTCTGCCAGAGGTTGAAATAACAAAACATAAAAAGTTTAATATGATTGAAGGGTTTTATTAGTAAAATTTGCAAGTGAATGGTCCTATCTAACAACTGATTTTATATATTTTAAAAATAAACCTGTGGCCACTACATTTTCCTGAGCCTATTTGAAAAATGTAATTAAAAAAAAAAAACATTGTGAATAAAATATCAAGCAGTTGGGTCTGTATCTTTTACATCTATGAATTTTTAATAGTCGTCCAAGATTTTAACTAATAAATAATAAACATTTTTTCCCCTAAGACTTGTGTAAATAAATAAATAAAATATTTAGTTTAAAAATATATTAATTAATACTTTGAAATATCAATACAAGCAACATCTATTTTAAATAATTAAATAAATTTCTTTAATAAAATGCTGACAAATCACGTGTTAGGCACCAATGATTTCTTGGTTTATTGATAAAAGATCTTTTTTGTAAAGTGTTCATTTCACGAATGATCAAAGATCAAACTTTAAAACCTATATAAAGTTTGAGTATACTTCATGTCTATACACTTCTCGAAGTTCTCTTAAATATGATAGGGGAAAGTACTTATCACTTATTTATAAAAAAAAACAAACCTTTATATTAAAAATAAGTACACATTAAGAATTAAGCTATATAACATCTATGATCTCTAACCACGAGAAATGGATATTCTATACAGAGGTGTTTGATGTCGATAAACCAAATAATTATTAATTAAAATAAGTAATTTTTCTCACAAATATATATTTTCTTATATCAATATTTCTTATAGTACAATATATATATATATATGCAAATTTTAAAATTTTTATTTTTAAAAAATACATAAACATATATATACACATATGCATATATTTAATTTAATTAAATTTCCACCACCTCTCTTGAGTCTTGACCACAGAAAAGCATGTTTTTAATGAAGTCACAAACCACGTCCACACGTCATCAATTCAGCTGCATGCGTTGCACCATCCTCCTTCCACCTCACGCTTCTGCTCCATCCACCGTACGATTGCCTCGTGATCAGCATTAAATCTCTGATCCCCCAATCCATCCATCTGCCCCCCTTTTTCTATCAATTCCTTCTCCTCCTCCTCCTCCATTTTTGCCGTCTCTCGCGTCGCCTCGCGCATCATCCGATCGCGCAAATCTCTCTCTCCAAATCAAAAGATTTCGATTTCCCTCCCAATTAGGAAATTCGATCGGTTTGATCGCAATTCCCCTTCTCGATCTCGCCTGTGATTTAGGGTTTCCTCGATATTTGTGGCTTTGTAGATGCTTTGATGGGTGGGGAGCGGAGAGCTGTGTTGGATCTAGGGCTTCGGTGATTGTGAGACGGGGGGGATTGATGGTTCGTGTTTGGGGACGGATCGGGCCAGATGATACTTTGGAAGAAGATGCAAGGCTATGCATGACGGTGAATGCGAGGAGAACAATCGGCGGCCGCAGCGGCGGCATATGTTGCAGAGCCCTCGCGCTGGACCAGTAGCTTCGCCGGTTCTTGATTTGAAGCAGGATTCTACTGGTTTCTTCGTAAAGGTGCATGCTTTGTTTGTTATTATTGTTGATTGGTATGCTAGGGTTTGGTGGTTCCCTGTGATTCTCATTCGATTGGTTATGGAAATTGTTGATTGCGATGGAAAAATGATGAATTGTATAGAAATTCGAGCATTTCTGATTGATCTTGTAAACATGATTTGTTGTTAGGATGAAATTTTATTTTTGCGCTCTTGCATATTACACTTAATGGTTTTCCTTCTCTTTGGCGTCTCTGTTGTTTGCGAAAAAGAAAATCAAGTCATGCGAGTTGAGTTTGAACGCATTGGTCGTGGCCATTACGGAAACGGCTTTTTTTTTCGAGTTTAGGGACGTTAGAACTTAGAACAGACCACCTAAGTATGATAAAGTCCATGTTTGTCTTTTTATTTTGTGAGGCCATCAAATTAAAGAAAGCAGTGCTCATAAACGGATTGGTGAATGACCATTTATTAAAAAGTCAGGTGCTGGAGGAAACATGCACCCTAAGATCAAGACTCACTAGCAGTTTTGGCATGCATTTTATTGGTGAACATCATTCTATACGCCAAAAATTTGTGGCCTCTTATGGAACATTTTCATTCCAAAGACTATGGAGAAGTGCTTCAACATTGATTTGAATTGATGCAGGCTATGTTCGACAAAGTTTTTTTTTAAAGATTCTATTGATGTGTAGGACATTCTTGCTGATTGTCGCACTTTGGATTTTATAAGTCAACTTCCCTGATTTTTTATTTTCTGCAAAAGCTGTATTTTAAATTTACGCTGAACACGTTTTTTTTTGGGTAAATAGTGCCCCATGATGCTTTTTATAATCCAAAGGTGCTTTTGAAGTAAATGTTCTGTGAAGCACTTAATCTGAAGCTGAAATTCATTTTTGTGGTTGTCCTATGGCAGGCATACCTATTTTTATAGTATTTTCTTGTTGGATTATTTAAATAACTTTCTAGCAAAACATTTTTAGTAGTGGTTCTCTTCTCTGATCTATAGGCTGCAACTTAATTCTTTGTATGTGTGTGTGGCATATTCTACATATTCTCTGAAACTTGTTGGAGATACAGAGGAAACACAAATGGAAAATTTGTAGTGAAAGTGGGAAATAAAGGAAAGTGACAGGAAAAATGGGTACTATGGACCAAGTGTAGTTGTGAATCAAAAATCATATCATTCAAGCATCTCTACAATGGTTGCTTCTCCGCTTGCTTACAAGTTGGATACGCAGCTCTCTTGAGGTAGATAGACGCTGTTGGAGTTCATTGTGATGGGAGGCATAAAGATATGGTTTCAAGTTCAATCAAAAACATAAATTATATGAATATGGTTACATCTTTTTGAGAGTGCAATCGCCAGGAACTCCAAATTAACTAATTGATACCAACTTTATGTTTTAGCATCTTAAGGTCTCAAACTTTGTGAAGAAGGGTCACATGACTATTGTTCTCCTGTTAATTTCCATGTTAATTTCCATGTTTGCCAATATTTTTACCTTTTGACTTTCAAACTGGGGCGGTGTGAATGTTTTGTTCATCTGTTATCATTTAGGTTACATGTTAGCATATGTGTTCTTTGGGCAGGCTTATGGCCTGTTGGTTGTGGTCTATCATAGAAAAATAAATTCAGGTTATAAATGTACTCTGCAATTCTCATTGAACAGAGTTGCAATACCTGCCTTATCTGGATTAACCTTTGACAGTATTGTGGTCCAAGACTATTTAAATTATTGGCAGTGGTTGGAAAATCACTCCATCTATTATTTCTGAATATGTATTTTGTATTTTGTTAAAATTTATCACATTTTTTGAGTGACTTAATTTTTCTTCATGGGATTCCTGTGCTGTTCTAACCCTTGTTGATTCAGATGACCACTGAGTTCTTGTCCAACAACCTGGTAACTAATTGCTTTTGCTTAAGTAGCAAAATGGATGTTCATTCTGTTAATTGAAGTTCCTAAATGTTCTCCATTTGTAAATGATTGAAGTTGCATGTGGAAGAGTAAGTGTTCTAGTTGTGAATTTAGATAAATGGTTGCTGTGGTCATTGTAGCTTAGAACAGCATCCTTATTCATCACAATATAAATTTCTGTTTTTCTACTTTTATACAGGAAGCCATATTTTAATTTCTTCTACAAAGAAGGGCTTCTTTCTTCTTCTTCTTCTCCCATTTTTTGTGCTTGATGACTATTCAAATTTAAATTAGATCATTCAGAATAATTTTTTTCTTTCTGGATGGGACTTTTTGGTTTGAACTCATAGTTATCTTTTGCTTATTCTTGCGAGTTATGGTATTTGTTATGAGCATTGAGGATTGTGCCTTTCTGTGTTGGCAATCTTTTATACTTTTCACTCAATTCACTGAGGCATATGTTAATATTTCTTATTTGATATTCTGTTTGGATCCAAAAGTGCATTAAATGGAAATCTTCTTGTTTATGCTTGTCCCATCTAGGAGATTTCTGACTATTCGAAGTTCTTTTCTGTGATTTTATACACCCAACCTCCTAGATTAGACTTATAATGGAATGTGTTAGGGCTTGCTTATGGTTTTGCAATTGTTTTCATGTTGTAACTTTTTAAATAATCAAAATGTAGCAAATGCTTAGCAAGTCTTGGAACAGTGCATCACAAGCTGGAAAGATGCATGGGTTTACTAGTTTTGGTTGTAATGGAGTATTTAGTTGATGTATTATTATCTTCTTTTTTTTGTTCTGATATATAAAGATTTTTCTGAAGACCTAATTTTTACTTGCCAATTTATGATTAGTTCAGTAAATGTTGGCCCCTATTATCATAAGTGATGTGATCTTCCCTTCAGCTAGAATTTTATATAACAAAATAGATATTTCATCTTTTGGAAATATTAAAAGAACAGTTATTTCTATTTAGAACTGTTGTCTGGATATAAGATGTTTTATCATGACAATTGTTGATGGGATATTTCATCTTTTTTTTTGTGTGTGTGTTCATTTGTGTGGCCACTTGGGACTTGTTGTTGCTCTTGAACACTCATTTTGAAATTCTGCTTTTTTCATTTATTAGAATTTCAGTGGCTTTTCTATAGTGTTTTGTTGCCTGTGCCATTCAACTTAGTTTGTCATTTTTGTTAAGTTGCAAAATTTTCTTTATTGCTTGATCTCGAACACTCTTTTTGAAGTTCTGCTTATTTCATTTACTAGAGTTTTGGTGTCTTTTCTGTAGTGTTTGTTGCCTGTGCCATTCAACTTAGTTTGTCATTTTTGTTAAGTTGCAAAATTTTCTTTATTGCAGGATGGGCGCAAGATTCGAGTTGGTGACTCTGCACTTTTTCAATCTGGCAATGCACCACCTTTTATTGGATTAATTCGCTGGTTCAACACAGACAACAAGGAATATCCCAAGCTAGGTGTAAATTGGCTTTACAGAAAAACAGACATAAAGCTTTCTAAAGGTGTGCTGCTCGAAGCAGCTCCTAACGAAGTCTTTTACTCCTTCCATCGTGATGAGATTCCTGCTGCCTCATTGCTTCATCCCTGTAAAGTTGCTTTTCTTCAGAAAGGTGTTGAACTTCCCGCAGGAATTTCTTCATTTGTGTGTAGGAGAGTATATGATGTTTCCAACAAACGTTTATGGTGGTTGACGGATCAGGATTATATTAATGTATGTGGTATTATGATTTCCATAGATTCATCATGTTTCAGTGCTATTGATGCTCGTTTTGTAACCATTATGGCTCTATGTTCTTCATCTTATTAGGAGCATCAGGAAGAAGTTGATCAACTACTAGACAAAACTCAACTAGAAATGCATGCAGCAGTGCAGTCAGGTGGGCGTTCACCGAAACCGTCAAATGTTTCATCCCCACCACAACAGTTGAAATCAGTTTCAGATGGTGCACAGAACAGTGGTACCTCATTCCCCCAACAGGGTAAGAGTAAGAAAAGGGAAAGAAGTGAGACAGAGCCTATCAGAAGGGAGCGTTCCTTGAAAGTGGAAGATGTTGATTCTGCTTCATCGAAACTTGACAGCATGATAAAGTCTGAAATTGCAAAAATAACTGAAAAGGGTGGGCTTATGAATATAGAAGCTGTTGAGAAGCTAGTCCATCTTATGCAGGTGGATAGAGGTGAGAAGAAACTTGATTTGGGTGGACGTGTGTTACTTGCTGATGTCATTTCCTCCACAGAAAAGGATGACTGCCTGGGTAGATTTGTGCTACTACGAGGAGTGTCTGTCTTTGATGAATGGCTTCAAGAGGCACACAGGGGGAAAGCTGGTGATGGCAGTAGCCCCAAGGAAAGTGATAAATCTAGTGAGGAACTTGTCTTGGCTCTACTTCGTGCCCTGGATAAGTTACCTGTCAATCTTAATGCTTTACAAACTTGTAACATTGGTAAGTCTGTTAATCAATTGCGGGGCCATAAAAATTTGGAGATACAGAAGAAAGCCAGGAGCCTTGTTGAGACTTGGAAAAAGAGAGTTAATGCGGAGATGGCAAAAATAAATGATGCAAAGTCTGCTAGTTCCTGTCAATCAGTTTCATGGCCAGCAAAGCAGGGATTTACTGAGGTTTCTCATGTGGGAAACAAACGCCCTAGTTCAATTGAGCTTGTTACAAAAGACCCCACTACTCAACCATCTGCTTGCAAATCCCTACCAAGCAAGCCCAGCCACTTGGATGCTATTACAAAGTCGAGTCCTGCAATTTCTGGTTCTCCTAAAACATCATCGCAGTCACCTGTTCCATTGTCATGTAGCTCAAAAGATACAGTTACTAAGACAACTGGGAGCATTGGTATGCCAGATGTGCCACTTACTGCAGTGAAAGAGGAGAAGAGCAGCAGCTCCAGTCAGTCACAGAACAATAGCCAATCTTGTTCTGGTGATCACCTAAAAACAGCGAGTTCATCATATAGAGAGGATACAAGGAATTTGCCAACAGGATCAGTGATTCCTTCTAAGACCTCTGGCAGCACATCTCGCCATAGAAGGTCAACTAATGGGCTCATTGGGACATCTACTTCTGGATCTCAAAAAGAAATTAATGTGAAGTCTGGATCACTCAACCGGACAACAATGATGGATAAGGCTGGATTGACATGTGAGAGACAGCCTGATTCAACTATAGCAGATCATGGAAATAGCCACAGGTTGATTGTACGGCTGCCTAACCCTGGCCGAAGCCCTGCTCGAAGTGCCAGTGGAGGTTCTTTTGAGGACTTATCAACAACCGGTAGTAGAGGATCATCTCCGGGCATTGCTGATAGAATTGATCACATTGATCGGACAATGAAGGTAAATGGTGACACTTGCCAGGCTAATATTTCTGCTTATGCTCACACAGACCCTTGGCATAGTGTTGATTCAAAGGAAGGGATTGCTATTTCTGATGAAGGTGTGAAACCACATGCTACATATGAGGATAAACCCTGTAAAAATATCGATGAAAATGGGAAGTTTGCAAATGTGTCTAGAACATCTTCATCATTGGGTAATGAAAAGGAGTTTTCTCCACATAAAACAAAGATGAGAAATTCTTTCAGCTCTATGAATGCATTGATTGAAAGCTGTGAAAATGAGGCCAATGCCTCGTTATCTGCTGGAGATGTCATTGGGATGAACCTGCTTGCTAGTGTTGCTGCTGGTGAATTACCTAAGAGCGAATTGGTTTCCCCCCCTGAATCTCCAGAAGGTTCACCCACGATAAAGGATAATGAAGCTAAACCTAGATTGAAATCTGAAAATCTTCTAGTTCAGAGACATGGCCAAACATCTGAGGATGCAGCTGATGATCCTGAAATGCATGAGAAAAGTGCTCATTCTCTGTTAGGTACGGATGAGCAACAACATACTGCCAACAGTGCTTCAGGTGACGACAAATCTGTCATAACCTTAACAGAAAATAAACTTGCAGATGAGTGTAATGGAGTATATACTGCTTCCGGTAAGTATTTGCATAATACTTCAAAATTTTCATTTGATATCTGGCATAAAACTTGATACTGTAGGGGACTGATTGTTATTTTCTCTTGTCTAATGCTCTAGCAGGTGGTAATGATGTAATTAATAGTGATGGAAATCATCAACATGGCGAGGAAGCGAAAACAACTGGGCAAGTCAACGACAGTTTGACAGATTGTAAAAGTAAGGTAAGGAATCCAGCATTAGATGAAAAGAGGTCGGTAGACTTTGTTGTAGCAAAGATTGCAGATGATAGAGTACCTGATTTGGCCTGTAATACCTCATGTGATGGATGTGATATCCAAAATGCTGGTGATATCCAAAATGCTGCTTCTGTTACAAAGCCAGAGAAAATGGATGTTGAAGATTTTACATGTGCTTGTTCCAGTCTAGATGTACCAAACCAGGAACCATTGCGAGGAGGTGAAGTCAGTGCCTTGACTGAACAGCAACAGCCGCCTCTTATGCCACTTCACTCTGCTGCAATAGATACATGTGGTGATGCATCTGTTTCTTCTGGTGCTGAGAATGTTCAGTGTCTTGAAAAAAGTGGTGTTTTTAAGGCTGAAAAGTCAAATGGTTCAAAGGGGAGAAATCTGTTTGAGCCAGGTGATACTGAAACAAAGGAACGAATTAACCTTCATTCAACTACTGTTGCTCATCCTCGATCAGCTTCCACTGGCAAAGGGCATGAGGATGTGTCAGAAAGGAAGGAGGTAGCTGAACAAAGTCCATCTGGATCGTCCAAATTTGAAGCATCATCTACTACTCCAGCCCTTGAATCAGAACAATCTGCAAAGTCTACTGGTTCCAAAGTGTCTGGGTCAGATGCTGCTCGGAGTGAGGAGCAGGCATCTACTGAGGCATCTTTGGCTTTGAATGCTGGTCTGGACTGCACATCTAAAGTTGACTTCGATCTAAATGAGGGATTTCTAGGAGATGATGGACAGCAAAGTGAGCCTGTTGCCGTGGCCATATCAGTTTCTTCATCGGCGATTAACTTGCCTGGCCTGCCACATTTTGCAGAGTCTTCTATGAGAAGTGGTTCGCCTGCCCCAATAACAGTGGCTGCTCCTGCAAAAGGTCCTTTTGTTCCCCCTGAAAACCTTCTAAAAAGTAAGACAGAGCCAGGATGGAAAGGCTCAGCTGCCACGAGTGCCTTTCGACCGGCAGAGCCTCGAAAGGTTTTAGAGATGCCCCTTAGCACTACTGATGTCCCTTTATCTGCCAACATTGCTGGTAAACAAATCCGTCCTGCTTTGGATATTGATTTGAATGTCCCTGATGAGAGGGTTCTCGAAGATGTTACCTCTCAGAGCTCTGCCCAGACTACAGGCTCAGAATCAGGTGGTGTTAGTAATCGCGATGTGCCCATGCGAATGGCTGGAGGACTTGACCTTGATCTCAATAAGATTGATGAAGGTTCAGACAATGGGATTTTCTTGGCAAACACTAGCAGAAGATTTGAAGTCCCACCGATGCCTGTAAGGCCATCACAAGCTGGTTTGGCTAATGGAAATGTAAGTAGTTTTAGGGACTTTGATCTGAATGGACCAAGCACAGATGAAGCAGGTGCAGAATTTGGAATGCACCATCAACAAGCAAAGAATGTATCTCCAATTGCTAGTCTGCGAATGAGCAAAACTGATGTAAACAATACTTCTTCATGGTTTTCCCCTGGTAACTCTTACCCTGCTGTTGCTATTCCTTCATTTCTGCATGACCGAGGTGAGCATCCTTTTCCAATAGTTGCAGCTCCAGGCGCACAGAGAATTTCAGGATCAGCTACCAGTAATACTTCATATGGCACTGATATTTATAGACATCCAGGCCTTACATCATCCCCTGCCATGGCTTTTTCTCACACATCTTTTTCATATGCTGGGTTTCCTTATGGTTCCAGTTATCCAGTTGCCTCAAACTCTTTTCTGGGTGTTCCATCCACTTATGGTGATTCTACAGCAGGAGCTGGCCCTTGCTTCCCTACCATTCCTTCTCAGATAATGGGACCAGCTGCATCTCTCTCATCTCATTACAACACAAGGCCGCCGTATGTGA
Organism: Dioscorea cayenensis subsp. rotundata; assembly: GCF_009730915.1. NCBI lineage: Eukaryota > Viridiplantae > Streptophyta > Magnoliopsida > Dioscoreales > Dioscoreaceae > Dioscorea > Dioscorea cayenensis. Next base: position 31,723,038 of record NC_052475.1, read on the forward strand.
TAAGCCTTCCAGAAAGCAGTACAAACAGTGGAGCAGAAAGTAGTCGAAAGTGGAGTATTCCGGGTCTTGATCTTAATGCAGGTCCAGGAAGTGTAGATGTTGATGCCAGAGGTGATAGATTATCATCAGCTCCAAGGCAGCTCTCTATTGCCAGTTCCCAGGCCTTTGTGGAGGAGCAGTCAAGGATTTTCCCTCTTGCTGGTGGAAGTTTGAAGAGGAAAGAGCCTGAAGGAGGTTGGGATGCAGAGAGATTTGCTTACAAGCATCCCCCATGGCCATAAAGAGTCTTTGATTTTCAGTATAGACACAAAGGAATCTGGTAATATTCAGTTTCTCTCATTTCTCAGTAATCAAATTGATTTTTGTTTATATATTCTGCTCATTCTATTTGTACACTTACCAATTTTTATCTCTATTTGCAGGTAAGGATCATTAGGTGGGAGGCCTTTTCCTTACCTTCAGGATATATAAATACACACAGGAACCCTACTTATCCTGGTGTTTCACAATGAGGCTGATGATCCAGATCTCTGGGAGAATCCCATACAGTGCTATATCTTTCTGTAAATGCTGAGATGCTTGAAATGATTTTATGGTTTCAGCTGGTGCCTTTGATTTTGCAATGACATTTTTCACCCCTTCAAAGCTTTGGGCTTCAAGAGGACGGATGGCAAGTTGTGAGGCCGCCGATGTAATTTTAATGTGCTGAGCTTTTTTTAAGGTTTTCTAAGGCCGCCCCCTACTTCTCTCTTTGGCCTAATCACTCAGATTAGCTTCTCTTTGTGTAGATATTAACTCTTAGAATCCATCTTGGCCTTGTGTCGCCTGAAATTGGGGGCAAGATTTGCTTGCTATATAGGTTGGATGCTTCAGTTATGGGGGACTTTCTCAGGCATGAACACATTAAAAGCTTTTATCATGTTCTAAATTTATTTTATATGCACCTTTATAACATTACTCTGAATTTTCCTTGTGAATGTCTTTTTGCTAGCAGGTATTTTAATCACAAAGAAACTCCCAGGTATTGTTTTGCTTGCAGAATAGCTGTTTCAGAATACATCATCAGATTTATGTCAGCAATGTTATGTCTTTATTTCTAAATGATCTGATTATAGTTGCAAGTTTGGCATTTGGGTGTGGCACAAAGTATAATGGTTATTTCTTCAAATAAGAGTTGGGGAAGCGCCACTAAAGTGGTCTGCCCAGAAGTCTTTGTTGTGTTTTTGTTTTTGTTTTTTTGCTTCCGTGTTTGTTTTTATGTGTTTATAAAAGGGTGATATGTGTCTTAAAGCAAAATGTAAGAGTTGAGACTTGGGAAGATTTGCATTCGGAGAAAATTCACGTTTGAATCCAAATGCACATTTGGACCACCATCTGGGTGGAATAGTGATTTGTTACAAGGCAAAGGGGATTAGTAATTTTTTAAGATCATTATAGTTAGTGTATTTCTGTATTTACCAATTCATTGATAATTTCTCAAGTAAATAATGTTATTTGACAATCCTGAAGTGGTGCTCGCTTGTTGCCTTTTAGTAAACACACACACACACACATATATATATATATACATAAAAAAGTGGGTGAAGCAACCAAAACATTTTATTTTATTTGAATATCTGAATGGTTGATAGTTTTGATCCGAGAATATTTTCTTCATCCTTTGTATTAAATCCAATGTTATGTTTAGGTGGTCGGTGGGAATGGAATGAAAATGAAACAAGCATTCCAACATAAAAGTTATTTTCACTGCAGGTGGTGATGAGATTTTATTATTAAAAAAAAAAAAAAAACTTATAGGTTTATAAAATTTTGAATGAAATTGTAATTATTTTTTTGTAAATCTTTTTATTAAAGTTATAATCATATATTAAAATTTATAATTAGAGATATATATATTAAAAAATTTAAACATACCAACCCTTCCTAACTTTTCTCATTCCAGTAAAGTTGTCATTCTGTTTTTACACTAGAATGAGAATGAACCTTCTATTCCATTCTCCCTATATCATTTAATTAATTTCCGTCTGCCAAACAAAACCTTAGTGGTTTTTTTTCACATTATGATATATTTATTTAAAAAGTAAATTATTTATTAGTTCGTATGAAAATTTAAATGGACCAATTGGTTGTGTATTTTTAGAAATTCCGAATAAACTTTTGTCTGCCTCTCGCTTGTTTTTATGGGCTTTCCTAATGAAAAGCTGGAAGCTAAAGGCAGATGTGTACTACAACTCCCAGCAAACACATTATTTCTCTCAGTTGTTTGGTCTTCCTACAGAAACAATGTTTTCCTCAGTGTGTATTATACTATGTTTGGTTATTATAATCTCATTTTTAATTATTTCAATTAAATCATCATGTGCAACAAATCAAAAAGATCATACTTGCAAAGATACATATGCAAACAAACAAAACTCGCAAATTGACGAAAGTTTATTTTTAAATATTTAAACCACTTCAATTAAAACGAAAGAAAAACAAATACAAGTAGAATGAGGTGTACAAACTCAACTCAATAAGATAAAAAGAAGAAAGCATGCCGAGTCCTCTAAATGTGGAGCTAGACTTAAAAGACCAAGAAAAACAACCACCGCCACCATAATAATTAAAAATATATATATATATATATATATATATATATATGAGAGAGCCCAGTGAACAAAACAGACTAGGCTACATAGATAAACCAGTCTATAAAGTTTGGGTTGTAAATTCAGTATTTGGACAAACAAAAATTTGAAAGAAAAGGTAGATACCCGCATCTCATTTTTGAGGGCACACCAATTTACATTTCTCCGGTTAAATGTAAAATTATGAATTTGGACACAGAATTATTACTCCATGCTAATTACTGCTCATGCAACACCATCTGCCGCATTAATGAATGTCTGTGTCATCATAAACTAACAACTAATCATTTAAAACACATCTCATATCGAGTAACAGGCCACAACACAACCTAAATGTATGTAATAAAAAAAAATACATATGAATCATGTTTAAAAATAAATAAATAAATAAATAAATAAAGAGGCTAAAAGTTGACTTGAAACCTTAACATTTGAAAAAGTAAGCTTAAGGATATCACATAATAAATATTTACCCCACCCAGCCTATTCTCCTGTGAAAACAATGTGAGACTATCAACTTGATAAAATTAAAAAGAAGGGGCAAAATGCAACTTCAAATTCAAGTGAACACACAGAAACTTTTTCAGGCAAAAGGCTTGAAGTCAATAAAATGATAAAAAGATTACAACAAACACAAAGTTGTCATTAAGACGAATAGAGAACATTACCAATTGAAAGTCACACAATTTTCTCTGCTTTTTGGTGTATCCCCACAGTTGACAGCCTCTTCTGAAGCTAAGAACCAGACTCAAGACAGAAAACATCCATGCTCACTTCCCAAGGACGATTTTAACATATTACCAAACTGAACATACAAATTTGAAAATCTCACCTTGGCCTTGGTTAGTGCAAGCACAGTCAGTCCTTCTTCCCTCTCTACTGTACACTTCTATACTGCCAACAAAAGAAAGAGGCTACTGCAGCATAAAGACACAACACCTCATAAACAACGTTAAATATTGATAATTCATCGCTTTCGTCTTTTTGATTCAACCTGCAAAGGGCAACATGAATGTACAGAGTAAATAAAAAAAAATATATGTGACAATAATTCCATTACTTGAGCATCTGATATAGCACAAAGTTATGTATATATGCATTAACAGATTTCATATGCATAGATAATAATATTGGGACAAACTACTCATCTTTGATCTCTTAACTATATTTCATTTAAACAGATTTGATGAGTGTGTCTTCCAAATATGTAACCACTGAGATGCCGCGAACTATGCATTTGACATGTATGCTAACAGATTGAACAATGTGTGGCAAGAACCATACATAGCCTCAAAACAATGCCACCAACATATTTAACCAGTGGATCATTGTTGCAAACTAGATCACTCATAAGCCATTTTGGATCCTATCACAAAACAATGAAGCACACCAAGATTCAGTATACATCTTGAGTTGGACACTATTGGCTAAAATTTCCTTTCTTCTTTGTAAATTCCCCAGGCAGGGTCACTTTTTGAGATCTGGGTTTTCAAACATGAAGTTACTAACTAGAGGTTGGCAATGCAACATCTGCCTTTGGTGCAATTCTCAATTATGTTTTACCACAGAAGTGTAAGCATATATCAACAAGTAAACGGAATTTAGGTCAACTGTAATGATGAAATTGGCCTATGGATTATATCAGAGAATTCTGGAAAAGAAATCCAGAAGATTAGCTTAAAACAGGCCCACATTTACAATATTGAACATCAAAATTCTCATGCAAGAGATAGTATATGTGTACATTCTAAAAATATTTCTACAGTAGTATGCATGGGCTAATATGCAATTTTCAGAAGAAAATGACGCATAAGATCATACAGCTCTTGCCTTGCACGGAATAACTGATTTGATGGCTCAAACCAATATTATCAGATACTATTTGAACAAATTGTTATTGTCAGATCAAAAAGCAAAATATAGAACCACTTTTTATTTGTTTTTATAAGTTTTAACCTTCATAAAGATGAGCAGAATAACAAACTTTGTAGTATCGCTATCACTATTATCAATAGAATGTTGACCCTCCCAACAAGACAAGCTTGATATCAAGCTAAGTTAATCACGAACTAGCCTAAGATCGGCTCAATGCAAAATTGAACTGGAGCCAAGCAATCAAGCTTGGTTATTCCAAAGTCAAACAAAGCCAAGCTTCTTGAACTTGCATTAAGCAAAGGCTGCAGATGGACAAGTATGAAATCTACAACAACAACAAATTTAGTCCCAACTATTTAGAGTCTGCCATATGGTGTTCTAACAAAAGTTTAACCTGCTAACACAATGACCCTTCTTTTCTCTCATTTGGGCTTGGGATCGGCGGCCATGGCAGAGTTTAACAGATGAAGTCCCAAATAGTTAAATAAAAGACTTTATCGGATCGCCCACAGGCTACCGAACCACTTATCCAACTGTTGTTTTATTATCGTTATATTTGCAAATTTAAAATGCACAACTGTAAACTATATATCAGAAATAAATATAAAACATAATCAAAGCAAGCTTCTTTAGGCAGAGTTTAGTATTTTGGGGGTGATGTTGAAAAGAGATTCAAGAAATGATCATCAATTGTAACACAAAAAGAACCAAATTTCTGAGAAGTCATTCTCTTTTTCATATATTAGTAGCATTTCCATTTCCTCATTCATTATAAACGGAAAACTCTAAATATTATACAAACATACAATCGCTTATCGTACACTAAACAATTCAACATTAAAACCCCACTGATGGTGTTTAGAATTTTCAATGGCATTCATTAAGTTTATCATATTTAAAATCGAGAATACGAATCTCATTTTAAAAAAAAAACAACCTTAAAAACTTATCCACTAGCCTAACATTTCAAATCTATAATTTGAAAATACAATAAATAAATAACTAATTTTGGATAACCATAAAAATTATGATATAAATCAATAATATGCAAATAAAATCATAACAAAAACCAAAAGTTCGATACAAGCAAACATATCAATAAAAACAAACAAAAAATACATTATAATAGATGATAAAAATATAAATATACCAGTCCAAAGAAAGATCTTCATTGCATAAAAACTTTTCTCTCATTTATTTGAACTAATAGAGTTAGATGAATTTTAATATTTAAGTTTCCAAAATATTATGTTTGGCCCAATGACAACTATTTGGCGTGATTCTTGCTATATTGGTGTAATGCCCTAAGCCAATCAATATACGCCACGTGGCAAGACAATGCATTCTCACTATCGACATATTATCTCAATACCATGTAGCATATATCTGATGGTTTGGTGCAATACACCATATTAGATGTAAAAATTTTCCAACTATATTTGGAACTTTTATTCCATGCTTTTGTGGTTTTGGAGAACTACACTGTACAAGAAGAATGGCTTTTGAAGAAACTCAAAATTATGAGATAATAATTAACAAGAAAATTCTTGTACATGCCAAACCCTTGGATATGGCCACGTGACACTGAGCCAATATACAGATAATCCCGCTTCATTTGTATTGCCAAATGACATATATTGATTGGTTTGGTGCATTACACCTTGGTGTACGAAAGAATGCTTGAGTATGAGAAATATCGGGATATATGCCTATTTATTCACTATGTTTAAAATTAATTATTTTTCTCAAACCTTAACATAAAAGGGATTAGTTTAAATTTTATTAGGATTAAAAGGACAATTGTTCTTCTCAAAACTCTTTTTTTTTATGTTAGATAAATTCAAATTATACTTCAAAAAGTATACAATTGAATATCTATAAATACACCCACAAAACAAAATCATTTTCTTACAAATCATAAAAATAAGATTTGCCCATATACCTTACTAACCTGTATATAAAGCTATAAGCAAATACCATATATTGACCATAAAGATAGATAAACTAATATTAATGGTTTGATTGTCATAATAATAAATGGCTTTACCAAAGCTTAGGTCTGCTTTGAGGTCTACTTCCGAGCTTGTTTTAATTAATTGAATCCGAATGAGAGCCAGGAGGAGTGAAACATAATTTCGATTTAAAGTTTTGTTTATAAGTTTCATAACAATTGCATTTTTATTTTTATTTTGAAAACTTATTCTCTAAAACGTTTGAACCAAACATGTTTTCTAAAAACATTTAAAAAGTGAAAAAATTATAAGAATAAAATAGGAAATACAATTTTCACTACGAAGAAATCTAGTGTAGATCTTTCACCTTTTAAATAAAATCTTTGTTTGCTTTCCATTCATCACATAATCCTAAAATGATCCAATTACTTAAAAATCAAGTGGGTGGAGTAGTTTTTACCTTTCACGAAGCAAATTTAGCAAAAAATAAAAAATAAAAATAAAACAAAACAAACAAACAAACAAAAGCAATTATGTCCAAAGAGACACGATAAAATCTTGTTTTGTTTGGCATGCAACAAACAAGATGCAACAACAGTTATGTTTTTATGTTCTCCATTATTCCACATACCAAACACAACCTAAGACAACCCATCAACGATGAGCTTAATAAAAGGTTTGTAGGTAATGATTGTATGTTTTAAAGGAGAAATATCATCATAAGTGATATCAATATCATAGTCAACTGTCACTTGTCTCTCATATAAAATATGAAAGCAAGATAATCAAATATTGCAAATCTAGTTCACCCTCACCTTGGTCTCTGAAAGTGGCGCCACAGGAAAGGAATTTGGAGACCTTTTGGCATCATCCTCGGAGACACAGTCTGAACACAAGAAGTTATCTAACTTTTTGGCCTGCTCAATAGTCATGCCCATACAAGCTGGATGAAACCTGCCCAGTGATGAAAAGAATAATATAATAAAGAGGCAGAGTATGAATGTAAAATATCCAGCATTGTTGTGGAACTAAAAGAACATGTTACAAAGAACGGAGAAAATTTAACAGAAGATTTATGCTTCAATAAATTAAAGTGAAAATAAATGGTAAAAAATAATAAAATAGACATCACAATAAGTTGATTATACGGTATTACCCTAATTAGTAGAACGAGGATGTCAATGTACGTGATAATAGATAATAAAATTGAAACATTATTTTCTTGCTCTTTGCATGTCATAAGTTTAACTTCTTCAAAATCTCACGCCAAGTTTGCTGGTTTGTGAATCAAATAATGAGAAATTTGTTAAATTAGAGCATGAATTGGTGGTTGGGTTTAATAGGAATTAAATATTAACTGCATGCTTTAGGGACACTTAACTGCAAAACTAAATGAGAGGTCAGTAAAAGAAATTACAAGTAATCTGCAGAACAACTGTTACTTTCACTCCAGAGAACAATTAGTGAGGTATTTTTGTTTGATATAGCAGAAGTTTCAATGGAATCGATGACTCGAAATAATCAACAAAATGGCACAACAATAGCACTAAATCTTACAGAAACTAGATAAGAGGTATATGAAATCCGCATAGGTTATTCTTGCCACAAGAGACTAGAAGACAACTTCAGTGAACTACAAGGTTTCTTGCTTCTTAATGACAAACAGCCCAAAAGTTATAGTTGGCTTTGAAGATATGACACATTAACTTTTAGTGTTGAACAGTCCCACCTTGCACACAAATCAGTAGGACACTAATGCATAGGTTGACCAGTTCTCTACTGCATCAGGTCTGTTATAGCATTAGGTCAAGCAACTGATAAGTTTTAGGGAAGAAATTATACATGTTTCTTTTTACAAAGAAATAGCTTCTTGCAAAAACATTGAGATGTGACTCAGAGAATCAACTTTAATGTATCAGTAAAGATATAAGGGAATATTGTTAGAGCAGGTAGCTTGTGATAATAAACATTTTGTGCAAAGTATGAACAACAGATTAGGATAACATGCCTAGTTATCCTCACGTTGAATTAATAAAGATAGCCAACTCATATTTGGGTTGGTGAGACACTTGCTCCCCAGGTAAGAGGTCAAGAAGTTCAAGCAGTCCTGGTAGTCAAACAAGAAAAAAAAAACAGCTTGCCCAAATTTCTCAAAAAATATTAAAACTAATAACAATAACAATAAAAAATGAAGATGTGCCCTTGCTTTGCTTCTGTTTTTGCTCTTTTGTGCCGTCTGTTTCAGTATTACCATATAAATCCGCCATTATTTGTTACAATTAAATTTTAAAGAGTCAAAGGCCACAGCAATCAAATGCAATAGTACTGGACAACAAATTTCAGAAGCTTTATTTATCAAAGGTTATCAATGGGTTGCAGATTAAGGCTTCTTTGTGCAAAAATTAGATTTAACCCTTACCATCCTTGAAATTCATCCTTGCAAAAATAAATAAAACAGCAAACAAAAAATGGTCTTTAAAACCATCATAAACTAACATATTCATCACAATAGTGAAATATTTCATGATGCATACCACTAGAAGCTGTGGTATCAAAAAGTTGGCCTCCAATTAGTTCAAGTAACAGTTCTTGTAGTTGACACAAATGTATTTGAAATCAACATATGAGAAAATAGATTCAAGGCAATAAACCTTGACAAATTCTTCCAGCAGAACATTCTCAAACTCTTGAAAAAATAACCTTAGGTTAAAATGCACAAATGAGCTTGCTCTTGGAACTTAACAGTTAAAATGCATCTTAGTAAGGAGGAAACAAGAAGAATAGGAACGCACAAGGTGATGTTTGTGTAAAATTTCCATTAAAATCAAACATAAAATTAAATAAACCGAATAAATTAAGCATGAAAGGCAAGCTTTACTCAAAAAACATTACCAGTCCTTGCATCCCTCGCACTGAACCATGAGATCATCTGGATTATAAGGCATCTCACACTTGCAATACCTGCAATTCATAGGAAAACATACAGAAAAGATCAATTACCAATTCCAAATTCAGCAAACACAAAAATCCCATCGTAAGGACTGAGGATTGGAGATTCTACACAGCCACGCGGTCAGGAGTGAAGCCCCCAGTAGCAGCCTTGTACTCAAAACGGCAAAAGTAGTCCTCTGCCCCCACATTCTCAAGCTTGGTGTAATTCTTAAAGGAGTGAACAACACACTTGCCCTCAATAGTGTGGGCGCTCTGCACATCGTAATGGTCAGAGAGGAAGAGTTCCTTAGCCCCATGGAACTGCCTCCGTCCCCCAATCGACTCCTCAGGGCGGTAATACCAGCGGACGCGCACCTTGACATTGTTCCGGTGATCGGCTTCGATCTTCTCCACCCGCGCAACGTACGGCGGCTTTTCCGAGTCCGCCGGCCGCATCAGCACGCAGTCCCCAACTGCAACCAAAACCACAGCATCAGCCGCCATGAAGCGCACATCGGGAGCGAAACGATTCACAAATGGATGATTTGAGATGGAGAAGAAGGGGAAGAAGGTACCTTTGACGACCTTGTTGGTGCCTTTGATGGTGTAGGAATCGAGGTCCTTCCTGCCCGGCTTGGTCTTCGCCATCAGCGAAGCTCTCGCTCTCTCGCTCTCTCGCTCTCTCTGGTTCTTTTGTCTAGAGGGCGAACAATGATGTCCTTGGGGAGGGGCTGGAGGTGTAAGAGAATGGGATCAACTTCCACATCCAACCGTCCATCCATGATCAATCATCTTTGATCATCAGTAAAATTCCACATTTTTTTAAACAAAATTAATTAGGGTAAACAACATACATAGTCTCTTGCTTTTTCATGTGTTTTTATTTCGACCGTCTAATTTTAAAAAAATGTTATGATTTAATCATCTATTTTTAGTTTTTGTTACAATTTAATCATCCGAACATAATTGGATCACATAACACATTTTCTTTAAGTTGGGATAAGGCACATGTATTTGTTATTAACAGTATATGTTATGTTCAGGTGATTAAATTGTAACCAAAATTAATAGCATGATTGTAATTTTTGAAAGCTGTGTGACTAAAATAAGGGGAAAAAATGTACCATTTACGTTATTTTCCTAATTAATTAATAAATCCTCGTATCATTTTTTTTTAAATTATTTTTTTTTGTAAAGTTGGCAAACTATGATATTGGCAAGGGAGTGATATCTCAATACATCTGTAGTCTCATTCTACATTAGTTTGAGATTCAAACTTAGTTTTTTCACAAATACACATAAATCCTACTTTGTAGAAAAATAACTGGTATTTTACATTGTTTAAAAAATAATAATAATAAGAACACACATTATTAATCATTATTTTTTTATTTTTGAATGAAAAAATTAGTCCATGAACCTACTGTTCTAAAGCTAGGATTTTATACAACATAAAAATACTAAAGATTTAAATCACCATAAAGGAAAAAAATCAAACAAAACAAAAACATGACAACTTATCAAAAAAACATTAAAATGTAAATAAATATATATAATTTAAGAATATAAATACTGGAAATGAACAAAAAATCCCTCCAAAGTTCAGGTATTCACAAAAAAAATCCCATGACTTTGAGTATTCCCAAAAGATCCTTCCTTTTTCTGACAGGTTATTTTTCAGACTTTTATGACATAAAGGTGATTGACGTTGACATAAAGGTAACAGATATTAACTGGGCTGACTCTCAGTTTTTAAGCAAAAATACCAAATTTTTAGGGAAACTCATAATTTTAAGCGGAAAAGTCAAATTTTAAACGCAAATGTGTTATATGTTAAGTGAAAATTTATGTAGTTAAGCGAAAACACCAAATTTTAAGCGGAAACTAATAATTTCAAGCGGGAAGTACATGTTGTAAAATAGAATAAACTAACAGAGTAAGCTGCATTAATTGAAAAGTACATTGTCAGGATTGAAAAATAAGTTGTCAAAAAAAAGAGGGACTGTCTAGCAAATTCAAATGTCAGAGGGTCTGTCTGGGATGTTTTGAAACTTTCAGGAACTAAAAAATAATTTTCCCATATAAATATACCATAGTATTTCATAAGATCAAAAGAAATTACACTTATTTATCTCACAAATTTCTTTTTAAATTTAAAATTTTATTTTTTACATGGACAAACTAACTAGTGTCATTTATTGTATTGCCAATAAGAAAATTATCAACTGTGTAATAAAACTGCCTATTAATTTGTGAGTGGTATGCATAACTATTCACAACATGATGATCAATGATGTATTGCTACAAACATATAAAGGAATAATTATTTTAAAAAATAGTTATTGTATCATACACAACCTTTTAATTATATAATAATTATTTTTATCAAAGATATTTTTAAAAACAATACGATCAGTGGTAAACTGACAAAGTGAATCTAAGAAGCAAGGTATAGCCTAGTGGTTTTCTACCTTACTTGTGTTTGAGAGGTGTCGAGTCCAAAACCTCTCAAGCACAATGTAATAAAAATAAATAGGTGCTTTGACGTCAATTTTGTCAAAAAAACTAACAAAGTGAATCTAAGTTTCACATATACATTGTTAATTTTCTCAAAGGGACATTGACCTGACCTTTCTATCAAAAAGAACATAGAATCAATGAATGGAACGACCTGAATGTTGTCGAAGGCCGCCGAAATGCTGCCAGAAAGATGGAGATACTTTTACCCCAAGCTCTGCCCTATCGCTCAAAAGCCAAACGATGGAGATAGTCTGCCAAATTTTTTATTTTTTTTGGTTTTTGGGCCTTTCAACTTACTTTGGACTCCGGTGATGAACGACGGTGATGGATCTATTAGTCAAAGTGAAGTAAAGGTTAGAGTCCAAAGCGTATAGAGAGAGAGATGGAAGAGTTTTCGAAAACTGGATGATTTTATTGATGATATCTAAGCTTAGGATCCACTCCCATATTTGGTCATCCAAAATTGGTCCTCTTTTACAAACACTGAAGAGCCTTATATAGACTCCTATGGACATAAAACCATGGACTCAAAATCACTCAAGCCCAAGATTTTACAAAAGGGCTATGACAAGACCCTGACTTGATCGAGATGATATGGAGTACATAGATTCTCCACTATCTATAGTACATACTTGATTGACATGATAGGAAAGACGAAGATTCTTCATTATCTACAGTATTGCTATAGTATACAACTATTTTACACATTAAAAAACAAAAATATTGCTTATTTTACATACTAAAAAAATAAATGTCGCTTCAGTTCTCCAAAGGAAGGGCATTGTGAAGGGTGATCTTTAGTAGAACCCTTGAGTTACTTCTTATCCTTCCATCATATTGTCTAAAATTTATTCAGTAATGTCATCTAAACCTTCTTCATAAATTGATTTTTTTTTTTTGTTCATAAATAAATCTTCTTCATATGATGTTTGGTGGCTGGCATTTGTGAAATTAAATTTGAAAATGGACAATACATGGGGAACATGTATTGATCTACATATACTTTCATTACTTTTGTTTCCAACACTATTTGGCATCTCTGATTGTCAATAAGATTAGGACATGTCCTCTTCCAATCAATAGAAATTGCACACGCTTGCCATAATTTCATCTGTTTTTTTACATCTCTTGGGATGACCACATCTTCTAATCTGATAAGAGTTATCTTTCTTGATAAGGCTTATGATGGCGAAGAAGAGGTATCATGATATGGTGCTTTGCTTCATATGGATACCCTTCATCATAACATGGTGGGATGAAATTTCATACTAAATTCACATATCCATCCAAATGTGCCCTAAGAGCTTTGAAGAATTTGTGAAGAAGATGGATTAGCTGCCAATATTCATCTAGAAAATTTGCTTGCTCTGGACTGGTTAACATAATTCTAGCCAAATACCCATGTTGAAAAAGATTTATAGCTTTCATCTGTATGCTTTTTATTTATTGATTTCTCCATTGAGACATATCCAAGGAGCATTTTAATACTGTGAATCCTTCTTCACAATTGCACCCTGCATTTTTATGGGTTAATTCTCTGAATACATTTTTTTGTTATTGCAAATCCTGCAGGAAGAGCTTCTTTTCTTGCCAATTGTCTCATTACTTCTTGTTCAGAGATAAATTGCTCATATTGGGATGTCATCACTTTTATATAGATGATTTTGTTTAACTTCTTTAATAGGTTATGGGAATAATTCTAATTTTTCCATTATTTGTGGCCAGTATTGTCATTTCAATGTTCAGGAATCAAAAATACCCTCAAAAACTCCTTACTCCTCCATCATACCCCTCTCACTCTTATTACTCCACACACAAACAAGGGTTGCAATGAACAACATCACAGTGAAAAAACGGGCTACACAATATTTTGATCTCAATCGTTCAATTAATTTCAACACAATAACTGAACAAATCTCATTTGTTAAACCATATTTCTATTAGACCTACATGAACTAAAAAACATAAAACTAAACAATCAACTAACCTCTAATTAGTACACACTGTAGCAGCTTTATTATTATTGTGCTCAACTACGGACGTTCGAGGAACGCCCGTAGTTGATATTTCTTCATATATATATATATATATAAAGTTTATTAATTTATCAAAAAAAAATCTATCAAAAAACAAAACTAAAAAATAAAACAAAATTTGTTGAAAAATAATTTTTTATACCATTTTTATATAAATGGACTATTTTGCTTGTGTAAAAAAAAAAATACCACCGTTATAGTTTTTCTCCATTTTTGCAAATATCGAAAATCACATATCATATCATAAAAAAAATCAATTTCTACTATGTAAAAGTCAAAAATTACAGGGTTTTTTTTTACCTCCCTTTTTACTTCTCCCTAAAAGCAATTATATAATTTTGAGGTGGTATGTGGTATTCTTGTAATAGGTAATTATTTTAAAAATTTATAAATAAAATATTCTCCAATAATTCATGAAGCGGTGGATGATGATGATGGTGGTGGTGGTGGCAAACTAACTAGTGTAGGTGTGTCAGGGAAGGAGGGTTCTGGAAGGATGCTGGTTGGTTAGTTAATAGTTATGTACGTGCATGTGCGTTCACTATCATGCATCACATCCAACCGTACACCAACTCATCGACATGTTTGGTTGCATTATAGAAATTTATGCAAACCAATTTAATGCGTTTATGGACTTTTATGATGTATCTACCGTTTTTTTTTTTTAAATATTAGCCCATAAAATATTTCGTATTTGCACCGAACTCGATGATTTGTTTTTATTATATATTTAGGAAGAGCTTGATATACTGGCCAACAACCTCTTGATTTATTAACATTAAATTCTCTATATAAAGTGTTTATGTTATGTTAAAAAAATAAACTTAAACATCAATTTACTCATAATAAATATATATATATTGAGGGTAGTAATTTTATAGATGTGTATGTTTTTAACGTGACTTGTTTACATTTGTAAAAAAAACTTTCTAAATTATATTTACAAGATATCTAAAAATTTAATTTTTTAGAAATCTAGTCTCTGTGAATATTAAAACACTAGATTTAATTTGTAAATAATTTAATTCAAATATTGGCAAGTATGTTATTTTGACATATAATTAATAAAATTAAATTCTCAAACTATTGGTTATGTTAATAAGATATTTAACATGTAAAATTTTAGGACTTTGGCATTAAAAACATAGGACAAACCTTAAATACATGCATAAAATTAAAATACATCAAAATATGCATTTAATCAAGACAATATTTACACGTAAATATGTCAAAATATGTTAGAGAGTATTTTTTGAATAAAAAATATCTAAATCTAAATTTTATAACTATACAGAAATATGACATTACACAAATATTGTATGTGAATCACGTTGTCCGTGATTGTTAGAAAGTTATATTCCTCATGTTATTATATTTATGAGAATATTGTACATTAATACCTACAAAATATAAGTATGCTATAAATTTTTACAAAATGCATAAAAATTTGAGAAGTTTTTCCAACTAAACATATCTTTATTTTTAAGTGGCTATGAAATTTCCTTTTGACATGCAATCAACCCTTTATAGTGAGAATTTTTATATATTCAAGTTTATCTCGGTCAGTGAATATCAATTGATGCTGAAAAACTCATTTGGCTTGGTTATTAAAAATTATATATATATATATATATATATATGTTATTCATTAAAGGATCTTTAGATTTTTAAAATTTATATATTTGTTCTTTTTATTTGAGGTATGAATATAATAACTGGAATAAATATATAATTTTAAAAAAAATTACATAACCATATAAAAAATCACGTGGAGTGTTTAATAGTATAAATGGAGAATCGTCTTCTGAAATGTTTGTAGATTAAAAATCTTTACGCTAGGGTTGTTAGATCATCATCAAACCTCTCTCCCTCCAACTGCGGCCAAATTTACCCCCTTTCACTATACACTAACTCACTCATTCTTCCTGCTTTCTGTTTCTTTTTAATTTTTTCAAAAATATGAACATCAGCAGAGTAAAACACCATAGATGATATTTCATATTATAAATGTATATATAAATGCATATATAAATGCTATAAAAGATATGTTGCTTAATTATATAATATTGTTAAATATTATAAATAAACATGCACTTTCATAATGTAATAAGTTTTATTATTATTTTCTTTAATTTATTGTTTTATTTATTTTTTATTTTAAATCTCGAATTTTTTTTAGTCCAATTGTACTGACCACAATGTCCGATATTACTAACCTACTCGTTAAAATATCAAATGTAAAATAGACCATGAAAGTCAAACAATTTAAAATACCAACAAAAGATTTTGTTATTAATAGTTCATGTCCATAATTTCGTTTATAATTTCGTCATTTCACATTTCTGTTGAATTGTATTATATATAGTATTCTTTAATATAATGAAATTTTTATAAACCCTTACTGAAATAAAATTTATAAATTTTTAATATTTTAATTATTTTTTTTTAAGAAATGCGACAAGCGCCGGAACCTAGGGACAAACACGTGGGGGAGCCGCGCTCACCACCGAATCGTGCCCTCAACTTGTGCGAGATGGGGATCGAACTCAGGGAGCCACACCCGACACTCGAGACGAACACCCTACGTAAGGGACCCGATGCCAATAGACCAAATAGTCATTGGCGTATTTTAATTATTATACAAACTCACCAAATTTATACAACAATGCAAACTATGTATATATACATGAGTTTATCAAATGAGCCAAACTTTATGTAGCTCAATTTATAAACTTATTAAATATGAAATTTTGCTTAAGTTTAACTAATTTATAATCCATGAAGTTGACTATATGAATACTGTTAGTTCCGCCGGTGTGGTTTGTGAGTTTTAGTGAACACTCAAGCACTCATAGATCTCACACAAACCATCAAAGAAAGTTCACACAAACAAAACAAGGAGACACACAAAATTGGTAACCCAGTTCGGCGCCCACTGGCCTACATCTGGGGGGCCAAGCCCGGAGATAAACAATCCACTAAAAGAGGTAAAAATACATGAGTACAAATACTTGTCACTCACACTCTCAATGAAGATCACTACCCTCTCTAGATTGTTTAGTGCTCGCACACTCTCCTTCAAAGAGTCACCCAAGAGTCACACCTACAATCTACGAGCAATATAGCTTATATAGACGCCTCTTCGTCCCAAATATAGCACATACCTCATTTAGAATCTCCACGGCTACTAATTTAAAAACCTGCCGAAATTAGCTGTTGTAACTCCTGTTGTAACATGAATTGCAACATGGTCATGACTGCTGACTTGACTGAGTTCTGGTTACGTTGCGGATGACCTCAAGACCTATCAACCTCCCGGTCATGCTTAGTCTGAGTCGATGCAGCCAAATCTCCCGATCCCGACTGCCGGCAACTAGCCTACCTCCTCAATTCCTCATCACGCAGTCCCCTCACAAAGGGCGCACATCCTTGTGCGTCTTCATGAAACTTGCCAAACTTAGTCTTCAATCTTCCAAGTTTGGTCTTCAAAGATTCTCCAAACTTGATCTTCAATTCACCCAAGTTTGGTCCTCAAATCTTGCCGTTAATGGACTTCAATCAATCTTCATTAAGGATTCTTCAAATCAAATCTTCAATTAGTCTTCATTCCATATTTAGTCTTCAATCACATCTCCTAAATATGGTCTTGAATAACTCCACCAAGATCTTCAAGATGTCTTGCCTTGCAAGTCAAGACTCCTTGCCATGTCACCATACTCTCCATGTCATCAATTTTGCCATGTCACATAGATTGCTACGTCATCTATGTGTCAAATCATGCCAATAATAGTGCGGTTGCACTAACAAATACTTATTGTTATTATTACCTTCATATCCTTTTCTATGGATTTTTTTTAGAAAGGTGACAAGCATCAGAACCCCAGGGATGTGCACGTGTGGGGAGCAAGGATCAGTGCCGACCCACGTGCTCTCACCTTGCATCTCCCATCTTTTCTTTTTATTTTTATTTTTTTGAGAACGGCTTTTATTTTTCTCATCACAGTTTTGTTTCAATTGATAATTCAATAATAAATTATTCATATCAATTTAGTTAATTAGAATTTGCAAAAGAATCACCTTATTCGAAGCCAATCAATTTTTGTGAAATTGAGATGATTGGATAGTTGGGAATTATTTACCAATTCATTCAATCTATGCAGAGTCTTATCATAGGTCTTATGTGGAAGAACCTGTATTCTTCACTTTTCAGGGTTATATAACAGGAGATATAAGAGGGCACATGTGACATGTTCTCATTGTCCTAAATGTTAGCCTGCCTGCCTCACATGATAAATTCATAGAGGTTGTTAAGCCACGGTAATTGATGTATTTATGTTTGTCACTTTACCAACATAGGACTAAATAAATAATAGATATTTGCAAAAATTAAATTAAATATAAATAATATATTGATTTAAATAATTCTAAAATTTTGGTGAGAAATTTGGTGCACATACTATCTCCATACATTGGTTTGTGGGGTAAATTTTTTAAGTAAGTCGCTAAATTTTGGTTTATTTTGACTTTGATTATTGAACTTCAATTTGTATTAATTTGATCATTTAACTTTAATTTGATTTCACCGGTCAATAAATCAAGGATTTCAACTCCTAATTGATTACATACATATTTGAAAATCTGAGTCAATCCTCCCCATGACATATTATTAATTCTATTAAAGGTGTCCATATGCCATCGACAAAGAGCCACATTATTTATTTTTGGATCAAAATCTTTTAATTTACTACCCAGTGAAATTAAATTAAAATTAAATAACTAAATTAATATAAATTGAAGTTTAGTGATGAGAGTGAAAATGAAACGAATTTTTTAATTTCTTAGTAAAAAAATTTACCATTGGTTTGTGTCTGTGTGGTTTTTTATCGAACACGTTATGTGCGCATCAATCCTCTTATCATCATATCCCTCAAGCTTGGGATTTATGTCTCGGCATTTTCTCAAACACTTCGTGTGCACAAACGATGGTTTTCTCCGCAAACCCACTCGCTCTGAGCGTCCCTGAGCCGGCTTTCGAGGCCTGGCTCCGCGACACGGGCTACCTCGAGGTGCTTGACTCCCAACCCGTCCCTCCCCCCTCCGCCGATCGCCGGAGCAAACCCACCACCGCAGCCACCATAGCCCCAGCCATCGGTGGTACTACTAACTTCTTCTCCTCAGCTCTCTCCTGCTTCCGAACCCTAGTCTCTATAACCACTCTCAATCCCTTCGCCAAGCTCGTCCCCGATGACTTCACTGCCCCAACCCCCTCCTGGACTTCCGCCTTCATCGGCCCTGCTTATTCCTACTCATGGCCGCCGGACCCCGCGCAGGCCCGCATGAGGGTGCAGGAGAACGTCCGGCGGTATGTGCGCAACTACGCGGCTCTTGCCATTGTTTTCTTTGCTTGCTCTCTGTGAGTCCACTGCCTTCTTTTTTTTTTTTCTCCCCTTAATTGGAGTTCTTTTTGAGATTGTTTTGATGTTCTGTTCTTCTGGATGGTAGGTATCAGATGCCAATTTCTTTGTTGGGATTGGTTTTGTGTTTGGGTTTGTGGGAGCTGTTGAGATTTTGCTGTGATAAATTGGAACTGGAGCTGCTGTACCCGGGGCTGAGGCAAGTGTTGATTAGGATCACTCAAATTGGTGAGCTATCAATGGCTTCTTGCAATGTTCCAGATAGAAATTTTATATATGGCTTTCTTGATTGTTTTAGTCACTTTAGAATTTGTCATTTTTCTAGATCATGCATACCATTCATGTCTCAATTTGACACTTCTTGATCTTCTTGAAAAAAATAGAAAAAGGGGATGTCAAACAAGAAAGTGCAGTGATTGGGCAAGTTTTGTTAAGTCTATGGGAAAAAGCTTGTTAAGGTTGATCTTTATGGTAAAACTTGCTGTTGAGCTATAAATATTCTGGA
This sequence comes from Dioscorea cayenensis subsp. rotundata, assembly GCF_009730915.1. NCBI lineage: Eukaryota > Viridiplantae > Streptophyta > Magnoliopsida > Dioscoreales > Dioscoreaceae > Dioscorea > Dioscorea cayenensis. The sequence goes on from NC_052475.1 coordinate 31,742,901, forward strand.
AGGTCCAGTTATTTATTGCGTTCAAAAAATTCTTCTGTTTTGTCTGACTTCTTTTGAAGATATATTAATGTTTGTTCATGAAACAAAAGAAAGAATTTTGATGAAATCCACCAGAAAGTGATTTTGGTATGAGTGCAAGCTAGGGAACGTAGGAAATTGCTATGACTATAGCTAGGTGGAGTAAAACTTCTGTTATTGACCTTGAGCATTCTTCATAATAGAGCTAAACCGGTGAAATTTTGGGATTTCTACTCATTGATATAGGATTTGGAAGTATCTAAAATGCATCCCTATGCCACATATAGAGGGGAAATTTACCTGCCATGAACCCATGACTCCTGCCAATGTGTGATGCTAGTGGCTGAGCCTGTATGCCTTTACATCAAATCAGATTTGATATGCTCTTTGTACTGCTGTTTAACTAGTCTTCTATCTCATGATAGGCCTAATTGAGATTTCCCTCTTAAACTGGTTGGTATTTATCCTGCCCTATATTGGGCTGCACTGTCTGCATGTTACTGCTTATATCACAGTTTCCTTGTGCTCATGCGTAAAATCCCTGATAATCTAAATATTCAGTTAATGTAACAATGATTTAAATCAGTTACATATAGTGATTTGAAAGTAACAGGGTTTCCTTGCTTTGGTTCTTTTGCCCAACTAATGCGTTTGTATTTTGTTTGCATTATAAATTACTAATTTTTTAGTGCTCTGTTTTTTCTCTGTTGGTGGTGAGTTCAATCTTCTAAAAAATCAACCATGTTTTTGACTAAAAAGAGCTTAAGTCCAACATACATTCTAAACTAAGGTGGGAATATGTCATGATTAGGTTCTTTACATACATTTCTAAACCCATTTTTGCCCTTATGCTAAGGCAATATTTCTATAGTAATTTGACAATTTTTTTTAAGTTATGAAAACATCAGTTTATAAACTGTCATTGACAGTAGGTTAGTGAACATGAAATTGAAGATTTTCATGGAAGCGGATTATATTGTGTTTAGGATGGTTAGTAGGAAGATAAGCAAGGCTTCTCAATACCACCCATCTGATTGAGTTTCTGTAGTGTTTCTTTCTTGCAAATATACTTTTGTTCTGCAGAGGTAAATAGAAGTTACCAAGGATCAGCTATGAGTTAATAGACCAACAGGAGCTTTATTGATACAATGAATAATAACAGCAATTAATTAACTAGCTTGTAGAAGTTTTTGGCATAAACATACTGCTTCCAATTACTATATTATTTTATCTAGTCATGGATGAATGGTGGCCAGAGTTCTGTCACTGTATTCGATTAAAAGTTGCTATTGCATGACATTCCATTCTAAAGGTTTAGGAGATGCTACTTAAATTTATATTAAGAAGCCTATTTGTCCTCACTGTGATAATGCTTTTCTTTTGGGGAAAGAGCTCAGAGAGCTGATATTATTGATAAGAAAAAAAGTTTTACAATGTTTAAGGATTACAAACCCAAAATAAAAGAACAGACAAAATAAAATACAGCTGAAAAAGCAAAAAAACTAGAAATAAAAACCATTCACAGAGAATGTTTTCATGACCCATCTAGGCAGGTCTCGGCCAGAATGAAAGAGGCAGAGAGAGTGATTGTTGCTACTAGAAGAGGCCAGAGCAGAAGCTGGCAAGTTCCAATTGGCTGGGATATCAACAAGAGAAGGATTATCCGCAATTTGAAGGAGATGAGAGATTTCAGATAGAGCTGGAGCATGTCTCCAAGTAGTAGGGGAGCAGCCATCATGCAAGGCAATGGAAATTGCAGGGTTGCAGTGGAGTATAAATCTGATATGCTTTCTTTATTGGGGCCACAATTGGATGTCAGGACCACTTATAGTGAGGAGTTTCACATATCATTGAGGTGCTTCTCCTGAGGATTAGGAACCAAATGCAGTATTCTAATTCATCATAGAGATCCAAAGTGATGGGGATTAGGATATAGCATTAAACAAGGCTTTTTTGTGCTTGATCCTAACATCAAGCATGCCAAAGCTACCGTAGTGTTTGAGCTCAGGGCTAATCCTGTGAAGAAGATGCATCCCCTTGGAATGTTGTTATGGTTTGCTCTGTTCTATAAATGGTTTACCTTGGAATGCCATTGGAGTTATATAAGCAGGTATTGAAACTAGCACAATTCACAAACTGATAAAAGGTGTACTCTATCAAGAAAAGTGCTAGTAGCCCGTTTTGTGCGGTCTTACACTGGCACTGCTGCACAAAGCTATAGATAGAGTAAGCGAAATTGGTTTTTCTTCCAACCCAGGGCTAAGTTCTTTGAGCATAGGGTCATAAAATTACACATGGTGATTGGTGCCCCAATTGTTATAAGGAAATCATGAGAAATTGTTTCACTTCAAAGTTCTGCCTTTTGACAGGTATAAACTAACATCTCATTCATGTGATGTATGTAGTGCTTGTAACTTGTTTTGGAGTACCTGCAATAATTGTTCTTCCTTTAGCATGTATCAGCTAACTTGCACTTTTTTTTGTGCATTATTTTTGTTCTGTCTTTGCTACCTATTTCCCAAGTTGTATTTGTTGGAATTGTTTTAATTCAAGACACTAAAATGTGAATATACAACATATGTTAGGATGCATATCTGAGTTCTCAGAGCAAAAATTTCTTGATTATGCTAGAAAGTAGTTTCCTCCAACATATGTAATAAAGAAATAATCACCTTTAGAAAACTTCTCTTATTAACATCTGTAGAAGAATTTGATTATACGTGATCATAAGATATATGTAGATAGTCATGAAGCTTAAATAAGAACTAAGAAATGTATCAAATTAATCTGCTAACAATAATATGCAATCAACTAAACTTCAATAAGGTACTAGCCTGGGTATCTTCTGTGAATAACTAAGACATGCTAACGTTACTAGCATGGGTATCTTCTGTGAATAACTACTTACCAGACATGCAGCCTGAAGATTGGACATGAGATGGGTCACTTTGTCAGCCACTGATCTATATAGGAGTAATGCACTGATATGAAAAAATATAACTGCTGAACGGTCATTTTCCTGAGTGGCATCTTTGGTGGAAACAGTGAATGGGTATCAACTAATATTTAATTTCTGGTGAGGCTATGAGTTCAGTGGACTGATCCGGAGGGGGGACTAAAATTCTTTGACTTTGTAGAATGTTATCAGTTTTTTCGCATTTTATTGTTTTTTGTTTAAATTTCACAATAAAACTGTGGGTGTGTTTCAATTTTTCTTTCGTTCTTTGAAGAGCATGCTTATTTATCATTTTTCTTTCATTTTCCTTTTTCTTACATTGATTTCACTGAGAAAGTTCTGATCTGTCTTTTTTTTCTTTTTTGACAAAAAAAGTTCTGATCTGCTTTGCTCAATTGTCATATTCCAGCAGCTGCAGTTGTCCTCTATTTGTGCAACATGCAGATGGTCCTCATCTGTGCCATCTCTGTCAGCTACTTGGGTAAGCCATACTATCAATTGGCACTGTTTGAATGAGTGAAACATGAGTAAAATAAAGAGAAAATTGCTTGCATACTGCTGTAGAAGGGGTAATTGTTCGTGTACCCTCATGAGATATATATGTATATGTATATATATACTTATATATCCAAACATTTTTATATGCTCTTTATGTTCTTATGGTTAAAAATCAACTTACAAATTTTATAAAAATATACATTTATCGTTGATTTTATTTCTCACTTTTCGAGATGAATGAAATGAAAAATGGGAAAATTAGTTTGGTTTTTTTCGATAGAATTCTTTAAGTTGGTTTTTACATAAGTAAGAATGATTAAACAACAGCCCATTTTTGCAAGTGGTATGCTAGCAAAATAAAATAAAGTAAATCATCGTTTTTCCCCTTTGTTTTTCTGAGAAAAACTCTATGGTGTCTTGTTATTGGTTGCATTTACAAAATAAAATGGGCAGATAGATGAAAAGGAAATATAACGGCAAAACGTTACCTTTCTTTCTTTGTTTTTCAATTTTTCTTTCAATTTATTGTGTTTATATAAATATGAGAAATAACTCCGGTGCTATGCTATGGCAGTGATGATCTTGCATGCCTCTCTTCGGAAGTTGACCCCTACAAAGCAGTCAAACCGGCAAAGACAATCTCTTACTAGAACTACACGCCTGTCTTCACATGTTTTTTAACCTCAGTAAGGAGCTCGCCTGCATTTCAAATCAAGCAAAAGAATAAGGTGCCTTAATCAACCTAATTGTCAACATGATGTGTAAAAATGAAGATCCAAGTTAACAGGTAAACACAATCCATATATTCAAGCCTTGTTCTCTCAGATATGGCAAAGTGGTTTTCTTCTGCTCATATTATATCAAAGTTTATATAGATCACCATTGCTCTAGGCTTCTTCAACGTAGAGTACAGGAACCCTTTAATTCTGACAATGCTTCCATTGATGCATACTCTTCCCCTAGTCAGTAAGCACCGAGCAGATGAAAATGCTAAAAGCTCTTACAAAATCAAGGGATTTATCTGCTAGAGTCAATAAGCTATAATTATGTTGTTTACCAGAACCACGTATCATTGTCCATCATACGATGTCTTAAATCATAAACAGATTACCCACCTATGTACTGTGGCCGCCAATGATTGTTTTCCGGTGACAAGATCGAATGGTGAGATTTGGAGCTTGGTGGCTGTTGGTGCCGAGTCGCTGTGTGGATGGCGATGGAGAGTTGGGACCTTGTGGCATCGACGGCAGTGAGGAATTGCTAGTAGAGGAAGAACTGGCTGTGTAGAGTTTAGGAGAGTGGTGAAAATAATGTTGAGTTTTTACTGGATTTCTGTTAGATTAGCAACTAGTAAAATGAACTACTTATATAAAATAGTTTAAGTAGAAATGAGATTTTTACATTAATCTAAACATGGGATTTGACAAATTATATGTAAAATATATCATATCATATTTACTTGCAGGAAAGTAAACAACCGAAGTTGTATCAATGGATGGGAGAAAAGTTATGTTCCTATTTCTTCCCAAATGCATAGTGAGATAGCAGCATTCCATTGTTTATTCTGAGAGTATCTTATTTGCCATTGTTTTTCATGTGGCAACATAGCATTCAAGAAAATACAAGGAAATAAAAAACTTAAAATTAAGAACAGTGTTCCTTTCATTTTTCAGGATTTAAGTATTTCTAAATGGCAATCAGTGAGCTTGCATTTTCATTTTTCATTATTGTTGCTGCTGCTGCTGCTTGACGTATGCATCCAACAAGTTTCATTCTGAACTTCACTTAAATGAAGTTTCCAACATGATAATTGAAAGCATCATTTTGCCCCTAATTTTCTATCTGTATGAATGCTCTTAGAATGTGAAGTTACACCCACGCCAAGCTTATTTTTTTAAAATTAATCAAAACAAATATAAAAAAAATGAAAAAAAAAAAATGAAATCGACCCATACATGCAAGAAAATAAATTTTGAAGTAGATCAAAAAAATTTGTCTGTTTCTAAAGTTACTTGTGGAGTTTTAAATAACACAATAAATACATAAAAGTTAATATTTCAATTAGTGTAGATAAAAATTTAAAGATGAGTGATAAAATAAGATTGGATAACTAATGATTGCTTGGTTTATTGGGATCGAGTCATTTGCATAAAGTTTTTATTTTGAAAAAGTCTCAAAATCAAAATTTGCACAAGATGAGGGTACAATGTTGTTGAGTTTGTGAGTGCACTCCATATTTGTATATATCTTTGACTTAAAATTTTAAATAGAGTATTTATTGTTTAGTGTTAAATAATAATAATAATAATACTAATAATAAAATGGATACAATTTAAAAAATATATATATAATAAATTACTCATCTAAACCCATATTGTATGTTATGTGTATAGGTGGGCACGAGCCGTCCGGCAACCCGGCCCAGCTGGTCACTGACCCGGCGGCCGATTCATTGACCCATAACCGGCCCATACTGTAGACATGCTGGTTATGAGTTGGGGTAAGCCCAACCCGTGACCCGCCGGGTTCAAACCGGGTTGGACCCGTCTGGTCAGGGCAAACCCATGAGCTAATCTTATTTTTATTTTTTATTTAAGTGCATGTTGGTCATGGGATCTGAACCTATGACCTTAAACTTAGATAGCAAAAACTAAACCACTTGAGCTACAATTTGTTTTAAACATTTATTAGAAACAATTATATATATAGATAGATGTAGGATATGGATCAAAATTTTTTACATATATATTTAATTTATAAAAAATTAAGAGACCATATAATAAATTAAAAAATTATATAAATCAATCAGTAAAATATCAAAGTATCAAACAATAAATTTTCATAAATATTTTTTCTTTAAAAAATAATTATTTTGTTAATCGTCTTTTGGCTCATAAGCACTAAGTCTCTACACATTCACACTCTTAAATTCTCTTAAATAGGGGCACTCTTATTTGTCACATATATATTAGATTATTTTATTTTAATTTATAAAATAAAAAAATAAATTTACAAAAAAATGTTTTTGAATTATGTATATCAATTTATAAAAAATATATTAGTAAAAAAAGAGTATCTTTGAATAATAGTTAACACCATATTTTTTTGATTAATAACTTTTTTTTAATGACAACATAATGAGCACAATAATAACCCTATAGTTAGAGACCAAAGTGAAATCTAGAGCCAACCCTAATTATAATAAATAAATAAGTTGATGATAACCTCAATTTAAAATAAAAATACTACTTGATATGTAATTTTTGTTGCACTTGTGGGCTCCTTTTTTTACCCGGCCTTTAATTAGGATTGACCGGTTAAAATATGGATCACAAATCAATTTTTTTTATTTTTTTTAGACTTCAAGGGATTGTGAGTTTATGACTTCCATAAGAGGCAAGCCTCTAATGTTAATTACCCCAAACTGATGCATGGGAACCTCCGATTAAGAACGAAGTGTGAATGACAAACATGAGATAAAACAAACCTATTTTGACTTTGTTCTATCCTAACTTCTCGCCGAAGATCATGCTGAGGATGTCTCCTTTGACTTTGTTGACCTTGATCTTACTTTTCTTGCTTGTGTCTTGAATATCAACTGGATCACAAACTTGACTTCATTTGATTTGGGCTTTTCGAAAAACTCCGGCATTTCGCACTTGCGAGCTTTTCGGTCTTGGACTCATGAAGCTCTTTTAATCTTTGACTTTTGATGTCTCAAGATTCCTGAACTCACTTGTCCCATTATTTGAGTTTTTTTTTTAAAACCTTGACTCCCCTATGCTTCCGAGTCTTAACTTATGCATCTCTGAGTCATGACCATTCATATGATTCGGTCACTAACTTGATTGCTTTAACTTGTTTTTTTTTAAGAATATTTCATGAATTTTTGAACGGTGATCCCCATTTGTCCCAGTAAATCATAAACTTCTTTTTCTAAATTTTTGGAGTTTGAAGACTCGGTGTCTTACGCTTTATGAAACATTTTTTTTTTCATCATTATTACCTAGGAACTTTTCCTTCACTAATTGAGTTTTTCTTTAGTCAATTTGAGACAGTTCCTTTCCTCTTTTTTTTAACGTATGAGGTGTGAGCATGGTTCAATAATTTTTTTTCCTTGCTCGAGGAAAGACTCCCATTTGTTCGTGTGGATCTTTAAAGATTTTTTTTACTTCAGAATTTTTTATTCAAATATTTTCCACTTCATCAAGAGGGGACGCAAGAGTTGATGATCTTCAACATATTCTTCATTCACTCAAGAGAGTCTCAAGAGGTAGTGAGGAAACTCTCGAAGAGAGCTCTCTACCACTACATTGGCCTCAACATGAGATTCATAGTCTTCATATTTTTTCTTTCACTCAAGAGAGTCTCAAGAGGTAGTGAGGAAACTCTCGAAGAGAGCTCTCTACCACTACATTGGCCTCAACATGAGATTCATAGTCTTCATATTTTTTTCTTTCACTCAAGAGAGTCTCAAGAGGTAATGAGGAAACTCTCGAAGAGAGCTCTCTACCACTACATTGGCCTCAACATGAGATTCATAGTCTCCATATTTTTTTCCACTCAAGAGAGTCTCAAGAGGTAGTGAGGAAACTCTCGAAGAGAGCTCTCTACCACTACATTGGCCTCAACATGAGATTCACAATCTTCATATTTTTTCCTTCACTCAAGAGAGTCTCAAGAGGTAATGAGGAAACTCTCGAAGAGAGCTCTCTACCACTACATTGGCCTCAACATGAGATTCATAGTCTTCATATTTTTTTTCTTTCACTCAAGAGAGTCTCAAGAGGTAATGAGGAAACTCTCGAAGAGAGCTCTCTACCACTACATTGGCCTCAACATGAGTTTGTGGAAGTGGGCCTGCAAATTCGTAATAATATCCTCAACCTTCACTAAAATTTCATTTTTTTTTGTTTTTATTTTTGTTTTATTTTTTATTTTTTTTTTTTTGCCATCTTTTGTATTTTAACCCCTCTCCCGTGGCATTTTTGCATATTACCCCTTTGAATTCCTAGCATCTAAGGATTTATGCAGCTAGGCCCTGTAACTTTTCACTTTTTTTTATTTGATCAGATTTGTAAATAAACCCTAAAACTCATATTTTCTCATTTTTTTTGATTTTTTGCAAATAAATCCAAGACTTCACAGTTTTTTTGCATTTTTGTGCCAATTTTGCAAATAAGTCCAAAAATTTCAACGTTCATATTTTTTTGCAATTTTCAAATAAATCCTCCAATATTTCACTTTTCACATCCTCTAAATCCTACTCGTTGTTTTTTTTGTTTGTTTGTTTTTTTTTTTGAAGCATAGCACTAGCATCCTCTAATCATGGTTAATAAACACTATATGACAATGGCCTGGTTATTACATGCAAGATGTGGACCATGTCATATTAATGCATACGTATATATGAACATGACTATCCACTAGAAAATAAACATGGATTCATGTGTTTGGGAGTGAAAAAGTGGATAGAGAGAGAGAAATCATATGCTCACATGAACGCATGATACCATGTATGCCATATATATTTTTATATATATATTTTTTAAATATATAAAGAACAATAATCATATAAAAGAAACATGCATGTAAATAGGGAACCTTGATTATATGCAATGATCATATAAAAGGGACATGCATGTCATGATCATATAATAGGCATACATGCACGAACAGAAGACATTCAATGCAAAAGAATTTGAGCATGAATATATATATAATTTGATTGTTTAGTATCCGCCATGCATCCATGCGTCCACGATCATTAATCCCGGATGTTTTTTAAGTATCTTACCTCGCTCTTTCTCCACCGAAGAGTGTTTTTTTAATCTGTCCTCATATTATCTCTCCTCTTTCTTCTCTTCCTCCCGGGATCTCTCCTCGTTTTTTTTTACTTGCCTCTTCTCTCTATCCCTTTCTCGTCTTCTGTCTCCCCTTCTCTTTCTTTTTTCCTCCTTTCTCTTGATTTTTTTCTTTTCGGCTTTTTAGCCTGTTGTTTTTTTTTCATGAAATCCGGGATTTTTTTATTTTTATTTTATTATATTCCTCTTTTTTTTATGGATTTTTGAATCACCATTATCCTTTTTCTTTCATGAAATTTTTTTCCGCCGATTATATATATAGATATATATATATATTAATCCCCTTTTTTTATCATTATCTTTTTTTCTTGAATAGATATATTTTTTTAACATCGGGATATTTTTTTATCCGAATCATTATTTTTATTATTTTTTTTATTATTATATCCTCGTTGTTTTTCCCGGGTTTATTTACTTATTTTTTTAATAAATCCGATTTTTTTACTCATGGATTTAAACACAATCCTTCTCTTCACCAACTTTGATAAGGACATTTTAATTTATCCAAATTTAAAAATTGGGAGATTATCCGGATTTATCCTTTTCTTATTAATTTAAAAACTTAGATAACCATAACTATTTTTTTTGGGGATAAGTATGGTTTGTTTAAAAAAATATTGGAAGATGATTTTTATCCTTCCTTCTTTTTTCATTTCTCTTTTTTTTATTATTTCTTTTTTTATAATTATTTTTTTATAAAAAAAAAACAATTACTTTGTATCCAACCATCCTCTGGATAAGGATGGTTATCATTATCTTTTTTTTATATTTAAATTAAGAAAAGATATTAGGAGATTCTAAAAAAATTATCCCTTCTTTTCATAATTATCTCCCTTTTTTATTCCCATCATAATTGAAATAAAAATCATATTTGGATTAGAATTCGGATTTTAAAAAAAATCTATATAAACAGCACTTAAAAAGGTGTGCTAATAATTTAATATGATAGATAAACAAATTAATATGTAGCTTTTTTTATCTTTTTTAAAATAATTTTGATATGTCTTAAAATTTTTTAAGTTATTATAAATTATTTTAAATTTTTTGTTGTTTGGGATTAAATTTAAAAAATATTTTGTAACCTTTTTATATTTATTTATGTTTTATACTAAAACAAAATTCGTAGGTCAATTGATTAATATGATTATCTTAAGTGAGAGGTCCTAGGTTTAAACCCCATCAATGACACTAACTTTTTGTTATTTAACAACTTTTATCTTAATCTCAATTTTTAGTTAATTTATTTTTTTCTAGAAAATTTTCAGATTTTTTTTCTATTTTTTCTGAGTTTTCAGAATTTTTTCATATTTTTTTTGTGAATTTTTACAAATTTTTAGTTTTTTTTTTAATTATTTTATCTAGCGGGCCCAACCCGTCGGGCTGGCCCGACCCGTCGGGTCATCATGGAAACTGGGCTGGTTCCGGGCTCGGCTTCCTGTGACCCAGATTTGTCAGGTCAGAACCGGACTGATTAATCGGTTCGTGCCCACCTCGAGTCAAGTGATAGCGAAGGAAAGAAGAAAGAGTTAATTTTACCTTTGGATCATTTTCTTTCTCATATACCTAAAGAATATTTTTACTTTTTTAGTGGTTTTGATTCTTTGAAGAACCTACTCCAGGACCAGGCATTGCATTAATGAGAAATAAATTGGCATGGTGCAAGGAGTCACATGCTTTTGCTGACAATGTGTCTTTTCATAATTGCTTGTTATTCCCATGTTTTGTGACGGCCCCGCCCCGATGCATGTTTTTTCCATGCAAATTTAAAAAATCAAGCAATTTGATTACATATATTTATATAATATCTTCACACGTGGTATGGTTTATCAAGTTCGATCTTTATTCAAAGTGATTAATCATTCAATGGGTGAAATTGAATCTTCACTTGGGTTGAATGTTCATGTTTTATTGAGCAAATAAATTCCAACCACAACTTTAGTAGGTGAGTATATATATATATATATATATATATATGAGAATCCATCATCTAGGGACGTCCCTAGATTTCAAATCTAGTGATGTCCATAGAAAGCTACCTCGGATGAAAAATCGACTCTCTTATCATTACGAAACGATAGAAACCGCGCTCTACAGATGTTTAGACATGATCGATGAACAAGTAAAAAGGTGTCAGCAGTGTTTATATAATCAATCAACCATCTGGATGATGATCCAACTGAGCTAGATTAAAAACGTCCCTAGATTTCAAATCTAGGGACTTACCTAGATGATGTATTCCCATATATATATATATATATATATATATATATATATATATATATATATTAGTTAAGCAATTAACTTTTCACTTGCTTCCAAGTGAGAAAATGAATGATTGATTTTTAAATTAAAAAAAAAAATATTTTTATTCATTAATTTTTTTTATTTTTTTTTATCTGTCGTGAATAACCGAATTTCACATATCAAAAAAATTGATTATTTCACATAATTTAATAAAAAATTAATTATTTTTTTAAAATTGCCTCCACTTTATATCTTTATATTTCTCTCATATTAAATTTCAAAAAAAAATTTGAATAAAATGTATTTAAGCTCTAATTAAGGTGGTATCTCACTGGTTGGATGGAGACTTGCATAAGATGTGCAAAAAATAAATATAGTTTTTTTTTCTTGGGTGTTTGGTTGTTCTAAGCGAAGGAATGAGATGCGGGCTTCTATTTATTAATTAATATTTGCCACCATAATTAATTAATTATAATATTTATTTTTTTAAATGATTTTTTAAAGTTTTAAAATTATGAATATTTTATACATTTTTTAAAAAAAATATTAACTAAAATTTGTAATTTAAAATTATATATATATATAAAGATAGTGATTTGCCCATTCACCCACCATCCCACGGTTCCCTTCCCACTCCTCCTAACACTCCAAAAAGCTAATACTAAAGGGAAAATAAAACAGTTTAGCTAAAAAACATCCATCCAAAAAGCTAATACTAAAAATAGAACTAAAATATCTCATTATTCTCTAATTTAATTTAACAATTTTTTATATTTTAACTTGCATATAAATATATTTTTTTTTTTAATGCAAAATCTCATCTGTAATGAATATGATTAGATATTACTATATATTGAATATAAAATAAATTAATAAAACATTTATCATTTATCTTTTAAAATAAATTATATATATATATATATAAATAAAATTCATATGATGTAGACAAGAGGATCTGTGGTACAGCAAGATTTTGTTATTTTTATAGTAAATAAATAATTGATTAAAACAAAAAAAATTAATAAATAAATAAATGAATACAAAGCACTTTCAAAGCAGTGACTTCTCAACTCCCAAAAAAAGATAGGCCCATCTTCAATCATTTTAGCTACACAACAAGTTCACAGAAACTCACTCTCCCAAAACCTTCCTCTTCCATCATCCTCTTCAAGGTACACAAATGCTCTTCCTTTCCTCTTTTTCTTCAGCTAATTTTCTTGTTTTCCATCCATTCAATTCATTAATTTCCACTACTGCTGCTGTTGTTGTTGTTGATGATGATGATAATGTTTGTCATGTTGTTTGTTGTTGTTGTTGTTGTTGGTTAGGGTGATATATTGGTTACTAGATTTGTGATGAGTTGGATTGGAGGTTTGGAGTAGCAAGATTGGATTAAAAAGAAAAAAAATGAGGAACATGATTCTAAGCATTGCCACACAAATCATGGTCATGGCTATCATCATCTCAATAGTGCTCTTGTTCATTGGCATTGGGGTTCTAGTCCTCATCCATGCTTGTATTGTGGGAAGGGCTTTCAGGAGAGGCCTTAGTACCATGACAAGGGGTGACACTTGTGAGAAAACTAACCATGGCTTGTCACTTGATGACTTGCAACAACTCCCTTGTTTTGAGTTTCGGGGAGGTGGCGGTGCTGCTGCCATCGGCACATTGGACTGTGCTGTTTGTCTTGAGAGCTTTCAGATTGGTGAGAAGTGTAGGTTGCTTCCTGTCTGTAAACATAGTTTTCATGTGCACTGTGTGGACTCTTGGCTGATGATGAGTCCCATTTGCCCCATTTGCCGGACTAGTGTTGATCATCGCAAAATTGGTAGTGTTTCCGGTGTTGGGATTGAGCTTGGAGACACACCGGGAGTTGTTGTCGGGTTTCTGGTCAGTGATGCTCATTCTTAGTAGGATGTGTTTGATATTTTGATACTGAATGAATGCTGTGTGTCTTTGTCTATAGAGAATGAATGCATTGTGATTAGTATGATTTATCGCTTGTTTCATTTAAATGATAAAATGCTAGATTTTACTGGTTTTTTACGACATCTTTGATTGTTTCTTGATCAACATGCTTTTGTTGGAGGGTTCTCTATTTTTATACTATGAACTTTCCATGCATCACAAATCAAATTAGGCTGGGTCCCTTAATATCATATTATACACTGTGCCAGCACCTAACAAATGATAAATTTTTTAGTTCTCAGATACAATCTTCAGTTGGGTTAATTAGAGACATTTTTAATTCAATATGCTTTGTCACTCATGACCCACAGAAGGCCAAATGGACATTCTGGCTCAAGTTCAACACATGAATGTTTTATTTAGTACCATTATTCTTTATGAACAGTATCAATCAAAACTTTGTGGGGGGGGGAATAAAGGTATTTTGAATTTGCGATTCAATGAATGAACTTTCTTGCTATTTCACCTTTTACATGTAAATGATAAAATCCTAGATTTTACTGGTTATTTTCCAACATCTTTGATTGTTGTTTGATCAATGTGCTTAGTTTGAGGAGTCTCTGCTTTTATATTATGAACTGTGCATGCTTCATAAATCAAATTTGACTGGGTCCATTAATACCATATTATACTGTGCATTCACCTAACAAATGATAAATTTTTTAGTTCTTGGATACATTTTGCAGTTGGGTTAGTTAGAAACATTTTTAATTCAAGAAACTTTGGCACTGATGACCCACAAAAGGTCAATTGGAAATTCTGGTTTAAGTTGAACACTTGAATCTTTTATTTAATACAATTATCCTTTGTGAATAGGATCAATCTAAACTTAGGGAATAAAAGGTATTTTGAAGTTGTGACTCAATGAATGAACTTTTCTTAAGATTCTTGCTATTTCAGTTAATTATCTTGTTTGACCATCATGTTGATTATCACATACCACATCAATGTGAATGATGTGTGCACATTAAACATATTGTCATCTTTCAATTTTCCGCAAATGTTTGAGAGATTTCTAATGTTAATAACCTGCTTATGATGTCCATTTTGAACTATAATACGTACTTGAAGCATAATTCAAACACTTTCGAGAAACACAAACGATTTTCCCATGCATAACCATGAATTTTTGCTTGTGATTTCATCAACTTCTCTGTTTCATATGGAGTTGTTTTTTGAACTTTAGAAGAAATAATAGTGTGCTGAACTTAATTTCCAAAAAGGATGTCCTTGGAAATTATGACAACTTTTCTGGAAAAGCAGATGACAAATTATTAGTGACAAAATATAGACAGCTTTTGCTCTCGAGGCCAAGTCGTACCTCCTCAGCGAGCTTTTTGATCAATTCCTAAATTATTTGTGTTGCAAATAGCACTTTTTCTTGTAGTGATCTAAATGTAGATGGTTTACTCTTTTAACTATTCCAACTAGTCAATTCAAAAGCATGCTCTTATTAATAAAAGGGAGAACCAAGGAGATGCAAATTGACTCAAGTTGAGAACAACTACCAATGGATTGCTCCCACAGAGAGAGAGAGAGAGAAGGAAGGGAGGGGGGGTAATTTCAAGAAGGAAAGCTATTGAGAGAATTCTGCTTCTGTTCTTTGTTTATGTTTATTAAATTTGATCATATTTTCTTATGCAAGCATTGATTATTTTCAAGAAATACAAAGAACTATTGTGTTATATATGCCACATCATTCACCAGAAATCCGTTTTTAATAAACATAAACAAAGAACAGGAGCAGAATTCTCTTTTTGATCATATTTGTGATTGTGTTTTTTTTTTTACCCACTCTTTTTGGGTAAATATCTTGTGTGGATACGGTAATATAATCAAATTTCATTTTGAATATCAAACTTCAATTTATATCATTTTTAATACCCAATTTTAATTTTGTTTCACTAAGAGAGTACCAAGGGGTTTATTGAAGGAATTTGATAATGTGGCTGTCGGAATTGCCTTGTTAGTAGCAATTTGTCCCATTGTTTACTTATGCTTACATGCCATGCCATCAACGATGTTCACATAGTCACTTATTATGCAAATCAACAATGTCCACGTATACATAATAAGTGACCACGTGAGCATTGTTGATAATGTGGCATGTACACGTTAGTTGATGATGAGCCGAATTGCTATTGACGAGCAATTCTCACAACCACGTCATCATATCCCTTTTGAAAACCCTTTGGTATTTTCCTAGTGAAATCAAATTGAAGTTAAGTAACTGAAATGATATAAATTGAAGCTTGATGCTCAAAGTGAAAATTGACAATAGAGTAGAATGCACTCAAGACATTTACCCCTCTTTTTCCAATATCCATTCTGCTGCATTTTGTTTGCCATCCTTTGAAAAGAGGATCATTGGCTTCTAATCATATTGATTAATTATTTACGATTTTTGGGTCATTGATTTGCTAAGATGAGCGGCAAGATCGCTAAAAAAGACACGGGCATGCACACGCTTCAGCAGAGCAAGTAGGAGCGAGATCTGTACATACATAGACATTGGAATCATTCACATACAACTACGAACTCACACTCCTAATAATATGCTTCTCACTCATTATTTAAACTTGTGAAAAGTTTTAATAGGGATCCACATACCAATAGATCACTTAATCATTGATAATTTTTTAGATCATTGGTATTTAAAGCTGCTTTAAGAGATCATATGGATCTTAGTAGGTTTCATTCATATGGATCTTATTAGGTTTCATTCATTATTTTTATATACTTAAGGTAAATTCTTATTCATATATAGAGAGTGAACCTTATCAATTTCCGGATTGCTTTCTCTTTGTGGAGTAATTTTTGGACAACTACTTTAATTTATCCTAATTTTCAAAAAAATTATTCAAGCTTCTATTTTATCTCAACGAAAATAAGGAAAAACAAAAATGAATGTATAGCCCTTCAAGAGAATACTTAAATAAATTTAACAGAGACATACCTTACGTATAATTTTACATTGCACAATTTAAATCTTATTTTTAATAAAGTTAAGCATTTTTTTTCTTGGGATAAATCCTATTGATAATGTAAACGTTTTAAAAGAATAAAATGTAACTCACTTAAAAAAATAAATAAATAAATAAACCACTAATTTATTAATTTTTTTTTTTTTTTTTTGACATTAAGCAATAAATATCCCCATTTAAAGCTTAAATTAAAGATAGGACTAGACGTGGAATATACTTACAAACTCAACATCTTACCCTCATCTTACATAGGTTTTTAATCTTAAAACTTATTTGAAATAAGAACCCTATACAAAAAACCAGGTATCAATAAGCCAATTAACCAACCAGGTACTAACATCTTGCCCTAGCCCCATTTTTTAAAGAAATGGAGCTTGAGGAAAATTTAAAATTTTACAAAAATAGTCGAGAATTCATTTGGATCTACTGTAACTTTAATGAGAATCATCCCCCTTTTTATATCCAACCGTTTCAAATGCTGCAAACTTATTAACAAAATGAAGCAGGATTAAACGATTTGTCAGCTACATCAAAATTAACGTTTCCATTTTACCGTAAAATAAAAAATAAAAAATAAAAAAAAGAAAAGAAGTCTTACTCTGAAGAAACTAAAACTAACCTAACCACCTTTAAAATCCATATCACAGAAGATTGGTACAAGTTTAACATTGTTTGACAACTAAACCCAGGATAATCATTTTAATTCATAGCTCATCCTCATTACTTCAAAAACAGAAATTCCAAAGATAAAAAAAAGCTATGACCCTATTTAATCAATATCATTAATCTAGGAAAAAAAAAAGGACATTATCCAAGAAGATATAAATAGACAGAACACTAAATATAATTGCTGAAAACATTGAAATTCATGCTTTAAAAAAAAAAAAAAAATGAAGATAATCAATAACCAATGTTTTTCCTTGCTCCAAAAACATTTCACGGGACCTCAGTCAGCTACTCCTTAGATAATTAAGGATCAATAACCAATGTTTTTTCCTAATTTACCAAAGTAATATGAAATCTTTTAACCAATAGTTCTCCCTGATTTACCAAGATAGTATGTAATCCAGTCAGACCAACCTTGAGAACATACTAAAGTAACTCCATCTATTGGCATACTAATTCTCTGATAAAATATGATGGAAATTATATTAAGATTCATGGCAGGAAAATTATCAACATGTAATTAATTCATACCAAACACCAGCCTGCAAGTAAAATTTATAACCATTTCTTGAATCTTGTTTTTAATATAGCTTACTACCAGTTTTGAGGGGTCCAGTCAGTACTCCATATCAACCCCCAAGTATATGCCATTTACCTTATCTTAAACTTTGTTGCCCTTATACAACAACTAAGCAAATTTGTGATACTAAGTTGTTGCAGAGGCACGATTCTAGTTGTGCTTTGTGCAACTTCTAGGTTTTCAATTATTGGCATGCCAGGTGGAAGACGTGAAGACACATGTAGAGAAGAACCAGAGTCATTTAGGAGAGCAGGTCATCCGATGGGTGCCAACCTTGAGGCTTTTAACAGCACGGCAGCACCGCACCTCACAACAAACACAAAATGGGTATGTTCTTGTAAGATGTTCATAACCATCAACATTAAAGCATGCAGTATGTAATTCAATTCTGTAATATCATGAAACTGGCTATTATATCTATGAATTTAAGTTAAATATTATAGAGTAGAAAAGGTAACCTCTCCAAATGACAGCAAGCTGATGAGAGTTCTCAAACTAAGGCAATGAGTTCACAAGCACCACTGTCAAAGTTAACCACTTTGTCCATAGGCAAATATCATCCAACTACTTACTTCAACAATGTAAACAGTCGAGTTCCAGGAAAGAAGACTATAGCAACCAAAAAGTTTCATTTCTTCTTGCATGTCATATTCTTGTAGTCATGGTAGTGCACTTCAGCTCCGACTTCGGGCGTAAAGCTTGTCCCTGGCAGGTAGGCATCGATTAAAATGAACACATGGTAAAAATAGCACATAGAAATCATGGGGTGCCTAGGATTTAAGTTTTCATTAGTCTAGATGACAGAACAGAGTTGGTTCCCAACCCATTCATGTGATAAGAGTGATAAGAGGGTGACCGGCTGTAACTTCGCCCACGTTCAGGTGAATAGCTGTGATATCGTGAAGGTTTTCTTTCTGGACTGTAGCTTCTGCAGTAACATTAAGTTTAGCTAAAGAAGCCATGCCTTCACAATTAACCTCAAAATAAATTCAAGAAAATTAACGGAAGGAAAATTTGCATGATTGACAAAGAAGGCAAACAGAATACGAGAAAGTATCAACAAATGTGACCAAATATTGAAGCATTAAAGTGAAATGGATAAAAACAAAAGACAAAACAGATGACAAAACCATCATCTTACCTGTGCCCATAGCTAGGGCTCCTGCGGTACTGAGGGCTAGGGGTCCTGCGGTAACGAGGGCTTGGGCTCCTGCGGTATCGAGGGTTAGGACTCCTGCGGTAGTGCGGGCTAAGGCCCCTGCTGTAACGAGGGCTAGGGCTCCTGCGTCTTCCACTACCAAATCCTCCAGGACCAATTCGCAAGCGGCACTCACGAGCAAAATGACCTGGTTCACCACATTCATAGCAATTCAAGTCATCACTAAGGGAACGTCTACCGCGACCATCGGCCCTTGAGTTATGCGACATCTCCACACGCAAGCCATTCTTCCCTGTAAAACAAAATGCCCCATTTGTTTGGCAAGAAAAATCTCATTAACTAACCAGAGAAAGATAGAGCAAAAGGCATGATACAGATGCTTTCGCAGCACAGATTTTGTTAAACTCAGCCAATTCAAACCCCTGCCCTATATTTTGGCCAGAGAACAGGTCAAGCAAAAGTTCCCATAAGAAGCAATTTCCATCCAGATAATGTAATTTTCGGATTCAAGGTCCCGCTTATTTGAACCAAACTAGGAAATCATTTCAAACTGATTAATCCAGCATTAGGGAGTCGAGGCGCAGACACAAGAAATGAATAATGGGTCATACAGTGTATGAAAGAACCTCCAAAACTACAGATGGCAGAATATTCCAGAGAAAACATACAGTGGAATTTGTGAAAGGCAACCAACTGTAATCATTGATAATTGATAAAGCAAGCACCAAAGAACCCCACAACTAGAAAATGATAGATAGAAGCACACATGTATTTTTGAAGCTGAAGCAACATTAATAAATGATGAGCAACCAGACCTTTTTTTTTTATTGGTTTCCAACAAGATCCCGTAGTGCAAAGGTGGTTAAAAGCAAACAACAGAAGACATACACTAGATACTTAAACCCCGTAACTTTTTACACAATAAAAGGATTCAACTAATATGAACTGTTTATATATTATCTTAAAATATAGAGAAACAAAAATAAGCATTATAAACTCTCTAGGGAACATGGACTAAATCTTGTTATGCGCAAAAGCACTCATCTAAAGAAGCATAAAAGATAAAAGCAGCCTGTTCAACATAGAAGAGGCATACAATTTTTTAGGCTTGAAATGAAATAAAATCCAATGATTTGGATGCTGGTGGGTAAAAAAATTGGAAACATATAGCATATCATACCATCAAGTCCATCAATAGCATCCAAAGCATCTCTCCTATCATCAAATTCAATAAAAGCATAACCAGGAGGTCTTCGAGCAACCCAAACACTATATCCAATAAACAGAAAGTGTAAATCACATTACCACAACCTAAATAAATAATAAAAAAAAAAAAGCCAAAAATCGACATATAAAAACATTTGGTTATCAGAACTTTGGTATTATAATAACCTACTCCCATAGTGTAAATCTGCAACATCAGTACTGATCCATTTGAGGGACTTAAAGCAAAAGTGATACTACAAGCTTCAGTAAACATGGAAAAAAGCAGAATTTCACGTAATTTGAGATAATTTTCAGCATTTTACCTTCTAAGTACACCATAAACGCGGAATTCATCCTCTAGTTCTCTTTCTGTGACATGTGGATCCAAGTTCCCAACATATACTCGAGCCATTACCATCCTAAAGCATGTTAATAATGATTAGTTGTATTACACCAACCAGAGAAGCAAGACAACTTAATAGAGATGCAAGGCAACTTAATAGAAACAACTCTAATTCTCAATAATCCATTTGATTAATCAATTTTAAGAAATTTTGGAACAAATTAATAATTGAACTCCAATTGTATAATAAATTTTGGGGCAAGGGAAAATATATATATTATATATATATTCCGCAACCTACGGAACAAGGAAGTACGAATAAAATATCTTTTCGCCATTGAATATTCAACGCCGAACAAACAAAAACCCTAATCTGTAAATCAATCAAGATTCCGACAACATTTGAGAAGAAATCTTGCAAATCTTGCATTAAAAAATATTTAAGAAAACACTAATTTCATCACCGACGAGAAATTCAAGGGATATACTCATCAAGATGTTAACAAATCATCAATTCCGTTTCATAATCAGGAACAAGAACGACAACAAAAGGCATATATATAACAAAAGATTAAAAAAAACATTCTTGAAATCGATCTAGAATTTTCTAGTCGATCGAAGAAGAATACCTCAGCGAAGAAGAACAATTCAAGGGCGATTGACGTCAGTGCTCGTGAAGTGAGAATAGGGTTTTCGTTTGATAGATCATAGATGGAGTTGATAAATGTTACATAAATAAAATAGGAATCAGAAATTTTGCAATCAACACCTAATGAATGTTCAAATTAAAAGATTACTGGAGTAATATTTTGCAGGGACTAATACGTATTTTTGAGCATGAATTCGTTCAGTCTAATAAAAGGATATCGGATAACAGCCCAATCCCTTACCGGCCAGGTGACAGGTGGCATGCTAATTGCTTGCTGTGTGAGCACTGCACAGGATCCTGCACATATCTGATGATTATATATGTATTTGTCGTATTTTATAAAAATAAATATTATATAAAATAATTTTAATACACAATTAATTTTTTTTAAAAAAAATTATAACATGGTATATAAAAAAATTCATGTAAATCAGAAAGACCTAAAAAGAAGTTCAGATCGGTTCAATTCAATTTATTACAAGGTCCAATTTTTACTGATTTACATGATTTTTATCTTCTAACTTACAAGAGCAAGATAATATTATCCACCTTTTTTTTTAAAAAAAAAAACAAGAGCCAGATGAATGCAAAGCGCATGAAATAAACTCTGCCTATCAAAATCCTGAGAACTGGCCAACGGCCTTTGGATCAATTAACATCGGGACCCTTGCGTAAAGTGTTCGTTTCGGGGAGGACCCGGGATCGAACCTCATAGCTCACTGCAGGTGAGGCGTATGGGCTCGACGCTGAGCCTCGCTCACGACGCCCCCTGCCAGGTTTTTGCCTTTCTCTACGAAAAATCCTGAGAACTGGTAGAGCAAAATTTCCCAGAAATTTCCATCCAAATAATGCAGGGCTAGGATTGAAAGTCCAGATTATTTGAAAAATCACTCGGCAATGATCAAACCAACAGCAAAGAGACAACCCAAGGCAGCAATATCTAGGAAAAATTACCTGGCTACAGATTAGTCCAGAGGCAATGACAAGATATGAATTTTGGGTGTTAAGGCATACTAAAGAACCTCAAAAACTAGAGATTGACAGAATGCCTCACAGAAAATCCACGGTAGAATTTGTTAGTAAGGCAACCAAAGTTGATAATTGACAGAGCAAGCATCAAAAGATTCCATAAACACTAGTGCATGATAGAAAGTAGCAGGCATGTATTCTTGAAGCTGAGATGACATCAATAAATTATGAACAACCAGAGCAAATGATTCTGTTCATTTGTTTACAACTGGGTGGGTCCTGTAGTACTGTGAAGGTTAAACGAAAGAAGAAGAAAGGTTATACACTTGATCTTTAAAAACCAGCAATATTTTACATGAAATGAAAGAGTTCAACTACTTTAAGTTGCTTGTATTCTCTCATAATGTTGAGGCAAAAAGGAAAATTATAAAGGTTTTCAGAAGCATGGACCAAATACAGAACAAGTACACCATTTCTGAGGCTTGATATGAAGTAAAAGTTAAAGATTTGTATGTTGGCGAGTTAAGAATTTGGAATAACAATAGCATATCATACCTTCAAACTCTTTAATAGCAGCTAAAGCATCTTTCTTATCATTAAATGTCACAAAAGCATAATGTAATAAATGAACCCATCTCTCTACTGAATTAGCAATTCAATGAAATTCAGATTTCAATAAGAACTTTCACAGATTGTGTTCATTCACTACTGAAATGAGAATCAACAACAATTAAGCTTCAGATCTAATTGGAAATCCAAATCACTCCAAGGAATTACTCAGATCAATTTGGAAATTGTTCTAATAATGAAGATAATAGCTGATTCCATTGTACTAATGCATGTCTTACTTCTTCACCATTACAAAAAATTGATCTAGTCTGAAAAATAGCCAATAATTGTAAAATTGGACCTTCTTCCAACGTGATCAATGGCAATAGAATGTGTGAAGAAAAAGATTGAGCATCTCCTTGACACTTGTTAAGCACAGAGACATGAAATACCGGATGTAAACGAGCTTCAGGAGGTAATTGCAATTTATAAGCCACAGTTCCAATTTTCTGCAGAACTTTAGATGGACCAAAGTATCTCATACCAAGTTTTTGATTTTTTTTTGATTTTTTTTTTTTTTCCTCAAAGCAACTGAATGCTGCCTATATGGTTGCAGTTTCACCAATACCCAATCACCTTCCTAAAAAAAAAAAAACTTATTTTCTTTTCTTATCTGCCATGTTTTTCATCCTGGTTTGAGCTCTAAGTAGATTCTTCTTCAATTGTGCTATGACTGTCACTTTGTTGAAGTAAAGTAGTGACCTCAGGAGCATCATTTTCATTAGAGTAATAAGTGAGCAATTGTGGGGGATCTCTGCCATATGCCACCTAAAATGGTGTTATTTCAGCACTGCTGTGATAAGCCCTATTGTACCAAAATTGTGCCCACGGCAACAATTGGACCCATGCTTTAGGATTGTCTGAAACAAAGCATCGCAAGTACATTTATAAACACTTATTAAGAGCTTCGGATTGACCATCTGTTTGTGGATGGTAAGAGGAAGACATTGATAAAGTAGTTCCCATTGCTTTGAATAGATGCTGCCAAAATTTACTTATAAATTTGCTGTCTCTGTCACTCATTATTGATTTTGGAACTCTGTGTCTGTGTAGTTCAGCACATCGTGAATAAAAGCCTCTGCCACAATTTTGCTATCAAAATCAGACTGTAATGGAATAAAATATCCGAATTTTGACAGCCTATCAATGACAACATATATAACTGTATAGCCTTTAGACCTTGGCAATCCCACAATAAAGTCCATGGCAATATCATTCCCAATTTGATTTGGAATGGGTAATAGCTGTAGTAAACCCCAGGATAAGTATGGTCTATTTTTGCTTTTTGACAAATCAAACAGTAAATCCTCAGGATAAGTTATGCTAACCACTTAATTGGTTGTGGGATTTTGGAGGGTTGACTCAGGTGAGCTGAGTTAAGAGGAGGGAAGTGTGTTTGGTTGGGGGGAGCAAAGAGGAGGAGGAAAAACATCTTTCCAAACTCCTCACATCCCATCTCTTCAAATACAGGTATTAAAAAAAAATTTAGTAGTTAAACTTCTATGAAAAGATCAAATTATCCTTCATCAATTTGAGAAATTACCATAATACCTTTTAAAACTTAATTTCACCTTTCATATTATCTTTTTCTCGTATTTTTTTAATGTGTAAAGATTAATAATAATAATTTTTTTTAAAATAATAATAATAACATACAAATTTAAAAAAGGATAATTATATAAATAATATTATTACTAATATTAATATTAATATTAACAAAGTTTGTACAAAATAATCCTAAATATGTATAAACAAATTATTATGATTAATTTCATATTAAAGGGAAAATTAATAAAATACACATTATATCTCTCCTTACTCCTCCTCACTTCTTCTAACATAATAATAATAATAATAATAATAATAACAATAATAACAATACGTTACTCCTCCATCGAACTAAACATAATTTTTTTTAAATCCTCCATTCTTCTCTCTTTTTATCTTTCTCTCACTCCCCACCCTCCTCTTTCCCCCTCCCCCTTTAAACCAAACAAAGGGTAAATTAGGGGTTTTTGTGAGGTTTTCACCTTATATGGAATGATTATAAATATAAAGAAGCAAATTTTGTAACCAACACCCTATTATTTATGTGTATTCCGATTCAAATTCAGCTGGAATAAATTATTTTTATTATATTGATTTTTTTAAAATCTAATTTGGATAAATGATGTTTTCCGTTTCTAATCCAATATTCAATCTTTAATCTACTGGAATAAATAATGTTTTTTCTTGATGTTTTCCTCTTCTAGTCCAATTTTCAATAGCAGGTTTAATTTTAATTTTTTCTTTAATTAAAATAAAGTTTGAAAAATTAACACCAAATAAGCCCTTACGCATACAAACCAATTGGCAAGCATGAATGGATCATTGCGATAGTTTAAGTCAAGCTCGTGCCTCAAGTGAGGTCCTTAAGTCAAAGAACTCTTCAAATTATCATAAATATTATTCAATTCTATTAGCATATATTATATTAACATCAGGGGCGGCTTAAGGTAATTAGAAGCCTTAAGCAGAATTTTAGAATAACCCCTTTAATTTATTTAATAAAAATTAATTTTAATTTAGATTTTATTTTAATAAATACATATTTGAGATGCTTGTTTATCTTTTTACATGTTGCTAAACTCGTGATGAAGGGATATATTTAAAATTTGTGAACAAAACTTAACAAAGTAAAAATATATAAAAATAATAATAATAATAACAATATAAAAACTACAAAAGCTCTCATTTATAATTAAAAAAATAAATATTATATTACTTTGAGAGAAACAAATGAATGAAAAAACCATTTCAAGGATAAGAATAGAATTTTGCATAGTTAGCTAGAGAGGATAGGAGACTAATTAAGTATTAAAATAAAAATATTTAATATCTTACCGTATAATTTTAAATTTTTAAAAATTAACTAAGATTATATAACATTGACTACAATAATTATTGAAAATCCTTCAAAATTTTGAATTTTTAAAATTTTAATTAAAAAAATCTAAAAAATGAGACTTTTAAAATATTGGGGTTTTAAACAAAGGGCCTTTTGCAGGTGTACCCTTGAATAATTTTAAAATTGTATATTTACCCCTGAGTAAAAGATAATCGAATACATACCCCTGAATAATTTATATAATTGCATATATACCTTTGGGGTTCAAATTAGTTGAAAAACCATTTATTAACAAACAACAGATATATAAAATGACCATTTGTTTTTATTATAAAATGAAGTTGTGTGAGGGTTATTTTAGACTTTTTATATATTTTAATAAAAGTTATAACCATAATTAATAAAGTTTGATTAACTTCTGTTAACGGAATCTATTAGTAAAGACATATTCACAATTACCTATAATTTTCAAGGGTATATATACAATTATGTTTTTTCTGAGGGTAAATATATAATTATAGAACTTTTGAGGAGTTTATAACCAATTTTTCCTTAAAATAATTGCTTCATTAGCCTTATCCTTTAGCCGGCCAATTAACATTAATAATAAATATAACAACATTGGTCCAGATTAAAGTACACCGAAACAGCAACTAAAACAACAAAAAGAAGCTCAAGCGCTGGTGTTTTGTAAATAATGGTCCATGACTTGAAATAAAACATAGAATACAGCAAGTTTTACATACACATCTCTTTGGAATACCATCCCGGAAACCATTTACAGCCAAGATTTTCAATCTTCTATTGTTACAATTATTTTGAAAAAGTTCATCTTTGGAGTAAGCTACTGCTAGTGAAAGTCTGCCAAAACTGTTCTTAGACAACACTGCCTCATTCAGATATATTCTTCTTCATCATCATCATCCTTCTGATTGACATTGTCCTGAGATTTGGAGTCCTCGGGTTTAGATTCTTCAATTCCTGAAGGAGTTCGCTTCATGTACTCTTCCTCGATCGTTTCCTTGAGTATGAAAAGTCTCTGGATGACCATGGGATCACTCATTTCTCTGACTTCCTTCATGTCGGATTCCTCTTTGTTCATCTGGTGAGCATCAAGCATGATCTTGATCCATTTATGCAGCTCTTTTGGTGTTCTAAATGTGAACACATACATATGGATAAGAGAGAGTGAGAGAGAGAACTAATGTTAGCTCACCAAACAGAGCTTGTAATCGCATGCATGCATGCATGTCCTAAATAACAGTTTTTCCCTTCCAATGTAATTGTTAATATACCTTTATGATTGAAAGCCAACTTCAATTACATACATGTTCTAAAGAAAAGGCGGAGAACTAAAATTAGGAAATCTAGGAGAACTTATAATATCATCATACATGTTCTAAATAATGGATGTTTTTTTATCTCTTACGTTTAGGGTTTAAAGAGGGAAAGAGAGGAAGAGAGACAAGTAATATTAGCTAGACAGATAGAACAAGTAATGTATATATTTATAAATATATATATATGTTTGTGGATAATAGTTTTTCTTTCCCATTTAGGGTTTCCTAATCAATGGCATAAATTATAACTACATAGATTTCTAAAACTTACATAATATAGCATTGCACTTGAGCATTGAAGAATAAGCTCTATAAAGTAAGTGGAATGGAGTATCATTTAACCCTGGTTACTAGAGAAACTTTTGGTAATGAACTTGGTTCCTAATTGAAATGATTGGTTAAAAGAGTTCAAGTTCACTAACGTGTAAAAAGCATCAGGATCCTTGACTTCATGTTCACTCCCAGGTGAGAAAGCGGTAGCAAGTGCAGAAAATCTCTCTTCTGGATCTTCGATGTTCAACAAGTGCTTAAGGAACTTAATTTCCTGTGGCACAATGCTTTTGAGAGATTTTTGTGTTGCTTTATATATATGATACATGATGTTTTTAACCTGCACGATATCAAACCATTGCAGTAATCTGTGATATCAGTATCATTTTAAACACAGCAAAATGATTCTCTAAATTTAAAATGAATCTTCAAAGAATTCAGATTAGTTATTAAAAGCTTAAGCAACAAGATCTACAAAAGAGTCTCAAAAAAAGAAAATATATCTTGTTATAATTCTCCATCATGTGCCATTGATAAAAATTTAAGGGTTGATTTCTTACAGTATGTTTTATGCCTTCAAAAATCTACTTGATTATTGAAGTTTCTATAGTTGAACTGCAAGATATGAAGATTTTAAACTATAATTTAGTAATGACCTCATTCTTCATTGTCGGAGACTCTTTTGCTGCTGCCCAAGCTCCGTTTATTAGAAGAATCAAGGTTGAATCAAGTTCCTTTGCCTTAGCTAAGCTCCTGACTTTTTCGCAAGCCATATCTAGTGATGGAGAATCCAATATATCATCAAATTTAGATTGAGCACCATCAAGTGTCTCCAATTGATCTACCACATTGTCGTATGTAGAGACAGCAGATAAGCATTTAGCCCCAAGCCTGGACATTGCTGCTCATGAACATGCAAAAAGTCTAATGAGCAGGACACTAAAGGAAGTTTCACTGGGGACAAATGCCCTAGTTTCATGTAGTTTAAATAAACACAATTGGCTAACTAGATAAATATGAATAAACTTTTGGAGTTTGAGATACAGTTTTATTCAGTGATTTAAGCAGAATGCTCATTGAAAAAAATTTAACTTTCTTACAATCTCTGTCTTCCAGACTATCATATGTGTCTGAAAGTGCAGTCAGTTGGTAAAAAAATTCTCCAGTAAAATCCTTGCGCCGTCTGGCAACAACAGCATTAATATCCAAGGGATTGTCCTGTATCTCTCTGAGAAGGTCCATATGTCTCTCTATTTCATCGTCTATCTGCAATTTTAAACCAAACATCAGGACAACAATGATTGAAATTCAAGTTATCAGACTAGAATTTGCATTAATTACTTGGAACAAATATCCATGAAATAGAGGACAACATCTTCCGCTAAAAATGAACAGCATCAAGCAGGGATGAAAAAACATATGTAAATTATATCATATAAACAGCCACAGAGGACTAAATTTATATAGGCCACTTCTGGTGAAGCTACAATACTCTTTACCTTTTTCATTTTTCTAGCAAGTCCTTCTAGATTTTGCTTCATCGCTATATCTTGCTCAGCATCAGCACGCACTTGGCAACGTTTATAGAAACTATCTTTATACTTCTTCCACTCATCCCTAAATACCAAGACCTTCCTCCAATCTTTTGTCTTTGGTTTCTCATTCATGAAGTATTCTATCATCTTGTCACACAATTGGGTCATGGTGTAACCTTTTGCAACTTCAACCTCAGGTTCTTTGTCCACAGAGGCAACCTCACTTCCCATGCAATCTAAAGCTCTTCTATATTAGTTACACAGAAACGATTCGAAAATAGGAATTTATTTGGAAAAATATTTGATATCGAATTTTGCAGTGAGGAAGGAAAATGTAGCAATCAGAGTCATGACATGTTTCAATTGACATACATGCAATCACAAATTGTGATTTATATT
Source organism: Dioscorea cayenensis subsp. rotundata (assembly GCF_009730915.1). Classification (NCBI taxonomy): domain Eukaryota; kingdom Viridiplantae; phylum Streptophyta; class Magnoliopsida; order Dioscoreales; family Dioscoreaceae; genus Dioscorea; species Dioscorea cayenensis. The sequence goes on from NC_052475.1 coordinate 31,772,045, forward strand.
TCAGTGATATTGAAAGAAAGTGTTATCATAATATGAGAGAAATGAAAGCAATCACATTTAGTCTTGGAAAGGAGGAGAAAGTCTATGATATACAAAGAGGACACATGGTTACCGTGCATTGTTCACAATCAAAAGCAACAATTTTTAGAACACAGGCACTCACAAATGAAGCAACAATTATTCCAAACAAATATCCATGATACAAAGAATGAAGCAAACGAAAGTGGATCCGGAACCACAGTCAAATATAACACCATGAAAAATTCAATATTTAGAACACAAAAACCCACGGAATTAGTTCAAACTGAAGCAAAAGAAGGATCAACAACAAATAGAAAGAGAAAATAAAATCCACAACACCAGAGAATACCAAATGGGTGCTTTTTTGGCGGCAAAAAACGCACATAAATTATTCCAAATACGAGAAAAGAACTCCAACACCACAATCGAATCTAACACCAAAGATAAAAATCCAATCTTTGGAACACAAACATCTACAAATAAATGAAACATGGCCAAATGACTAAAACCAAATCAAAAGCAGCAGCGTCAACAACCAGTAAAACAGAAGATAAACCACACAACAGCGTCAAACAAGAAATAAATGCCTACTTGCCAAGCTTGAGAAGGAAGAGGCCCTCTTTCCACTGTGAACACCATTGAAACAAGCTGCAGTGAATTGCAAGTTGGAGATAAAGAGAGAAGGGAGAGAAGAAAAAGAAGATGAGAAATTGATGGCATTATGAACTCCATTAGAGGAGAAGGATTGAAGGATGGGGAAGTTGAAGAAGAGGGAGTGAGCACAGCTCATGCTTGTTCTTTGGGCACACTCTCAACATTGGATTGGATTTTTGCTAAGGATAACAAGATATTTGGGTACACATCTCAATGAAAATAAACGGCTAGGATTTGGTTTTATTTGTGTATTTTGGTTTTTTTTTTTTTAACTTTATTTCATATATATTAATTAGAAATTTTATTTCATAATTTTTACTAGATATTAGGGAGTAATTTAGAAAATAGTATTATTAATGTAAATAATTATTAAAATTTCACTTCTAATAAAATATTTACAAATTAATTGTATCTCTTTAACTCATCTATCAATGTGAAAACTCATATAAATAACAACCATTTTTTTGGGCTTTTCTTTCTATTTAATATACAATAGCCCATGAGATGCTAGCTTCCTTATTTCTCTTTATTTTTATAGTTTTTTTTTAATATAATATTTTATTATCTACCGTAAAACCATAATATAAGTTTTTACTTGTATGATTGATCAAGCTATTTTTTATTATTTTTTTAACAAAAAGAACAAGTCACTTACACAACCGAAAAATTAATACCTCAAATAATTTATATTTTTAAATTATGTGAATTAAGTTTTAAATTTATTTTTTTTTATAAAAATATGAATATTTTATGTGAGGTATCCGATGTTATTATGTTAATTGAACAAGAGATTTAAGTACAAAGAAACACTTACCAACTAAAGAAATTCTAAAATATTATACTGTTTTTAATAGATCATAAATAGGTGTTTTAACTTTCTCATGTTCACATGCATGAGGCTCACTATTTTAATAGTATTATTTTTAAAAATGTCTTAAGATATAATATTGGCTTGCCAATAGTACTTAAAATATAATTCAATATTAACTAATCATTTATAAAAACCAAACCGACTTGAACAATTCCACTCGTTTTGGATTATTATTAGTTTCGGTTGAGGCAGTCTACCTTGTTTAATAATAATAATAAAAAAAAAATCATAATTTAGATTAAAAACAAATGAAATAAGGCTTGTTTACTTTATTATGAGCTGGGTATCATTTTATGTTTTGACCTTAACAATAAATAAAATTTTGTAAATCAAATATGCATGATTACTTTCCCTGTAAAAAAAAATAAAACACTACTACTACTAATAATAATAATAGAAAACGTTGTTTACAAATTTGCGTAAAGCGTCTAAAAAAATAAAAAGAGAGATAGATGCAAGAATAATGAGAAGGTGTGATAATAGTAGTTAAAACAGATGAGATAAAGTAATTTTTTTTTAGGTGTAACTGTTTTTAATAATATTCACCTCACTTGGTACTATTTATAAATATTATTATTGTTTATTATATTGGTCAATAATTATTTTTGAAGTTATATTCACATGAATGGATGATTTGAATTCGTTGGATTTAAATTCAATCCAATGACTGATTGTGAGACTTAGGCGAATTGTGGAATTATTATGTGCGGACTTCTTTTTTAGACTGTTCCTTATTATTATTATTATTATTATTATTATTATTATTATTATTATATATTAGGTTTGTTTCCGTCAAAGACTCGGTGATAAAATAAAAAATAAAGTCAAAAAAACGATTCCCCATGAAATTTCCCGTTTCCCATAATCGGTAAAAGCCCACTCACTTTGAAAGCACTAGCCAACTCTCTCTCGCTATATATATATATATATATATATCTCTTAGGCTTTTTGGGAAGCTTCTGGTCGGCATCGTCGTGGCCGTGTGAGGCGGGGATCGGAACGGAGAAGGGCGCCGGCGGCATCAGTAAGTGGTTGATTGAGTTGGTTCTTGTTGGGATCCGGAAAGTTGTGTGTTTTGTTTCGATTTGAGGTGATTATTTTTGGTGTCGAGATGAATGAAAATCATGGTTTTTGGTGTTTGATATTGTTTTTTCATTGTTGTTTAATTTGGCAGGGTATTGATTGAAGAAAAATTTAATTTTTCTCAGTGGGTGGGTGAAAATTAGGTTTGATGAAATCTTTCCTGTGTTTCATTGTTGAAATTCTAGGGCTTGGTGCTGGTTTTAGTTTTTGAAGTTTTTTTTTTTGGAAGGGTTGCTTATTTTGGAGTTGTATTGATCGAGGTTTATAATTTGGGTGTTTAAAGTAGGAAATGGGGATTCGGTTTTATCGTTTTAGTGAATGAAACTCATGCTTTTGTATTTAGGTTTGATGTCCTCTTTTTTTTTTTTTATGGTGATTTTTAGTGTTGAAATCATTGGTATGATGCTGCTTTTATTTATTATCTTTCTAAAGGGTTGATTTGTTGTAAACTTGGGATTGTGGGAGGTGACTTCATGGGGGAAATAATGCTTTGATGTTGGTTTTGGGTATTGAAATTTATTATTCTTGTTTTTGTTCTTTAGATGAGTATTGAAGTTGATTTACGTCTATTAATTATGATTTTCCTTCTATTTTTTGTTGATTGATGAGTGTTTTCCAATTCTTATGTTTCCTTTTGAATAGTATTAGTGTTGCGGCTGACTGTACCTATGATAGCTCTGGATTTACTTAAAAATGAAATAGACTTTGTCCTGAGAACAACTCTGTAGTGAATTTTGACATTATTTGGGGAAAAACTAGAGGAGAATTGTTTATATTTCCTTGTTTGATTGGTACGAGACATATAGCATTGTAGGGACATCACCTTGAGATCTTAACAATGAATTTACGCAATTCTTTTTGATGGAACTCCTTTTAATTTGTTTCTTTTTTTTTGTGCTTTGTTGTGTTACCAGGGTGTGGGATCTCGTCTTAGGGGATATGGGGGCGACTACTGGAATTCTTAAAGTGATAATTGTTCGTGGGAAGAGGCTTGCAATTCGAGATTTTACAAGCAGTGATCCTTATGTCATTGTCCGAGTTGAGAATCAGGTGAGCTTCTCTATCTTTCTTCTCTTGTTGCTCTTGGTTGGTTTGTTGTGTACATCTCTATTTCATATTTCATGGCGTTGATTTCTTGTGGAATACTGGAACTACTTGATAAAAATGCAACAAGAAGCAAGCTCCATGCTGCATCATAAGACTTGCATTAGATAAACATTTAGCTTTGTACTCTATGATTTTTACACTTGTATGAAGTTGTTGACATAGTTGCTGAGCAATCAGGACTTGTGCATTATTTTTACCGATTTTAATTTCATTAAAGATTCTCTTGATTTCATAACTTCACAATGTTATCTTTCCTCCTTCCTTTATCACTTAGAATCTTAAATGTATAGTTTGGAAAGCGAGATTTAGTAAATTAGCTTATCTTTATATTGGCCTGGAACCATTCAAAGAGAGCATGTTTACACTGCTACAGAATAACTTTGACAAATATCAAAGGTTCTGTGTTTTTTCAATTCAAGTGCGATAAAAAGTAATATCATAGTCTACCAAGTCTTTGTTGAATTTTTATTGTAGGCATTTGTTTATTGACAATGTGATGTCGTAACTATTTGGCACTAATTTATGTCGTTAATTCCTCATCCATAAAAAACGTGGGTTTTATTTTCTACTCGGTTTCTGTCTCTATGCCTTTGTGAATTAACTTAATTTTGTACTCACCCTTACAGAACGTTGGTACTTCAAGATATGAAGATATATGCTTTTTTTTCAGTCTTTTCGTGTATATATGGGTTTGTTTGAGCAGCTTATGGACTTGATCTATAATTCCTTTTGATAATGGTATTGAACTGAATGCTGACAAGTCCCATGTATTTCGATTAGAGTGCCAAGACAAGGGTCATTAACAGTTGCCTCAATCCCACCTGGAATGAAGAGTTCACTTTCTCCACAGTAGACGCCCTGGGTGTCCTCAAACTAGTGAGTTTCTTCTACTTTTTTTTAAGTTTTCCATTTTCTTGAAACTATCAACCTTTGACCGAGCACTGAATTTGCATTGCAATTTGGACCTGGTTCAAAGGTTCTAGATGGATAGCATCATTTTTTATGATATCTATCAGCATGATAGCTGGTAAGTGTTGTTGTTGAAGTAAACATTGTTCCACTGGCGGCGCTTATCATGTTTAGCATTTGCTTTACACCATTGCACGCCTCTAAAAGTTAGTTGGTCAGTTTCCATTCATTATTTGTCTTATTATGTGACAGTAGTCATCAACGTCTTTTTCATGGTCATTGTTGACTATTAGAAATCAACCAAGTCTCAAATGCATTCTCATCATGCACTTTTCTAGGAACAATTGTCTCACTTGTTATTGACCATATCCTCGGTGAAATTATGGTGTGATGCCTAAAACTGTTGATTTGAATCTGAAAAATTGTCACTGAATTTCTTGTAGGAGGTGTTTGATTGGGATCGGTTCAAACACGATGACAAGATGGGGAATGCCTTTGTCAACCTCCAACCGATAGCATCAGCTTCCAAACTAAAACGCGCGCTGAAGCTCTCCACCGGTGAGACTAAGCTACGGAAGGTAGCGCCTGACGTTGATAACTGCCTTATGGAGGACAGCTATGTGAGGTTCGTCGACGGTGAGATCATACAGGATGTTCGCCTGAGGCTGTGCGATGTTGAGTCTGGTGAACTGTATCTGACGATCAAGTGGATTGATCATACAACTAACAGTAGCACCCTGGAGACTGCACAAAGCCTGTAAAATTAAATAAAAAATAATAATAATAAATTTCTCTACTTTTCGGTGTGTTTTCTGACATAGAAGGGGAAATATCAGATGTGAATATTAACTATTATCTTTTATAGTTTTTGTTAACGGGTGGCTGTAACTTTTGTAAAATGTTCAAATGTTTACCTTTGGCTGTTGTCATTTTACAGTGTTCTGTTCCTTGTCTCTCAGTCTTTGTACTGGGACAATTTGCATGTAGACCCCTTCAAAATAAGTAATTATTTAAGTGATGATTTCAACTAACTATCAATGCTTATGTAGATGTAAGCATTGAACTGAAATTCCATATTGACCCTTAACTGCCGTTCTTACACTCGCGCACGAGCACACACACATATTGACATATATAATAATAAAATTTAACCTTTTACCAGGGTTATAGATGAAATTATAATTCTTTTCAGCCAGGGTTATTTATACAATATTCGAAGGACTTGTTTTAATACATTTATGAAATTATGTAGTTTTGCAAGGTTATATGTGTAAAAGTTCAATGAAAGGGCTCTTCTTGTGCTTCCCTTCTGTTTTCCCTCCATCTTCTTCGTCATGAGCCTTCTCGGTTTCGTGAGACCAAGCCCTAATCCTAGCGGTGGCGGTGGGAACCGCACCATTGACCTTGGAAATGGCAGTGAGGTCTTCTATGTCCCTCGCTTTCTCTCGCCTGATCGCTCTTGGGAGTGGTTTCATTATCTCGACAAAGAGATCCCGTGGACACGGCCTTTGATTCACGTTTTTGGGAGATCTTGCGTCCAGGTGGTGAAATTTCTCATTTTTTTTTTCTTTTTCATTTCACTTAATTGCATAAATTTGTTGGGGTTTATGGATTATACATGTATGGTTTTCATGAATTTGTATCGTCATTGTTTTTTTTTTTTAAATGTGATTTATGTTGAGTTTTTTATGGATTTATTAACTAGAAGATGATTAATGGTCTGAAAAATCTTAGGGTTTTCTAGTCCTATACCTGGATATAAATTCCAATTTCTTGTCAATTATGGCTGTGTTCGGGGCCTTTAGCTCCAGTTTTCGTGAGTATTCTGGAAATTTTTGATAATTGAAGATGATTACCTTAGTGTTTGAGGCTGTTTAGTTGGTATTCCTTTGTTGTTTTTATTTATTTGATTTAATTTGGATTTGATTAGCGGGTGAGGGAATTGTTATAAAGATCTTAGTTCCAGAGTAAGAGAATTTAGACAAAGGCAATTTCAATAATTAGGGGTTTGTTTCTTATATGTTCATGCTTTAATTTCTTAGGGTTTGCTATTGCTCTGAGAGATGATAAATCATCACCTAGACCTCATATTTTCAGGATATTACAACATATAGCATTATATAAGTTCTAGTGTTTTGGTCAAAGAGTTTGTAGGACATTTAAATTTTTGCTTTGCCAGGTCTTGCTTGTATGATTCGAGTTGATTTTAATTCATGGGAGCTGAGAAACATATCGTTTTTAGGAATTAGAGTCAAATTTTAATTGTTAGGACTCATTCTTATTTGTATGGTTTAATAATGTGGTTTGCAAGAAAGTTGGTCTGGTATATATGTTGGAAGGCTCAGTTCATTGTTTTATTCGAGTTAATTATTGGCCTCTGGGGGATGCTTTGAAGGTCATGTCTACTGGGGTTGTAGAGATGCATGAATGAACAAGGGTTTTGATTTCTTTTAGTTGTTTAAGTAGCCATTTTACTTATCACATTCCACAGGCATCTTTGTTTTACGCTTTTATATACTATATCATTCAGAAACCATTAGGCAGGCCTGATTTTCCCAAATTTGTATTTAGATAACTTATTGCTGTTTATTATATGCAAATAAATATGCATTATAAAAGACATACTTTTAGGTGTAAAAGAGTTGCAGGACTTGTGTTTGTGATCATCGAAACCATTGGGATCCATTATGCTGCCCTCATTCTTTGGATTTTTTGCTTAGTAGTATATGGAGTTGCATCACTTTGTTCCATTGTACAGCATCATGGCTTTCAAAAAGTTATCATGATGTTAATAAGGGGAGACACGGTAGTAGCTGGGAATAATAGAAAAGGGAAATGATCTTGCTGAAGTAGCAACATTTACCAAGTACTAAGATAGGATGGCATTTAGTTGATGGAGACCATTGAATATTGTGATCAGACCATCAACTGAACTTTTATAGCCATGAATATTGAAAATGAGAAACATTGGAACATCACCCGCGTTGTGAATTTTTGAGTTTTATGGTGAGTAACCATGAGTTCCTTTCTTGCCCCATCTTGTATCCAGCCACGATTTTTGTTTGTTGCCTCTCCTTGAGAAAATGCAAATGGTTGACTAAATATAAGAACCAATGTGGAGTAGGATTGCATAGCCCTTTTGGTCTACAACTTCATGGATGTTTATGTTTTCATATTCATACTGACAGGAGGCTTTTTTTATAGTATCACCCTTTTAATATTAGCTTTTTGTAAACCCCTTTTTAAATAGATGGTCTACAACTTCATGGATGTTTATGTTTTCATATTCATACTGACATGAGGCATTTTAATAGTATCACCCTTTTAATATTAGCTTTTTGGAAAGCCCTTTTTCAATAGATGGTCTACAACTTCATGGATGTTTATGTTTTCATATTCATACTGACAGGAGGCATTTTTAAGTATCACCCTTTTAATATTAGCTTTTTTTTTTCATATAGTTTTGACTTTATTTTTTTCTAGTGCAGCCCAGAGATGTATGCTATGTTGCAAGCAAAGGTCTTTCTGATTTGCAATACAGTGGATACCAACCTCATGCATATTCATGGGATGACTATCCTGTTCTTAAAGACATATTGGAGGCAGTAAGAACACTGTCCTTCATATCTCTCTCACTGAAAATAACTTTGTTTGGTGTCGCTCTATGGACATAAATGCAATTGAGTTTCTTGTTTTCCAGCTTCATTGCTGCTTAATTCTTCAAACGTGCATGTAGGTACATGAAGCCCTCCCAGGAAGTAAATTTAACAGCCTGCTACTAAACAGATATAAAACTGGATCAGATTATGTAAGTTGGCATTCTGATGACGAGAAGTTATATGGACCAGCTCCTGAAATCGCATCGGTTTCTTTTGGATGTGAGCGCGAGTTCCTGTTGAAAAAGAAACCAACAAAAAAATCTGGTATAAACTAGCATCAAAATTCTGAATTAAGATTTGCGATATTTTAGCTACACATAATATCTTTTTCAGTCTGGATTTCCAGCAAAAATGCAAGATGCTGCACATTCAGAACCACCACCGGCAAGCAAGAGACACAAGAGCAGTCACACAGAGCAGCATGCTTTTGTTCTAAAACACGGTTCAATGTTGGTAATGAGGGGATACACACAGAGGGATTGGCTACACTCTGTGCCGAAGCGTTCAAAGGCGAACTCTGTTAGGATTAACCTCACCTTCAGGCAAGTAATGGTATGAAAATTTATATTAGTTTTTCTTTTCTATGTTACTTAAGTTCTTGAACTGCCAACTTTAGTGTGTGGATTCTTACTTGCACTGATCCAGCAGATCATATTGATAATGGATCAAAGTATCACGTGATGATATATAATTATTAATTTATACGTTTTAAAATCCTCAATATAAATCGGTCTGCACGTGACCTTGAAGGACAGAATCAGAGATCAGAGCCGTTGAACAGCGACAAAAGCTCGGTATTCGAAGCCACGTGGTTTCACGTGCCTCTGTCACCAATAGTTATTCCAGTGTCAAAATCGTAATTAACTCAAAGCAAACACCCAATTCTCACAAGATCCGACAAGCTCGATAACATTAGCCACCAACCACATACTCGGTCACCTACCCACTTTTAATCAGGGGAATCCGTTTCCCATAATTTTATACCATATTTAATTATAAAAGATCATGTGTTTGTCTTTTAATTATATTTCTGTATTTATTTTGATACATAAATAATAAATTTAAAATCTATGAATTATAACAAGATTTTGTGAACAAGCCTTGGGTTATGAGAGTTCTTTTCTTGATCTTTATGTTTAATTCAAGGTGCTAAATAGTCGTAAAAATATTGTTTAGACACTACAACCATGGTATTAATTTTTTTAAAAATTTTTAAACAATGTGGCATCAAATTATATAATTAAGATAGACGTCTTAAATATATATTATGTATCTTTTTAAACTAAAAATTTAAAAATATAAATAAATAAAATCTTTTTCTCTCAGTCACAATTTTTTTTAAACTTAAATAACTAAATTACATGTCTCCTTCTCACATTAGAGAGTGATAATCCTTTTATTCCAAAATAATAAATAAATTGTAACTGAAAACAACAAAAGAGCTTTTTTTCCAAAAACACCCTAAGAAAATAATTGTATATATTATGACAATATGACTATTGATTAAATATGCGCATATAAATAAAAATAAAACAAAAAAATAAGGAGTGATAATCTCGCTATTTTTCAAAGAGTAATAATAAATTAGAAAAAAAAAAAACTTTTTTGTGGTTATTGTAGGGTGGGCCAGGTCCAAGTAGGGAACGTATCGTTTCCCTCAAACGATTCCCGTATACTTGAAAACCGTTTCTCAGATGTGAGAAAAACCCGAGTTTTTAAGCTTCCATGGCTCCATCCCACACCGGAGTCGCGATCGGCGTCGCTCTACTCTTCTCCAGTTGAAAGTGAGCTCTCTCTTCCTGAATCCCATTTTTTCTGGATAGATGTGTATGTGCTTTAGATTCTGATCAAATTCATGCATTTTTCACTGTTTTCTGTGCACAAGAGGATATTGATCTGTTTGTTTAATACCAGGCTTGATTTCTTTTGATTTTGGAGTTTTTTTTTATCTTAATTTATCAATGATTTGGTTTTTAGGAGATTTGGATTTTGCTGATTCGTTGCATTTGATAAGGATTCAATGCTTGTGGGCTTTTTTTTGTGGGGTATCTCATCGTCCCCATTTTTCTTGCTTTTCTACTGAGTTTTTCCTGCTTGGAATGGCGGTTGTTGTTGTTGTTGTGTGTGATTAGGCATGATGTAAGTTTATTATATAGTTTTAAAAAGATTAAAGATTTCAGTTACTGGGCACATTCTAATCCATGTTCGACTTTTCTTCCTTTTCTTCAGCTTGATTTATAAATAATGGCTCCTGTAGTAGCTTCAGACAAGATAAAACCCAGAGGTATATATGCAATTGTCTGAACTTTCAATATTTGATTTTTTTTATCTAAGCATTTCTTTTTCATTCATAGATATTTTCCACATTGAGTATTTATTAATAGTCACTCCATGTTTACTTGCAAACCTTCAAACTGTTGCATATTACTCAATTATTTAATGGCTGGGAAAGTAACTCAAGAGGCTGAATGGTAAAGAAAAAAAAAAGAGTAATAATAACTGAATAGAAGCGATTTTAGTTAAATTTTTCCAAAGTGAGGTGGGTGTCAACAATTTTCAACCTATCGAGGGGGTTTATTACTAAAAATATAATCGTATGTTATACTTGGTAATTTTCTGTCTCATGATTTAGTAATTCAGTAGTTTCCATGAAAATAATGTAATATTGCCAAACTTACTGACCTAAGAGTGAGTTTGTGCATGCTGATTCTGACTAGTATTGGTTTGACTATGTAGTGAGAGCAAGCATTGCTATCCAGCTTTTTAGAAATGAGATGTCCTTCTTGCAATTAATTTCTTGTATAATTATTTTTAACAAGTCACCCTCTTACTTGCAGATGTTTGTATTGTTGGTGTTGCCCGAACACCCATGGGTGGCTTTCTTGGTTCTTTTTCCTCCTTGTCAGCCACCAAACTTGGTTCCATTGCTATTGAAGGTAACATTTCAGTCCCCCCTGTTTTTTTTTTGGTTGTGTTTTTGATGAGCTGGTGGTGTGATGTCTTTGACCTTATACATATATTTTGGAAAAAAAAAAATTCAGCTGCTCTTAAGAGGGCAAATATTGATCCTGCACTGGTCCAGGAAGTTGTCTTTGGAAACGTTTTGAGTGCTAATTTGGGCCAGGCTCCTGCCAGGCAGGCTGCTTTGGGTGCGGGAATACCAAATACTGTGGTCTGCACCACTGTTAATAAAGTCTGTGCTTCTGGGATGAAAGGTGGGTGCCTTTTACTGCAGACTAATTTCTTTGTGTCATTCATACGGACAAGCATTATACGCAACATTTGCATTACTGTCATTCACAGCTACTATTTTTGCCGCACAAAGCATACAGCTCGGTCTCAATGATATTGTTGTAGCTGGGGGCATGGAAAGCATGTCAAATGCCCCTAAATATTTAGCAGAAGCAAGGTTAGTGTCTAATCTATTTTTTCGTGTATGATACTGAGTAAATTTATGATAATAGATTTTGCGGTCTACTTCAGTGAAATAGCTTGTTGTTAATCCATTACTTACTGGGGCTGATGCAAATTTCAATAAATATTCTGGCTGAAGCCAGATGTTTCTTAATTTTCTTTAGCATGTGCTTCAGACCTTGTCAATCCACAATGTATCAAATTCGCTAGTTCATTGTTCAGTTAATTCTACAAAAGGTTATTAGGTATAGCCTATACCAAAATTCTTTTGTGTCAGAGTGAATTTGACATACTTTGCTGCTAATCCTTATTAAGCTTCATTAACTGTGTTGCTGGGCACCCTTCCATGCCCTGCACATAACTATGTGTCCGCTAATGCAATTCAGTGCCATGTACCAATTGATCTTGATAACATTTCCATTGTCTTTTATTGGTCTTGAAATTAGTGTGTGCTTGACTGCTTGGATATGTGCAGTATTTTCTCGGATTCAATTTTCTTTTTAATTTGCTAAATATGGTTGAGATATTTATAATGTCTTGTAGAAAGTGCAATTCTTTTCTGAACTAGCTAGACATGTCAGAATGCACGCAAAAATCATGCTGTCATCCAAAAAGCATGATCATTTACACCTTGGTTACAATGTTAATGTAAGAATTTTTGTTCAAATTAATCATTTTCAGGAAAGGGTCTCGATTTGGACATGATTCGCTTGTTGATGGAATGCTCAAGGATGGTCTGTGGGATGTTTATAGTGATTCTGCCATGGGCGTGTGTGCTGAGTTATGTTCAGACAACCATTCAATAACAAGAGAGGAGCAGGTAAGTTCAGGAATAGTTTTGTGTGCTTTCACCAGAATTGTGGTTGAATGATTTTCCATGTTTGGTCATTATGATAAGCAAGTACATATGTAATAGCTCAGTTTATAGTATGCCATTCGCAACATGTCTATGCTTATTACCTCTTTCCTTTAGAACATTTCTTGTTGTTGCTGATGCATCACTTCATTAATTCTGGTTCTCTTAAATAAGAATCCTGCATTAGATTGATATTTGTTTTCTTATTTGAGTGGTAATCATTAGATGGTATTGGTGTGACTTTTTACAATCTTTAATTCGGCCAGTGCCATAATAACATGATTCAATTTTTTTTTATCTTGTTGGTTTTTGTTGAACTAAATTTCTAATACTGACCAAAGATATTGTTCTAATATACAAAAGAGCGTAGATGTTTTATTTAGCACTAGTTAGGGAATATCGTAAAGCATCAAATTGCTCGAAGAGGCCAAAGTGTTTGTTTGAAACTGCATCCTATTATAACCACTTTCCAGATATTATTGGTAAGATTCAAACTGATACCATATTCAAATTATGCCAGTGATCTTCATTTTATCTTTTCTATAGGATTCTTTTGCTATTCAGAGTAATGAGCGTGGAATAGCTGCTCGAAATAACGGAGCCTTTACATGGGAAATTGTTCCAGTGAGATTTAAATTTTAATTTCTTTGGAACCTAAATGAGGTTAGTTCTGTTGGAACTTGGAAATTGGTTTATTCTTCAAATTGTCATGTAATGCAGGTTGAGGTTTCAGGAGGTAGGGGAAAACCATCAACTGTTGTTGATAAAGATGAAAGCTTAGAGAAGGTAACATCATTTACCATACTTAATTCTGTTCCTATTGTTCCTAGAAATGAAATGGTCAATTAGATGACCTTCAAATCCGAAACACCAAATATATGTTTTTTTTTACTTATGGTTGATTTCTTTTCCTTTTACTCTCTTAGTTTGATCCCATAAAACTGAAAAAGCTCCGCCCAAGTTTTAAGGAGAATGGTGGTACTGTTACAGCTGGCAATGCCTCTAGCATAAGGTGTTCTTTCTTTTAAACCTACTTCTATTGCATATAATCTACTTAGGAAAGCTATATATAATCTTGGTTGCTTCTTGAGGAGATACTTTCCTCTTTGTGTGCTTCTTTCTGACAGGTTGATGTGCAGTTACCAAGAGATACATTTTGTAATTGTATTTTATTTTAATTAAATTTCAAATTAGCTGGATTTTGCATGAAGTTTTACTTACTCCTTTTGAACCTTATCCTTAACAGTGATGGTGCTGCTGCTTTAGTGTTAGTTAGTGGAGAGAAGGCTCTGGAACTTGGATTGGAAGTGATTGCAAAGATCACAGGATATGCAGATGCTGCTCAGGTTGCCATTGATCAATTAGAATGAAGCTTAGATCTATTTGTATAATAAAGAGCATGAACAAATTTGAGTTGCTAGTTTCCTCGCATGAATCTCATAGATAATATTTAAGTCACGAAGAACATGATTTTTTTAACTGTTTTTATTATCGAGTTTGTGAATTTATGCTAAAAGAGAAATATTTGTGCAGGCCCCTGAGTTATTTACGACAGCACCAGCCCTTGCAATACCTAAGGCTATTTCCAATGCTGGCCTGGAGGTCTCTCAAGTTGATTATTATGAAATAAACGAAGCTTTTTCTGTATGTTTTCATGTCTTCACGTCTTATGTTTTGAATCATCTCATTTTTCTAAATATCTTTTGCATCAGCATATATGAACCATTCTTGTTTAATAGAATTTAGAACCAACTGTTGGGTGACAGGTTGTCGCACTGGCAAACATGAAGCTTCTCGGGCTGCCTTCGGTTAGTTATTCAACTTCTCCCATGCTACTAAATATAGAAACTTGCATCTTTTCTTCTTTTGACTTTTTCTTTTCTAAAATATACTTCATGCATCACACTTATGTTAGCTTTGCACGGCTAGTCATCTAGATAGCTTATTAGTCTCTCTTCTCTTTCCTCAGGAAAAAGTTAATGTGCATGGTGGTGCTGTATCCTTGGGACATCCACTGGGTTGCAGCGGTGCTCGCATTCTGGTTACTTTGTTGGGGGTATGTCTCATAGTCTAGCATTTTCCTTGATAACTAGCTCCAATCCTGCCATTCTTTATTGCCCAAAATTTCCAAATTTATGTTCTTGTTCGCTTAAAAGCTTTACCTACGCATCTTGCTCTAATTGTTATCATTTCTTGTTAGATATTATACTTGCACCCCTGACTATAATGCAAGAAAATGTTTCAGTCCTCCTGACACAAAATTTCTTATTTTGAAGATGCTTGTGCATAAAAAATCTATTAATATCCGCAAATCCTCTTTATCATTGTACAAACCCCCCAGAAGTCAGAACTGGATCTGGTGGCTTTTGGAATGTTGGAATGTTCATAAAATAGTTGGTCAATCTTTTGTTAATCTATGCCATTATTGGTAGGTTCTGAAGCATAATAATGGCAAAATTGGAGTTGCTGGTGTTTGCAACGGTGGCGGGGGAGCTTCTGCACTTGTTTTGGAGCTCTTGTAACTGTCATTACTGACTAGTAAGGATTCCTCGTACTCATCTATTGTTTATACCGAAATGTTAAGCAAAATCAATCCACCACTAAATTTTCCAGTTTTGGTTTTTGAATGATCACTTGTTCATGTTATGCAGGCCTCATGTTCAAGCGGAATGGTTGTTTTAGTGATTTTGATCATTTTGCACTGCAGTGTGCATGTAGTGCTGGAAGATTTCATCAGATAAGATCTTCAGTAACTTATTAATAATTTTGTAGCTTGTTTTCCTGAAGTTGCTGTTGTTGATTTTGGTTGGTAAATTTGTTTATTCAAATAACTATGATGAACAACCGCAGGTCCTACATGTTTGTGTTGTTTTCAATTTTATATTTTTAATTTTAATTTTATGTTTATGTTTGTGAGGAAGTGAAAGAAGTGGGGAAGCAGCGGTGAAATGCTAATTTCATCAAGTAGAAGAAAATTTTGATCATTTTTTTGTCCCCTTATTTGACTTTTTTTTTTTTGTGTCTGTGTAGTGTAGTATGACTACAATGCAGCCTGATTCTCATATACAAAATCAAACCTCAAAGCATAGAAACATATTTGCGTTTGATCATTGTTTATTAAAAAAATAAGACAACCACATTAAAACATCAAGGAAAATTCAAACATAATTTAAAAATTCAAATCATTGGAATAACAAGCAATTCAGCTAAAACCATGAAGTCATTCCAATGAACGTCAGTCTAAAAATGTGTACGTCCATGGAGAAAAACAATCATGATATTTTAATTATGTATATTTAGTCAAACAACAGTTTTAAACAAGATTTTGAGTCATATGGATATTAAATTTTGGTCATACGGATATTAAATTTTAAAATAAAGCCAAAATTACCCTCACAAAATATTTTTAAAATTAATAGAATTTTAATTAAAATGGTTCTCTGTAATTAGGATTGTGATTTATAACATGTGAAAACACAAGGTGTTTTTGTGAAAAAGCTACAATGACAATTGACAAAGATGATTTTTGCTTTAAAAAACACTAATTTCAAACTTTTCACTCCTAAATGCAATTAAAAATTTCAGATGGATGTATGTGGAATTAAATCTCATTCAATTAACGGCCTTTATTTGGAGTTTGGATAGAAATGAGTCAATTTATAAAAACTATTTTTTTTTCGTTTTTAAATTTTTTTTTGAACTCATAAAATTTAATTCAACACCTAAATTCTTCGGTTCTATCCTCACTTTTTGACAAATGAACACATGATATCACTTCCCCTACTTCAAAAAAAATGACACTTACCTCACTTTCTGACTTCCTCCCATTTACAGTGAAATGAACATTCCTAAAATCCGAGTTGGAATTCGGGTTAGCGGATCTTTTGAAAAACGGAGCTCCGTTAATGTTCCACCCGATCCGCTACCCACACGCGCTCTCATGACTTCATTTTCCTAATTCTCCCACAAACCCTCCCCATTCTTTTTCTCTCTCATTCTCTCTCACGCTTTCTTTCTCTCTGCGATTTTTGGGAAGGATTCATGTCGGTAAGATCCTAATTTCTTTCGATTTATATTTGGAATTTGATGATGATCTGTAGCTTTTGTGGTTTCAATGTTTGATTTGTTGATTTGAAGTGTATAGGCTGGGTTTGATCGATTTGATATGCTTTTTGTGGTGGACTAGGGAGTTTGTTTGAGATTTGTCATGGTTTTGGTTGGAGTGTGTATGTTTTTATTTTAATCGATGGAATTTGCAATGATTTCGGTTGTTTTCTTGTTTTTTATCACGCGATTTTTGTTAAAGTTTGGATCATGGTACCTCTATTTTTATTTTATTTTTTTGATGTTTTCTTGATGATTGTGTGGTCTAGTACTGATGTTCATAGATTCATGATTATTATGGGCTTTGATTGACTGAGGAGTAGATTTTTTTTTTCTTCTAGTTTGATTTGTGTGCCTGATCAGGGTTGCAAAAATTGTGATGTTTGATTGAGCTGGGACTCCTTTTGTAATGATTTATGGAGTTTTTTGGGTGATCATTTCCTGGTTTGTATGAGAGAGTTTGGAAAGAAATCGAATTATAATTGTCCTCAATTGTAGGATAATATCTGATCTCCAGTGGCTTGTGGTTCTCTTAATCCTTGTATTCCTTAATTTGTTGCAAATATGAACAAACCGTTTGCCCTTGATGCTTATTTATCTCTTTTAATAACACTGTTCAACTGACCAACTTCTTGTTCTTCAGGTTGTCATTGTTTAACTATTCGAATGTTGTATTGCCTTTTAGATTGGTATTTGATTGCTCCATCATATCTTACACATGATGTGTGATCATGTAGGAAGACATATTTCTCTGATTTATATTGGTTTCACTGTTTGCTTTGTTGTTGAGATATCTGTCTTCATATTTGATGTGATTTAGATATCGAGTGTTATTAGATGTTAAATGATTCAGATTTTGAGATTAGATTTTCAATTGTTTAGTTTCTTTTCTGGTCAAAAGCATGCGTAGGATTTCTGTGACATCATGGCTTGACTTGGTTGGTTAGTTGAGAGCAAGTAGCAAGATGCTCCTTCCTAGACTATTTCAAAGTTGAAGTGTTACTGTATTTACTGTTGACCTCTTACGCTGGTGAGAATTTTGAATATACCAAGGCTAAGATCCAAAGTCTAGTGCAATCAATCTTATGGCCTTGAGATATTAACTTTAAAGATTTTTGACCAAGTTCTAACCTTTTGTGGATTTGGCTTTCCTAGATTGATGGTGTATGATATTGATTGTATCCCATTGATATCCTGGCTAGGTAACCATGATTGTGTACTCTGTGGATTAGATCAATTTATTTTTTCATGCTCGAGAATTTTTCTAATGATTTAGGGTGTGGTAGTTCCCTAACACCTTGATAGGTTAGGGAACCAATTATGCTTCTTTTTGTGTTTTTTGTTTCTTAGTCTGTAATTACACTTTTAAAGTTTAATGAAAAGATTTTGACTCATGGGTGAATGGCAAGTAATAATTTGCTTTTTTTCAGGAATCAATATTCTCTTTTGTAGGAAGTATTTAGTTTGAATTGGTCTTTGGAGTCTTTGAGGAAAATATGGGTATCAACTATATGAAATTGGCGGAGGTTAAAAAAATAGAAGTTCTTCTATTTTATCGAGGGTTGATTATTAATTATTATAACACCTGAACAAGAAGGAAGTTCAAGATTCTCAGTGATCTACTTTGTCAACATCATGTGTTATACAGTATTTCTAGGTTGTTAAATAATGTAGTAAAAAAAAAAAAAAACACTTCTATCTGAGTTTGACCTTTGAAATGTTTGACAATGTCATTACTACCTGTGCAGAGTACAGATGCCTGTTTTAAACAAAGTTTTGCATATTATATTCTTTGTTCATGCTGAAATAACTTCTCACTCCTAGACTAGGATATACAGCTATACAAGTTCAAGTCTTAGGTTACATTATTTCAGGCTATTCAACTTTTTAATGGATATGTTGGTCATGAGACAATTCAAGATTGATAATAATAAAGAAGAAATGAATTGTTAAAGGGTTCCTTTTAGCAGTTACCTCCATTGGGCATATTATGTCAAAAATGTGAATTATGTTGTGTTTTACCAGGAGAAGGGACGGCCATTGCCGAAGTTTGGTGAATGGGATGTCAATGACCCTGCTTCTGCAGAAGGATTCACTGTGATCTTCAACAAAGCCAGAGATGAGAAGAAAACAGGTAGTAATAGCCGCACCACTGAGTCTCCAGGGAAGGAGGATCAATCCTTAAAGTCTTCAACATATTCCACCAAACCAACTGCAGTAAGATTTTTATGCCTTTGGTGTTGCATCCAAAACTAGCCCACTTAAATGACTGACCATAATAATTCTGGTTCTACCATCAATCTGCAGAGAAAATGGCTTTGCTGCATTCAGTCGGGTCCTGCGGAATCTTAATCTTCCATGGCTTATCAACTGTATGAATATTTACCTACTTTGTTATTGTTTTTCATATTTTGCCTACTAAAAGAAACAAACAAATTCTAAGTTTCTGCTAAAGATGGCATCATGGAGACAACAGAGAGGGAAAGATTGAAAGAGGGAGAAAAATGATGGAGATGGTAAGATGAAATTTGAAGGGATTGTTATGATTTATGTAAGTAAAAGTATGTATTTGTTAACTGTTATTATATGAACAAAAACTGGAATTTGTTTGGTTTGTTTTATTTTCATAATTTTTTTCTTCATTCTAAATTGCCTGTGCTGCAAACTCTAGATGATAGTATTCCCTCCAACAGAAAGGATAGTGGACACCATCCCCATTCAATCAGGTTTTGCCACATCACTATTTTTGCTATAAGTTATATAAAAAAAAAAGATAGTTTGAAAAGAAGACCGGAGCGGGATGGAGAATATGCCGGCCAGGGCCATCGGAGAGGCAGATGGCACCAGAGAGGTGAAGAGTGCCCGGCATGAAGAATGCGTCGACGAGGCCAGCTCTAGATCTGAAATTCTAAGAGGGAAGTGAGTAACAGTCTGGCGAGGGACAAACAAGAGGCAAATAGCACTGGAGAGCTGGACAGCCGGCCTGAAGAAAGCGCCGGTGAGATCAGCCTTAGATTTGGAATTGGAATTGGGATTCTTATTTAACCGACAGCTAGGATTAGAATAAGTTTAATAAAATTAAACATAAAACCTGATGTGGAGTAAAAGTGGCATTTGAGAAGGTCTTAGAATTTCCTTAATTAATATATATACACACCAATTTCTGAAAAACCCACAACCAGTTACAAAATTAAAAATAAAAAAGCAAAATCAGTGTGTACTCAACCATCATCAATCTAGAGAAAATTCAGCAGTGAAAGCTTTCAAACAAAATAAAATAATATCTTCTATTTCTCAAAAGAAATTAAAAAAAATGGCCTGTACAACAGCCAGTTCCAAATAAATAAATAAATAAATATATAAAAATTTTGATCATTAACCTCCCAATAAATACATTAAAAAAAAAAAACATATTCCTCCTTTTGGATTATCTTTTAAGTGGTGCAGTAATAATGTAGTAAGAATCATATACACATTAATACAATTCTAATGGTTCAACAATTTGTAATCTGTATGTATCCCCAAGTGTCTCATGCAGAGTATCAATTTATATCAGTAAAGTACTAAACATTTTTTATTATTTTTGAAAGTGTAAATAATAGTTATGTACAGGTAGTCTCAACACCCATATGTGCATGGGCTCCGCCTCCACATACTCCACCGAGGTTTGTGCATACTTTTGTTTTTTCATTTTGGCAGAAAAAAATAACTAATTTTTTTCTCAAAAAAACGACGCAAAATGAAGATTTGTAGGACACTAGCTCCGACAAGAGCCACCGATTCAAACATTGCTTTGGCAATTGCTCTTTTGCTCATCTTCTCATTTACTGCAATCAAATTGACACTTAAATCAAATGATAAAAGCTATAATTTGGAGCATTTTACCTAAATGCTCTTTCAGTAAGCTCTACTAAAGATTTGAAAAGAAATATCAATCAAATGAAATAAAAAGAGGTCATACTTATTGCCTGATCTTTCATCTGAGAAGCTAAATCATCTTGCTCTGATAGAATGCTTTTAAGAGCATACTTTAACTCTTCTATTGCCAACATCAAAATCTCAAAATCATCTGCAGATATGTACAACAACAGTTCAGCAGAAAAGTTTCTGTATTTTATAAGAAAGAATCAGGACATCAAAATTCAAAATTCAATGGACTTACCATGTTTTGCATGTTCACTTATATCGTTCTTGTTGGTGTTTGAGACAATATTAAGATCAAATTCAACCGGCAGATTGTGAGGAGCAGAGTTGATAAAGCAGAAAAAGTAAACCCCACCGGTCGAAGGTTTCAATTCAAACTTCCAGCTAAGATTTCCATGTGAATTGAAAACTACATCGGCTGTAGGATCAATCACCTGATCAAATTAAAACATGCATTATTGTATGATAATAATACGAAAAATTCAAATCAGTACCATCATCAATAGAGAAGTGAGCCAATTAGAGACAAGTTCAGTATCAAAACATTAAATACACAGCAAAGAAAACATCAATTTTTATATATGTGAAAGACATACCCAAAGTTTTACAGCATCGTCATAATAACCTTTCTTCCATGACTGTCCTGTATCGACCACACTGTGTGTTCCCCAAACACTGTAATCTTCTGATGAAAGAACTTGAGAAAAACACTCTTGCCGAATTAACTGAAACTTAAGACCATAAACTGATCTAAAGGTTGACAGAAAACAAAGAAGCATGAAAATAACTGCAAATTTGATGACAACCTTCTCCATCTGTCCAAAACATTAAGTTGTAGTTAAAAGTGTGACTTCAGTTTATTGGAAAAACAAACAGTTTCAGGAATTCTTAAGGAAAAATATCCAAAATACATAAATACCACAATATAGACCAAATGTCACAAATTTATATTACAGTTGAAGAAAAGAACAAACTAATTGTGAAGATTTTTACAACTAGATAAGATAGTGAGGTATGTTTAAATTGTTAAAGAAAAGGGGACAAGTTTACTGTCATTTATCTGAGATACTACTAATCCAAATAGAACTAAAACAGAATTTTGAGTGACATGAAAACTAAATAGAAAAATAGAAAAGTTCAAACAAAAAGAACTCAAAGGCAAGGAAGAGTGCCAACATTAATAGAAATTTAGGATACACTTAACAAGATGGCTTCCACAAAACACAAACAAACAAGATAGAATCCTAAAAAGGAACAGAGATATTTGTTTTGTCTTTTATCCCAATTACAACTTAGTTCATCACATCAAACTTCATGTATAATCAATTCTTAACATAACACCATTGAATTACAACTTAGTCCAAAAACAAATTCCAACAAAAAGAAAAATCTTGAAGCCAAGCTAATGCATATTCATCACTTGAACCAACAAAAGATATTATACTATATCACCAACAAGCTTCAATCACAATGAAAAATAAATTAAGCTTCAGCACTAGAAGCAGCAAAAGATTGAAACAAAATCTAAAACTTAACGCATAAACATTAAAATTCAAACAATTATTGGCTTCAAAACTGAAAAAAAGGCATCATGACCTGAACATCATCAATCAAAAGAAGCAAACCCAAGTGACATGGAAAAGGTCATACCTTTTCACAATCCCAAATTCAATTACTTGATTTTTTTTTTTCTCACTAAAATTTTCAGTTTATACTTTATTGCTTCAAGGTTTCGCTCTCTTCAAAGCGCCAGATATTTATATATATTTGAAGAAACTATAATTACTTCCAGCCCCCTGTAAATACTTCAAATTTATCTTAACATCCCTATTAATTTGATAATGCACTAAAACAAAATTGTGCTTATCTTTGAAACCTTTAAAAATCTAAAATTTCATCTACACGAATTTATCCATCCACCCATACTTTAAGATAATTGTTAAATCTCCTAGCATAAAAAACATTGTAAAAAATATATTGAGCTCTTTTTTTTAAAAAAAAAAAAAAACATATATTAAATTTTCATATTCATTATAATTTTTAAAATTGAAAATTTAATTAAAATCCTTTTTCTTCGCATCTCAATGTTAAAGTACATTATTTGGTTTTAATTGTCATTATGTAAGTAGTATTAAATATTGACAAGGGTATAAATGCAAAAATTGCAAAAAACAGCTTTTTTTATCTGATAGCATAAGCAAAGAAAGTATTCAAACATACATTAGTAAGTCATTACAAACACACAGAAAAATTTGAAACCATTCAACTTCAAAAGCTATGAAGTTTCACTTGATCTTTGCTAATGCAAAGGAATCAAACAAGCCAACAAAGCCAAAGAAATCGAAATCACCGTAGTAGACACCGGAATCCGACCGCCGTCTCGCCTGAGAAACATTGCTTGATATAATGGCAAGTTGATCATAGTGATCAATCCACATATCACAAATTGCAAGAACAATGAACTAACAATTCCCTCATGAAACACTAGCATTTTCTTCAATCCACCAACCAAACAGAATAAATTAAGTATACCGATAACCGATAGTATTGTGAGCATTGAAGAAGCTGGGCCGAAGTCGATGATCTCTTTCGCATACCTCCTGGAGACATCTTCATCGAGTATCTTCGATGTAATAATGAATGATGTCTTGTTTACACCAATTACTTTGAGTACATCATCAAGAAATGCGAAAAGATATGATGCTAGTCTCTTGTACAACCATATTCTGATCTCATTCCACCAAGCTTTTCGTGATTGTCCGATCCACATTGCCTCGGCGATACTATAAACTGATGTAGTAACAATAACATAGGCGAACGGAATGAACCATATGCTTTTCATCTGACATCGATACCGCATTAAGAATAGAGAAAACAATAGCTCTGATAACATATATAAAAAATAATGATATGATGACTTACGTCGGGGAATAAAGGAATTGAGTTGAGCAGAGCTAGAGATGGAATTGTCGAGTAGTAGAGTGTTGGAAGGGAACAAGGAGCCCATAACAAATAAACCGAGTAACACATTTGAAGGCCGAATTTTATTTTTCCATGGCCAAACAAGAAGGGGTTATATTTTGATAAGAATATCTGAAAGTCGCCTTCAGACCACCTCTTGTGTTGAACTAGTGTTTGTGAGAGTGTCATCGGGGCAAGACCGACAAAGTTAGTTCTTGGAGGATTGAAGTAAATGGATTTCCAGCCTCTGCATTTGATTGATAGTCCTGTGATTATATCCTCAACTGGACAGCCATACTTGAGACCAATCTGAAAAATTTTAGATACAAAAGTATGTATGTTTGTTTGCCTTGTTGATGTATAAATTGATCGATATTGAGATAAAAGAGTATAAATTGATACCTCATTGCCCCATCCAGTGTTATCTTCAAAACTGCAAGTTGTTAGAGACTTGCATTTTGCTTCCAGTGTCTCTAAATTTGTGTCTCTTTCTATTGGTTTATCGATTTTTGTATTTTTCTTCCAATGTTTGCTGTAGTGTCTGCCAGTTAGAACTTCTCTCCTGTGGAAACAACCTGATCCTATGTACAATATCCCTCCATATCCATCTAATCCATGAAAATCTATCTGCATTATCAAGTTAATCAGAAATTCATCATGTGTTCTAATTTCATTTCTGCATAAAGTCATTTAGTTTTTCAATTAACACCTCTCTGATACTCTTCATTGAAGCAGCATAAATGTCATTCTTAGAAATGTTATCGTAATCCTGCGGAAATTGAACATAAGCATACTCATGACCCTTCTCTTCATCCATCAGAAAACACAGTGCATCTCTGATAGTTTCTGAATTGTTTGAGTACATATCGCAGTCGACATTCAAAATAATCTCTCCATTGCCTATTTCTGATGAGATTCTTATCTGCATTTTTTGAATAATTAATTGGTTTAGAGTTTAGGCTTAACAATCAGAGAAAAGTTTTTTGATATTACCAGTGAATTCATCGCTCCAGCTTTGAAATTATGATGTCGATGAGGTCTTTTCTCCCGGGCCATGTACACAAGAGTAGGCAGAACAGACCCTTCAATATCAACTGAAGTTTCATCTTTTCCATCAATTAGTATCTAACACAAACAAATCAAAATAGATAACAAGTAAGATATAGTAAACTGAAATAAATATGTTCCTTGCTTTTTGTATTAATTTACTTGAACAATTGCTTGATGATCTTTGGCAGTAATTCCAGTCTCCCACTCTGCAAATCCTTTGTGTTGTTCATGAATGTTTTGAGGCAATTTTCCCTCTTTCATGGCAGCATTGATTCTGTCATCCATCTCTTCATACAATTTCTGAGAAAAAAGAATGATGATCATAATAAGATCAAACAAAAACAACTTTTTTCTTTTGGATGACTTAAAAGAGTACCTTGACTGCAATCCATTCTGCAGAAAATGCAGCATCATTTGGTTCAATTGCTCGCGCAAAATAGGCGGCAGGGGATCGAGGTTCAAGCCTGAACTTCTTGCAGAATGGAATCCAATACTTTGCGAAGCGAGATGCCTCTAAGAGTGCATAGAATGTGAACTGTGAACCACCATCATCGGAGAGATAGACGCTTAACTTCTCCGTCGGATAGTCATATGACATTACTGACAACACTGTGCTGATGACCATGGAAGGTGGTTCAATGCTTGGATCAGCAGTGCAAACAAAAACATCGACACCGGGCAATTTATCTTCATATCTGTGATCAGTATGACAGTTAGAAGTTAAGAGCTTGAATTAAAGGGAAAATACATTAATATTTTCAATGTCTAAGAAATCTGCAAAAAGTATCAAATGTGGAGATGTTGATACTTCAACAAATTTGTGAAGATTATAAATTGTCTGATATCTGATATATATATATATATATCTAAGTTTGATGAGACACAGGATCAATGTTCATGGTTCAACATGTTAAAATCACATCATAATATTTTAGTCATTAAAATATATAAAATTATGTCTATTAGTAAAATATTACATTATAATAAATATTTAATTAAATCATGGATGAAAATAATTAATTTCAAATATTTTAATATTTTGTGATTAAATAGTAATAATAATAATAATAATAATAATGATAAAGAATGGGATGGGTAAAGGAACTCCACAATTAAAGGCAACATGCAATTGAGGGAGAAAGAGAAATGTATGTCTTTTATTATATATAGTCTTCTTGGATTGACAAAAAGAAATTCTTATCCTTCCTAGTTCCAAGAAAATAGATAAAAAGACAAACAGGTACACACATTCACAACCTAATAGTACCATTGAATTGTCAACATTCATCCTAACACCTAAGTAGACATGTGAGGAAGAGCAGGAGAGAGAGATGCAGGTTTGTGCTCATGTGATAAGAGAAAGAAAGAGAGAAGAAGAAATTATAAAATAATAATAATAATAATAATAATAATAATAATAATGATCATACAAAAACACAAAACAAAACAGCAGAAGAAGAAGAAGAGAATGATCATGATATAGAAGTATGTATATATACCTTAGTGAGAGTCTATCTTTGAAAGTATAACGAAAGACAGGATTCCATCTTGAAGCTTGAGTAAGAAACCAGTAAAAACCAAACCAAAGTTCAGCTCCAAACACACCAAACATTAAAGCCCATGAACTACTACTACTACTACTACTACTCCCTCTTAAAATCATAGTAATTAGTCTATACACCCATATCATCAATATCCCAAGAAACACACTCCCAGCAAACACCTTATAAATTTTTCCCCCTTTCCCTCTTCTTGTTTCAAACAATCCTTCATCATCTCTGCATATCTTCTCCATCTCCCAGACTCCCTCTCTCTCTCTCTCTCTCTCTCTCTCTCTCTCTCTCTTTTCTTTTCTTTTTTCTAGATCTCTGGATGTGACTGCCTTCATGCTACTACTTTAATAGAAGTTGCATTGGTTGGAAATCATATTAAATTGAAAAGTAGTCATGTTTTGTCAGACTAACATATCCTCTTTCAAGTCTAAAATTATTGTGACGAATTTTTGTCCAAGTCCAATGAATGAACACAGACGCAGAGTTTGACCATGTATGTGTCTTTTTTTTATTTTTTTCCTTTTTTTTTTTAAGTAGATCATGAAAATTTTTGCTAATTATTTATATGTATTAAATTTTTATAATAACTAGGCATTTTTCTCGGCTTCACATCGGAGTTTTTAAAATTTTATTAATGATTTTGAGATAATATTATGCATAAAAAATAATATAATTAAACAACTCTTACAAAGAAAACGGTTGTATACCTTGCATTTCAAAGATTTTATAGACTTTTATTGTACAAATAAATAAGTGCAATTAATTTTTTTTTAATTATTAATATCATAAATAATACAAATAAAAAATTTTAAATATAAAAAAATAATAATTTGTTTCTTGAAATACTCTGGGAGCATATTATACATCTACTTTAATAGTTTGTATAGATAATTTTATGTAAATTTTTAACTATTATAACAATGTTAATTTTTATTTAAATATAATAAATAAAATAAATTTATTACTTCCTATATATAAATATGTGTGTAGTAATAATAACTTAATGACTGCGACCAATTTTTACGGATTTATATGCATAATATTATTAGAAATTTAACATTTAATAATATATTTAAATAGCATATATATATATATATATATATATATATATATATATATATATATATCTATATTATGGAGCAAATGGGTAATATATGCATGTTATATGTAGAAAAATAAATTAAATTTTAAAAAATATACATGATATTAGGTTTTATTGGGACGCATATAAGTAATTAGTAGAATTTTCAAGAATATACATGTGTGTATACATCATAAAAATTAACCTTTTATGTTCAAGATTTTTTTTTAATTTTAATAATAAGAGAGGGATAATTTTAGTTTTTTCCCTTAATGAAAAATTTAAGATGATTTTTTTTTACTACTTTTTAGATGGTATATATTTAAATATTTATATTTTTTCCATTTTTTTCAGACAAATATGACAATAATTGGTATTCCCTTGTTAACTTTCACTTATTATTATAAATATTAACCGCCTTAGTTTTAATAACCTTGAATTTTTGTCTCAAGAAATAAAATAAAAACATCAATGATAAAATACACTTGGTTTGAGTTAAATATATTAAAAAATAAATTTATAGAAATAATTAAATTACTCTAAGCAATGTTAGATTCCTTTATTGGTTTTAGTGACAGAAAATAAATATTTTCATATTGCACTCAATATTACATCAAAATAAGAAAGTATGACAAAATAGCCTTTGAAACCCTAGTCTGCCATATATGCATTTACATAAAATTTCTTGTGCTCATTATTGTAAACTTATCCATCAAATATGGGAAAAAAAAAGTCTTGATGCTATCTAGCAACCACCCAGTTTGACATTTTTATTTTGTTAACTTGCAATTCATTTCTTGTTCTTTGGTATTGCATTTGATTTTAATCTCTCATTTAAGGTTTCAAATTCAAACATTGATCATAATTTTATTATTATTGTTTTGAAAAACAAAATCTACCTTAAATCAACTCGAAACATTTTTCTCATTATTCTAATATACAAAGTTTCCATATTTTAACATGCTATTTGTTAATTTAATTAAAAATTTTTAAAAAGATTATCTTTTTATCTTCATCTCTCTCAGTTTATACACGTGATCTTATTTTAATTTGGCTAATTAAAATAAATTTGCTCAGACATAAAAAAAAAAAATAAAAAATTAGTAACTTCACAGAAATAATAATTTGTCAAGTATACCAAAACCATAAGAATGATATTTAGCATTTATAATTTTTCTCAATACTTGCATGCCCATTTAAAATTTATAGATCATTTCTCTTTAATATTTTAGAGATGCAAAAAATTTTTGTTTTCGAATGATATATATATATATATATATATATATATATATGATATACATATATCTTCATGGACGTCTTACAGCTCAAAATAAAAAAATACATGGATGTTTACATTATCAACCGTTGGATTTCGATCTAACGGCTAACATTGATAAACAGTAATTACTACAGTAATTACTGTTCGGAACGGTATAATGAACAGTAATATTATTCATCAATGTCAGCTGTTAAATTTTAATCTAACGGTTGATAATTGAACGTCCATAGATTTCTTATCTATGAACGTTCATAAAAAATGTAAATTCTATATATATATATATAACATGCCCCTCTCAAAACCAAATAAATTGTAAAATATCAAAAATCAGCATATGGATCTATTTATATCACCTAATAACACAAATGAGTAGTGGGATATCCTCTCAGCTCCACTAGCAATGCCTCCTGCATTCAATGTATTTGAATTAATTTTAAAATATCCAAACTACGTCTTTTGGTCATTTTTGTCAAATTATATAATTATATTAAAAATAATAATAATAATAATAATAACTAGCGTGGATGCCCGTGCTTATGCTACGGATTTCATCTAACAGTACAAATTATTTAAAAAATTGAAATAAATAAAATCACTTAAAAAATCAATAATAACCAAGAGGAAAACTAATCAAACACCACTATTATTAAATAAATTTAATAAAATAATAACAGATAATATAATATATAAACAAAAAATAAAAAAAAATCTCATATATATATGGAAAACAATATAAAATTAAAATAGAAACAAAATATATCGATTTATTTATTTTTTTAAAAAACAATAAAAATAAAATTGAAAAAAAAATAAGTAAATAATATAATATAATATTATTAAATATTAATATCATATTGAGAGAGGAACGGACTTAGAGATGCAAGTGAGGTAGGGTAGAACGAGGTAGGGCTGATAACGGAGGGTGGGGGCGGGGGACGGGGAGGGGTCTCCCCGTCTCCGTCCCCAAGGGGATCTATCCCGCGGGGATCCCTACGAGGATCCCCATATACCTAAAATAATAAGCTTATATTATATATTATAAAATGGTAAAATTGTAAATAATTAAAATTATATATATATATATATATATATATATTATTTTACGGGACGGGATCCCATGAGGCGGGATAGCAATCCCCGCCCCCGTTTATTAAACGGGGACGGGTTTACCCCCGTCCCCGTCCCCACGGGGAGAACGAACCGGGGAATCTCCGTCCCCATCGGGTCAGGTCCCGCGGGGATCGGGGATTTCCACAGGACAGGGATTTCTTGACCCAAAATTTTCTCATGGGGAGAAATTTTACTCACTCACTTTCCCGTGAGGATTTCTAGAGAGTCAGAAAATCCTCTCTCCGACCAACACAAAGGGTGAACTCCAACATTGGGGTTGATAACCCGATATCAGGGTTACAAAGTAGAGATTAGTGTTCTTGTAGCACGAGCCATTATAAAACATAATCATAAAATAAACCATAAAATGAGTAAAATAATTTTCATAATACCACCAAAATAAATAATTTTCATCAAAACAAATCATAATACACTAGTTTCATCAAATTCAGCAACTTATAATTATGGAAATGTTAGAAGAGCAAAAATGTCCAAAAAATTATTTAACCCTCCCCAATCCACCAAAATGGTGAGTTGATGAATGGAGAAAAATTGGAGCATTTTCAACCCTCATCTACACCTTTTAAACCCTTTTCTACTTTTCAATTCTTTCTCACCAAGTATGGTTCAAAGAACCTTAACCTCATGGACCATCCAAAACCCCTCCAAACTCTTCCTCCCAAGCACAGGGCACACCTAGGAATGATAGGTGATATGGGACCCCCTCAGCTAAAAAAAACAAAAATGGCTAATTAGAAGCAAGTAAATGAGAGCATAAAAGGGATTTAGGTACTATTAAGTAAAATTAATAATATGTATATATTATTGTGCAATGTGGAAGGCGCACACACACTCCTCAACCATCCTAAGAAGATAAAAATAATATCTTGGCCCCCAACAGGACCATACAACACCAAGCAAAGCTTTCATGGCCCTCTTTCTTTCCCTTTCTCGACCATGCCCATTCCTCTCAATCCCTCTTGGTAAGCTTTATGCTCTTTCAATTCATTCTTTGAGATTTTCAACAACCCATTTACTTGTTATTTCTCTTCTTGTTAGTTAGATTCCCCAATTTGATTGATATCTTGTGGTTTTCTTCTCAGTTGATTTCTTGTGTTCTTGATATAGTCCTGTGCCCTTGTTTTGGATTTCATAAATTTTTGCATCTCTTTTTTTATTTTTCAAGTGTAATTCTGTAGATTGGCAACAAGCTTTGGTTGTGTGTGTTAGTGTGTCTGTGTTGTGTGTGTGATGGATACTCTCTTGAGAACCCACAATAGACTTGAATTGCTCCACCCAGTGCCTGGATTTGCAGAAAGGCCTTGCCTTTCTCCCTCTCAAAGACCTCAAAATCAAATTTTTAGGTCATCATCAAACAAGAAATCACACCAAAAATGGAACAGAAATGGGTGTGCTAGGGTTAGTGCCAGTAGTGCAATTCTTGAACTTGTGCCTGAGATAAAGAAAGAGAATCTTGATTTAGACCTTCCATTGTATGATCCGTCAAAAGGTATAACTTTGGACCTTGCGGTGGTCGGCGGAGGCCCTGCCGGTCTTGCCGTGGCACAGAGAGTGTCTGAAGCTGGCCTTTCTGTCTGCTCCATTGACCCCTTCCCAAAACTCATTTGGCCTAACAATTATGGTGTTTGGGTTGATGAATTTGAAGCCTTAGACCTCCTAGATTGCCTTGATGCATCATGGCCTGGTGCTGTTGTTTACATAAATGAACAAAGCAAGAAGCTTCTTGATCGGCCTTATGCTCGAGTAAATCGAAAACAGCTTAAATCGAAGATGATGAACAAGTGTGTTTCCAATGGTGTTAAAGTTTCATCAAGCCAAGGTTGTTAAGGTAATACATCAGGAATCAAAGTCCTTGTTGATCTGCAATGATGGTGTGACAATCCAGGCCTCCGTTGTTCTCGATGCCACTGGTTTTTCCCGCTGCCTAGTTCAATATGATAAGCCGTATAATCCTGGATACCAAGTTGCCTATGGTATATTAGCCGAGGTCGAAGAACACCCGTTTGATTTGGACAAGATGGTGTTCATGGACTGGAGGGATTCACACCTCAATGACAACTCTGAACTGAAAGAGAGGAATAGCAGAATCCCGACATTTCTGTATGCAATGCCATTTTCTTCCAAGAGGATATTTCTTGAAGAGACTTCGCTAGTTGCTCGCCCAGGGGTTGCGAATGGAGGATATTCAGGAGAGGATGGTGGCTAGATTGAAACATCTGGGGATCAAAGTGAAGAGCATCGAGGAGGATGAACGGTGTGTTATACCGATGGGAGGACCGCTGCCGGTGCTCCCACAGAGGGTAGTTGGGATTGGAGGGACAGCGGGAATGGTTCATCCTTCAACTGGTTACATGGTTGCGAGAACTCTTGCTGCAGCTCCTGTTGTTGCTGATTCTATTGTTCAGTGTCTTGGCTCTGGCGGAGAAGGCATTGTGGGCGAAAAATTGTCGGAACAAGTGTGGAAGGATTTGTGGCCAATTGAGAGGAGAAGGCAAAGGGAGTTTTTCTGTTTCGGAATGGACATTCTGCTCAAGCTTGATTTGCAAGGCACACGAAGGTTTTTCAATGCGTTCTTCGATCTAGAACCTCAGTACTGGCACGGGTTTTTGTCGTCGAGATTGTTTCTTCCTCAGCTGATATTTTTCGGGCTTTCGCTATTTGCACATGCTTCAAACACTTCTAGGTTGGAAATTATGGCCAAGGGAACCCTTCCTTTGGCAAAAATGATTCGAAATTTGATCAAAGAGAAGGCATGAAGTGTTTTGTTCCTTTTTTTTTTAAACTCCTGTTTGTTGAAGCATTGTATCTCTGATAATTTCTATCTTGATAGAACTTCAAAATATTCTTCCCTGTTGTATGATTAAATGTTCGTTTTTGAGATAAAACTTTGATATCAGATGTATTTTTAAGCGTATCATTAGGTTTAACTAACTCAGAACAACAACTACAGTGATGATATTATGTAATATTCTTCATAAGTTTTAGTGAAGCTTTAATGTGAATAAACGCACCTACAGAACTTAATAATTGGATTTATATGCAGCAAAATTTGTCATTTTCTACATTTTCTTGTACGTGTAAAGCATTAGACGGTTACTCCGCCAAATTACCGCTACCAATCGCTTATAATAATAACAACAACACAGTATTAAGCATTGCGGGCGCAGAAGAAAAGAATGGCAAGCAAAGAGAGCTTAATCTTAAGAAAGAAGAAGAGCAGTAAAGAATAGCAAGAAAGATGAGTCCATTAATGTTTCAAAACATCATCAATAGAATGCCACCAGCACCTTCACGGCCACAATAGAATGCCAAAAACCTGGAGGAGACGAAGAAGATGGGGTTGTTATTGTTGATGATGGTTCATGAGACGCTGGAAAACAATGGCCTGCTCGCACCAGGCTGATCATTTCTGGTACATTTGTGAGAATCAATTTTAGCCCAAAAACCCCTCGCTAAACCGTCGAGGCGTGCATGACGCCGATGGAGCGAAATGAGGACAGGGACTCACTGCATACATGCAAGATCGAGACTCACCCGCACGACACACATCACTGCCACATCTTCCGAAATGTCTCACCGTAGAAATCGAAACTCTCACCACTCGGTGAAGAACTCGATCGGCGACCCATATATCAATAGATCATTTAGTCGTTGGCGAGAACCAGCTTTTGAATACAAAGAGCTTGTTTATGTTTCTTCATTGAGGTTTGCATAATTTTACGTATGTAAATTTTTAATAATATAACATGTTTGAGTGAAATTATATAAAATAAGATGGTTTCTGATAGAGAGTTATCTAAAAGTTCAAGTTCTTGTTATATATATATATATATATATATATAACTTGTTTTTTAATTGTGTAAATGGTAGCAAAACACTTGATTCTTTTTTATGGACCACTGATTTAAGGCTTGCATATGACAAACAATTCTTGACACAAGGCAGTGCCAAAATACAGACACGTTTCATATATATATATATATACTTCTTTGTTTTATTTTCCCTGATTTCAAACACATCAAAATTACAATACATAGCAAGTACAGGAGTACATAATTGAGGTGAAGCAGAAATAAGTTAATGTCAGAGGGCACACAAAATAACTCAAAGAGAGATGTCTTTACCAAAAAGGCCAGTAATTGCTTTACCAGGATCAGTCTGTTTGATCAGAGACTCCCCAACCAAAACCTATTGATATAAAGACAACACAATAATTCATAACTACAATATGCAAGAGGTGTGATTCATTTACACTTTCACAATATTACTTGCATGGCCCTGCAAAGAACATGAAATTTCACACATGTAACCCAGGTTTTTTCTTAATTCTTTTAAATTTGTGCATATATATGAACACACCCTTATGCTCAAAATCAAGCCATTTTTTTTTTCTAAATATATTTTCGCAACTATAAAAGAGAAAAGAAAATTAGAGGGAGTAAGGGGTAAAGATGTTGAACATAAGCCATTGTTGTTGTTTTTCTAATTTTAATTCCAGTCCTACGGGGTATACATGCAATCAAAATTGTGCTTGAATGAATGATGAGTACTTTCATTATGGAAAAAATGGCAGCGAAGAAAACACGAAAAATGTAGACAGAACAAAGAAAATATAGCATGCATGATTTTTGGATTTTCGAGTAGGCTTACAGCTCTAACTCCTGCATCTTGAACATAGGAAATGTTTTCAGGAGTGAATAATCCAGATTCACCCACCACCTGGAAAGCAATTAGGTAATACTTGATCGATGTGATGTGATATTTGTAGGTGATATTAATTTGTTTGATGCATACACATATAGAAAAAAAAAACTAAAATGATGAACATGATGAAGGTTTACATCTTTCGGAGAACAGGAACAGGGTGTGAATTTAATAAACCAAACTTTGTATTCTCAATATCAGCTTATGATTTTCTTTTAAAAAAAAATGAAGATTGGATGATGGTCTTCATTTTACTTACAATTATGCCCTTCGCATGGATAGTTTTGCCACGGTCTCCCTCCAAAAGTTTCTTTGTATTTGAGATATCAACTTTCGAATGTTTCTGTAATAAATAAATATATTCAAGTTACTCAATATTAATCACAGAACAGCTTTGATTTACAACCATATGTACTAGCACAAGTGGGTTCGTCACTTCTGTTTTGGCCAAAGGAAAACTAGTGTGATAAGAAAACTTTAAAATAGAAAATAAAATATTGCATATATAGCCCTACAGAAGTGCATATCTGATTATACACCCCCATAAAAATCATATTTATGCACCTACCCCATGAAACAACAATATTTTCCTACATACACTATGTCAAAAATCAAGTGAAAGTTTTCTTTAAAAAAAAAAATCTTTTTCTATTATGTCACATTACGTACATATGTAAATGTTGGTTTTCTCAGGTATATATGCAAATAGGGGTATAGAAACCAAAAAACCACAAACAAAGATGGTAAAATTGCCCATTTCTTCTTTTAATGATAGAAAAATCAGCACTAAAAACCTTTGTAGCGTTTTACACTGATATATTGATAGTGATAATGCCATGACAATTTGATAAAAAGAGAGTTTACAAATGAAAAATCCAAAAGAATGCAAAATCAACATGGAATATGCCACACAAAAATCAACATACCAAGATTACGGTTATTGATACCAATGAGCTGAACTCCATCAATACGCAAGACGCGATCCATTTCCACTTCATCATGCACCTAATATTATGAAAGAAAAAGGTAAGTAGAATAACTAAAGAAATAAATATCATTACAATGGTCCCATGAAGAAAAACTCATATTTAATAAGATAAACAAGGGTACACTCATAAAATGCAATTCATGACTTAAAAGACCTTCAAAGGAAGCACGGAAAATTGATATAGCATAAGAACCAGGCAGTGATACCTTCATGTCTGTTATTAGCTTGATTTCATTTTTCCACAACTTGGTTTAATTTCTAAAACTAAACAAGTTGCTACAATATCACAAAAGAAAGTGACAAAGTGTGAACTTCAAAAATTGTGCTCAAGTTATCTAATCAAAATATTTACCTAAAGACCCTAATGCATTCAACAAAATTGCACCAATATGCAGGCCCAAACTGAATAAAAACATGGTATATGTTGCCTCTCACTGAAGTCGATTCTCATCATACTCATGCAGAACAGTTTCAGTTAAAAGCATAACAGCATATGATTTTCATCTTTTTGTTTGAAAACCTGCTTCTTCTTCCTCATAAAACCTCAAACAAATCTATCGAAGATAAATAACTGGTTAAAGCTTTGAAAACAAACAAAAGCACTGGTGTAAAATGGGGATAGAAAATATACATAACACAGTCTTCATGACCAAAAAATTTAAGTTTAAAGATGACAAAGGTCAGGGCAAGAAGTAAGCAGAAAATGAAGGGCAGAATCACAAACCTCGACCAAGGCCACCATACCAAGTTTTTTACAGACCATAATCATGAGTTTGATATCAAGATCAGTCAATACACCAGCAATTAAGAGAACTGCATCAGCACCTTTCAGTCGAGCATAGTAAATTTGCCAAGGATCGATTATAAACTCTTTGCAAAGAAGTGGGCACTGTAAATTTTCTCCCAGATTATAAGTTAATTGAAAAATGGTGGATATCATATACAAATCAACTCAAGCAAAATCGATAAAAAACACAAAAATTGGTAATGCCAGGGCAGTATACACCTTAACTCCAGCTTCACGAACAAGCTGCAGATTTTCAAAGCTTCCCTGATGCACGCAAACAGTAAACTAACTGATTAGGCAAGGCCATATGGTCAAA
Organism: Dioscorea cayenensis subsp. rotundata; assembly: GCF_009730915.1. Classification (NCBI taxonomy): domain Eukaryota; kingdom Viridiplantae; phylum Streptophyta; class Magnoliopsida; order Dioscoreales; family Dioscoreaceae; genus Dioscorea; species Dioscorea cayenensis. The sequence goes on from NC_052475.1 coordinate 31,808,497, forward strand.
GTCTATTTTTCATTTACTTAATAACCCAATCAATTCACAGTAAAACATTATTTTTCAAAAAAACAAGCCAAAAACAGTATATCCACCTGAAAATCTTGCAATAAGCTCACATCACAACAATATTTCAAAAACTAGTTAAGAAGAGTGTATCCACCTGAAAGTACTTCTCATCAGTCAAAATGCTCAAGCATGCTGCTCCATTTCTCTCATACGCCTTAGCAATTTGGACCTGATAGGTATCAAATTAGTAATCTAACTGAGTTTTAGATGGTAGATGGCAAATGCATGCATTTGGAGGTAAAGTCAAAGAGAAAAGAATATAGCTATTAAATTGATCACAACTAAATTAGAACTTGGGTTTACATTACATTGAATCTGCACTGTGAAATGGAGACATTGCCTACAGGCATGGGCTATAACTATTCTCATTCTATTGATAACAAGAAAAATAACAGTTATTGTCCAGATTAACAATTTCAATAAAGCCAAAGATAAAGGCAAAATAATATAAAATTTGAGCTTGTCACGGAAGTTCAGTAAAGCATAGTCTTAGGATAATAATTTAATAAATGTTAAGATCACACTAGAACAGGCATAACAAGGCCTAAGATTTCTTAGAACATAAGGATTTTTCCTACGCTTTTGCCTGCTTAAGCACTTAATTTGGACTTTTAGTAATATATTGAATTATGCAAAAACTTATATAGAATAATGTCACCAATGAATCACAACATGATTTTTCATGCGTGATGAGCTATCTATATCAGGTACACTGAAAACTAAAGATCAGAGGCAAGCTCAAAATAAAAGACATACTATGAAAACAAACTAGTATAATATCTTCAACTATGAATTAATCAACCTTAATCCACCACATCTTAAAATATAACAAGAATTAATTGCAAAACTTACTGGATCAAAATCCTGCCGTAGCACTCCTCTGCTAGGAGAAGCCTTTTTCACCTCCGCTATCAGAGCAGGCATATTAGTACGCTGATAAGATGCCTTAAGAGCCCCTACAAAATCTCTAGCCGGAGGAGCATCCTCAAGAGCTTCATTAAGCAGAGAAAGGGGTTTTTCTTCTTTCAACTAAACCACAAAGACACATTAATGAATCAGCTCTCCATTCAAAAATAAATGGTTTCAATGTTAATTTCTAAAACTGGCTAAGAAAGTGCCTGTGAAACTTCCACATCCTTGGTCCATATGATCTTCTCTAGAATATTGCGTGGAGCACTTTCCTCACTCCCCGAGTTGATCGGAGGGCGTCTTCTGATTCTGATGCCCTGCTTTGCCGCAATATCTTCGAGCGACGTTCCACTCTCCCATTCCATGGCTTCCACAGAGTCAGCAAGATAATTACTAGCATAAGCTCCTCTAGAAGATTCATCATTAGTCACCTGCAATACCCAATAGTTAGAAAAGACCTACAAACAAGCTTTTGAATCGTCGAAAGGGAATATTCAGTTAGTTATATAGCTGACATTTCATTTTATTTGATAAGAACATAATTCACAAATTATTTTCCTTTTTATAATGCGGACTCTGAACATTGATCCGTCATGTGAAGACTTTTATAAGTACATCGACGGAAGAGAAACTTAATAATCAAAAATCAATTGAGGAATAAAAATGATAAAACAACTGATCTAATGGTAAATAGTGACTAGAGTTGACTTGATATGGAAATAAGCTCAGTCCATGATCCTTTAGTTTATACATCTTCAGGATGGGCAAATTTCTCTCTTGATTGGCAATCAAAAAATGGAAACAATCCAACCAGATTTCTCTTTCATTCCAAGCATTGCAACAAACAATAAAAAACACCATAAAACTTCAATATTCATCATATAACACTGAAATTAGAAATTACCAGTAACTCAATCACATCATAACTGCAAAAACCACTCATGAAACAAAAGAAGGAAAAACGAAAATCAAATTTTGACGCAAAATCCTCAAAGAACGAAACTAGCCGAGGAATCACAAACCTCTTGGCCTCTCGTGCAGCAAAGAGGAGCCAGATTGTGCGACCGCCCCAAAATACGTGGATCCAAGTCCCTGGAGGGGCGAATTTCTCCACATTTCGATGAGGCAATCCCGGGAACAAGAACCCTAAACCTCGAATTGGCTCCAAGCGAAAGCCCTTCCATTTCTTTCACGACTGTTTGCAAAGTCTTGCAATTTGCGAAGATAACCCCCAAATGAATTAGAATTCTTATAATGATCACGCACAACACGTGCTAATTCGTAGAAATTAATAAAATTTGCCCAGAGTTTTCATATAAATTTTATTTGATAGGACCCATCATCTCTCTCGGATTGGAATCCATCCCAGTAAACAATGATATATAAACAATTTTATTAATAATATAAAATAGTATTAAAAATAGTAAAAATGAGATAGCACAATATTCCTTCCCAACCGTTTCACAACAGTAATTTAATAAATTAGACTCATTCATCATGATTTGCACCATTTTTTTTTAAGACATAGATTTACTAAAAACAGTAAGTTATACAGTATTTTTATCTCAACCGTTCAACCATGTCCATATTTACAATAGTAATATAATAAATCACACGTATTCACATGATTTAGCACCCCTTTTTATCTGTGAATGTATATATAAACATAACAATATTAGGATCTGTAAAATTGGGATGTCATGTTCTTATCTCAACCATTCGATCATAATCACAACAATAATATAATAAATAACACTCGTTCACCATGATTTACACTCTTTTATCAGTGAACTCATTGGTTATGTATCTATACGAGGGCCAATTTTTTTTTGAGAATATTTGTAAATAATTTATTTACAAACGTTTTCTTTTGTAATAAAATTTATGGATATAAATCCAACGATTCCATTAGTAGAGAAAAATTTGAACTGATAAATTTCAATGTTCATGAACCTTGGGCTAGCCCAATAGTAACTACCCATGGTTGTAAGTGAGAGGTCTCGAGTTCGAACCTCTTAGCTTACAATTTATATTTAGGGTCCCATATTCCCTCTAGGGTTGCATGGCAGGGGGATTATTCTCAGGAGGTTATTCAAGTTTGGGCTGACACAGACTTCGACATTTGTTTTTCTTTTGTCGTCATGGACTTTGTCAAAAATTCAATGTTCCGTTTCCCATATCCGTTTCGCGTTTCCCGTCTTATCAATATCCTTCCTCACCTGCATCCTTCCCTTCCCAGTTTTGGGGACTCCGTTGGAGCACCTCAACCTTGAAAACCCTAGCTCAACAATGGCGTCTTCCTCTCAATCCCATCTCCTCTCCCTCCCTCTCCCTCACTCTCCCTCCTCCTTCCTTTCCAAGCCCAGAACTCCACACCTTCCACTCACTTACCCTTCTCCAATCCATCAAAGAACCGTTCCCCTTCTCACACTCAATCCAAGACCTATGAATGGATTTCAACCTCACATTCACCACCATCAGCACCACTCAATAGCAAGACAACGTCTACTTCTGGTTTGCTGTAGTTCCATTGAGTCTCAGAACAATAGTGAAGGTAATGAAGAAGACATGCCGGTTAGAAAAGTGAGGAACAAAAGAGTGAGTGATTGGACTACTTCTGTGCTTCTCTTTGGCTTCTGGGCTGGACTCATGTTCTACATCTTCCAACTCACTCCAAACCAAACTCCTGTGAGCACAATCTCATTGCTTTCTTCTTTCTTCTTCTTCTTCTTATTTGTGCTTTGAATTCCCTTTCTTTCTTTTTTGTTGGAAAGTTTGATGTTTTGTTTTTTTATGTAAATTCACAGTGTTTTTTTGTTTAGGATGATTTATTGAAAAAAAAAATTACCTTTAAAAAAATGTATTCATAATAGTGGATTTTATGAATAGTAAAGAGGATGAAAAAATTATTATTATTATTATTATTATTATTATTATTATTTTGTGAATTTTCTAACAAAGTTTAGTGATTTGTTTGAGGATAAATCATGTGCCATTAGTAAAAGGGCAATATAGGTGAAAAAATAATTGCTGTGACAGGATGACTTGAACTGTTATTTCTTTGAATAGTTATTTCTGAAAACAAGATCATTCCTTTGATGTTTATAGTTCTTGAATAAATGAATTCTTGTTCTGTGGCTTCATATCTTGTATTTTAAACATGCAATGAAGAATGTCAATCCTTATTTTTATTAAATTGAGGGGTCTTTATAATGTATTCTGTACTTATTGCTCAATTAAGATGCTTAAACTTTTTCGGTTTTTCTTCTTATTAATTGTGTAGTTTTCCAGGTAAGGGATGAGTATTTCTTGAAAAAACTACTGAATTTGAAAGGAGACGATGGCTTCCAAATGAATGAAGTTCTTGTGGCTGAATGGTACATCATGGGTTTATGGTCCTTAATTTATAGCATGCTGCTGCTTCCCACTGGCAGAAGGTGACTACTGAACCTCAACCTGAATTTTGAGTAAACTTATACAGTAATCATTTCCTCGAATACGATAAGTCTGATATGTCGGACACCATTTATAATGCAATGCAGCTCTCAAAGCAAAATTCCTGTCTGGCCATTCCTTGTACTATCACTCGTCGGCGGTTGTTATGCTCTGATTCCTTATTTTGTTCTATGGAACCCACTGCCACCTCCGGTCGAAGAAGATGAACTTGAGAAATGGCCTCTGAATTTTCTTGAATCAAAGATTACTGCTGCAGTAAGTGAAGAGTTTTCCGGTTGTAATTCATGCTGGTAAAAATACAAACTAACTATACTCCAAATCAGATAACACTTGCAGCAGGATTGGGGTGCATAGTTTACGCTGGTTTAGCTAATGAAGATATTTGGAAGGAATTCTACCAATACGTTAGAGAGAGCAAGTTTGTAAGTCCTCTCCTGAGACCCTGTTTGATCAACATTCCCAGTCGAACTTATGCGAAGAAATCATAAATCAAATTTCACTGTTCTTCCTGGTTGCAGATACACATTATGTCCATTGACTTCTCATTATTCACAGCCTTCTCTCCTTTTTGGGTCTACAATGACATGGCTGCTCGCAAATGGTGAGTACTCCTAACTATAATGTTCAGCTTTATATACATATAATCCTCAAGGAAAAATAATTGACTATGTATATACCACTTCTCCGACTTTTCATCTTTGGGTAATCCTCATGAACATCTCAGAGAAAAAAAAAAACTAAAGGATGGTTCGCATTGAGGAAAAATATATTGAACTCTTTATTCTTCTCATTGCAGGAAGGGTTCATGGCTTCTGCCTTTAGCGTTGGTTCCATTACTAGGACCAGCTCTATACATTCTATTGCGCCCATCTCTTTCGGCATTGCCTACCATCTCTGCAGCCACGACTGAGACCGAGTAAGCTGTTTAGCTCACATTTTCATTTTTATGGCAAAACAAATTGTGATCTTCGGGTAATTGGAAAGTTCTTATGATCTTGATAAATGATGAGACAAAAATCTCTCTCAGAAAGAATGGCCCTAAAACATCAAAACAAGATAAACTTGTGATTGACTTCGATATTCAAATGTTTATGATCTGATGTTGTTCATGAAACTAGATGTTTTCTGTTGCCACTTGCATCATTTACAAGATGCAGTAGATAAATAGATAGAGTGTGAAATACAGGCAACTATATTACTCGTCATCAAATTTTCAGATCGAAAGATTACATTATAATTTACTTGTTGATAAGATACAATGATACATCAAGCACTTTATGTTCTTTATTTAATGAAATTTTCCTATCACAATGTTTTTCTTTTGTTTTGCATAATTTTTACAAACTTAAGATGCAATGTTATTCTTTTGCCTCTGTGGATCTGAATATTTAGGCACTCTTAACGTTCACAACCAAAAGGACAAAGAACAACACAGTGTAACATGTAAAATATCATCTCTTATTGGAAAATTATTACCAAAGCAGTCAGCAGATCATATTTCTGTAACAAGTAGAGGATGTTGTGATACTCAAATTAAGATGATTACCAGTGTCAGCACAGAATTAGATGATCAATGAGAAAAGGCACCTCACTGGTAGAGCTTGTCAAGTTCAGCTTTGTATTTGGCCTTCAGTTGTTCCCTCTTTAGTTTAAGAGCAGCCGTAACCAGCCCTGACTCTGGAGTCCACGCATCCGGCAATAGCATGATCTTTGCAGGAATCTCAAATTTGTCAAGTTTTGCTGTTTTTGCGGCCTGCATGAACATTTCATTCAAAAACCTCAATTAAGGAGCGAAAGTGAAGTTTGCTGACTGATTACGCAATAACTTGAACTCAACCTTCAAAAGCGATTGCTGAACTTCTTTGACAGCTTCATCTTGATTGCAAAGCTCTCCGTAGTTTTGGTATTCAATACCCACACTCCGTGCCCAATTCTCGATGGCATGACGAGAAGGTACAACCAATGCGACACAATAACTGTGAAAGGGATCAGCATACACCATTATGTTGTCAACATAATCGCTTGCTGCTAATGCTGCCTCAACCTATACAGAATTTCCATTCAGATTAGTTTTGATGTAGAATAACAACACTTGGTACGTTATATCGGTCAAGGATGTCATGAATACCTTTCCTAGAGATATATACTCTCCATGTTGAAGTTTAACAATATCCTTCTTTCTATCAATGATCTCAAGGCAACCATCATGGTGAAATTGTCCGATATCACCTGTATAAAACCAACGTACTCCATTCTCATCCACCTAGAAGAAATATGAGAATGATTAGAACAATAAAAATGTAATAAATCATTAAATAATGGTTATGGTGAGATTCTTACTTTATACACCTCATTTGTTTTGGCCTCATTTTTAAAATACCCTAATGTCACATTGTGTCCACCGACAACAACCTCCCCTCGGGGCATTGGTGCATCTGAAATTGTGTAGCCACCTTCTTCCCAAGATACTAGCTATTGAAAATTGATGAAATAGACGTTAAAAATTAGCAAGGATGGAAATATAAAAAATGTAACAAAACAAAAAGCCAACCTCAGTCTGAACTTGCATAAATTCCACTATATGGATCACTAATAAAAAACTAATAACAACTTGGCTTAATCATTGTATAAGAGCATTAAATGGACACTAATTTGTTATACATTGGCGTTCTGAGGAAAAAGGTCCACTAGAAATCCAAATTAAGTATGTGTTCTAACAGAATTCAAATCTACAGCAGAAAACCATCTGAACTAGTGATGGACCATGCACAGAAGATAGTATAGAAATGGCAATTTTTGTACATAGGTCCTCTTACATCTGAAAAGATAAATGAATGCTATTACATAAAAAAGAGTACCTTGATGTAGCAAGAAGGAATTGGTGGACCAACACGGCCAATACTTGTATCATCAGCTTCAGAAAAAGTAGCCCCTGCGCATGTCTCAGTTAAACCGTAACCTTGACCAACGGGAGCCCTGGATAATGTACAAGAAAAACATCAATAAATACTAACTAGTAAAGCAATTAGCAAACTATTAGACATTGAATTTCTGAGGAAAATTGACAAGATTTGATGATGCTAGTTCACCAAGAGCTATTTTCTCAACTGCAAATATTATACTTATAAAGATACTTGTTCACCAGGAGATATTTTCTCAACTGAATTATTCTACATACAAAAATGGACTCCCAGTTTCTGAGACTTGTACAAGTTTACCATTTCCAATCAAGATCCCAAACCATTGTTGAATTGGATCTTCACAGAATATTAATCCAAAGAAATTTTTGCTGCTAAACCAACAGGGAGGTGTTAAGTAAAATAAAAATGATGTCATCCAAGTTGCAATCCTCTTAAAAATAAGCTTATCTAAGAGAAGAAAAAAAAAATTACCCTAGGCAAATGTTGGTAAATCTTTGAGTATCTTTTGATAGAGGAGCCCCACCACAAAGCACAAACCGAATTTTTCCACCTAAGATAGTGCGTATTTTCTTAAAAACAAGGTTCTCCCAAATGAAGTCTTTCAAGGCCCCATGCTCCATACCAACTTCCTTCAATTGCCAATAGCCTGCGTTTATATCCAACATTAAAGAGCCTCTTGGATACCCCACCCTGTTCCTCAACCTGTGGACAAAGAAGGATTATGAATTTGTTGTATGACTTATCATAGAAGATCAATGACCTTGAACATCATGATAAAGAACTACACTAGCATATCAGAACATAGAATCAACCTTCTTCAGCACGCCATCCCGGACGCGATCTAGAATTGCAGGAACTGTGGCCATAAGGGTGGGCTTTAACACAGAAGCATCACCTTTGGTTCCTTTCTTGATCTTATTTGATGTGTCAGTTAAGGTTAACGCCGAACCATAACCAATGGCAGAGCCAGCAGATAACATCACAGTCTAGAAGGAGACATATTTTAGACAGAGAACATAATAAATCAAAAGCTATTGATAGTTGGACAGTGAAAGACAATATTGTTGTATAACCACCTCTGCTGCCAATTCAAGAACATGAGCTAGGGGCAAATAAGCCAAGTATACATCATTGCGTCCAATGCCAGGAATAATCGTCCTAACTGCTGCTGCAGTTGCCACGATGTTGCCATGACTTACCATTACTCCCTACACATAAGAAACAACAACAGTGACCACAGAACGAATGGACAACTTCATAAACATATAAATCTAAGATTTTACATTGCTGCACGTCCATGCAATTCATATGCTTATTAATATAACTTGGCTCAAAATTATATGCTACCGGTGATGTCTTTCAAAATCAGATGAATCACTTGAACTGCTAACTTTGAAAGACAAGTGATTTCTAAGGTGAACTTTCAAGTAAATTCTAACTTGTGCTTGTATAGCATGTATGCTTGTGTAATTCTATAAAATGTATGCACCAAATTTCTAGACTCTCAATTGATAAGACCATCTGCAAAAGCTAACCTTTGGCAATCCGGTGCTTCCACTTGTATACATGATCACTGCAATATCTGTTCTAGAGGGTAACCTCGGAGTGACAGGATTCTCTTTCCCAAGTTTTTGAACTTCATTAAAGGATAAAACAGTCCAATTGCCATTATTAGACAGTGAACCAGCTTCTCCTTCATCTTCAAAGTAGATTACATGCTTGAGAGTTTCCAATCGTGAGCTTATCGCAGAGAGTCTTTTCAATTGCTTGAAATCACAGATGAGAGTTGATACTTCTGTCTACAAAGAAGAGAAAAAAAAAAAATCAAAACATCATAACCTTAAAACAAACTTCAAGTTATATTGTGAATTGATGATTTAAAAGTTCTAAATCAAGAAACTACTGTCAGTTTATGATACATGGAACCACTATTCTCACCTCATTAAGCGAGTGGACTAGTGCCTCCTCTCCAAGTGATGAATAGATAGTTACAATTGTAATGTTTTGACGAAAGCATCCCTGAAAACACACAAAAATATGTAACCATATTCACTTCCTAATGTAAATCTCATACGAGCCCATATTGAATGAAAAAAATTTTAAATATCGCATGAAGGATTTTAACGTTTTAAATGTCTCCTATAAATGGATGAGCAGCATCAGGTGGACAACATCACCCACAGTGATGGACAAAAGGTCTAAAAGGAATGATGGTCCTTAGTTTATGGACTAATAATAATAATAATGGCTCTAAAACTTAGACTGAACACAAATAAGAATTAGGGAGTAAGTAGCATCTTCTGTACCAATTAGGTTTTTAGTAAACCTAATGATGACAAATTAAAAACTAAGCATATCACAAAAAAAGAATTATGAATTACCTGAAAGGCAAGCAACCATTCAGCCCTAGTATCAGCGAAAATCGCAGCTCGATCTTTTATATCATGGCCCAACTTCACAAGACCAGACGCAAAATTACAAGCATGCTCAAATGCTACTCCATAACTCAGCCATTGGTATTCTCCCAACTGTAGTTTTTCAAATTTCCTCCCATCGCTTGATTCTACTACTTCTTTCTTAATCAGCTTCCTCGTTCCCAGACAAGGATGTTTAGCATGTTTTCTGCAAGATTGTTCAAAAAGCACAGCCATTGTTGTGGCTCCTTCCCAAGGAACCTCAACCAATGCAGAAAATCTACTATTCTTCATTGTAATGCCCGGTTCACCACCCACCTCGACAGCCACTGCTCTTTGTCTGTTCTTCCTCTTGTTAATGAATATCGAGGAAAGTAAAAGTGGCACAACAAGACCAACAATAACAGCAGCAATGATGCCGTACATCCCATATCCTTTTCCTATGAACATATGATTGGTAGAAAACTTGTCGAGGAATGGCATTTTGAGACAGAGAACTCCCTTAGCAACTCCAATGTATGATTACAGCAGCTCTGTCATTTGCACTTTTATTGAACTGTCTACCAGACAAAACTTAACAAAAAAGCCAGTGAAGAACACCAAGAAAGTGAAGTGTTGATTCTGTTGAACCATACCTATCATGTATCAAGCAAAGAATATAATCAAAATTATCATAAGTTCACACCAAGTGAAATGCAGTAAACAACAAAAAAATAAAATCTGTACAGTAAAAAAAATCATCATTCAAGCTTCTATCCAAAAAAATAGATCAATGCTGGTCATCATGTATAGATGAGGATTAAGGTTGTCACAGGCGCAAGGTGCAGGCGCGCGCCCGATTAACACTAGGCGCACTAGTTTCCACTAAAGAAAATTGAAAAATTAGAAATATTTGTACTAAGGATTAATTTGTATTAAAGTTTTAAAATGTTCTAAAGATTAATATCATAGAAGACGAACAAACATTAGAAAAAATAAGTACATAATAACATGAAAAATAATCTTCAAATGTATAATACAAAATGCAATAATATGATATAATTCATGTATATAGTCCAAATCCTAACTTGTATAATAAAATCTAGATTTTAGTGACTATCATCAAAATCAGCAAATCCATCATCATCCAACATCATCAATTTCCTCTTCAAATTTATCATTCTCTTCATCTAAATAGTGGATTGGGCCGAAGAGGAGAGATGAGGTTTTGATTCTACTTGGTTGGTTGTGTGTTAATCACCCTAATTTTAAACGGCTCTGATTGTATGTTGGCCTCTTTTATTTTTAATCATCAAAGATGTGTGGATAAAATTAAAAGTTAAAGTAAATATTTTAAAAATAACCAAATAAATTTGTTGATGTTACGAAGGCGCGCCTAGACCCACACCTTGAGCCTTGTGCCTAGGCTCAAAGGCGCGCGCCTTTGTAACAGTGCCCGCCTGACACCTATAAAGGCGCAATCTGTTGAGCCTTGAGCCTGAGGAGCCCGAGGCGCGCCTTTGACAACTATTAAAGTCTAAAATGAGTAAAATGCACAAATTTGGGAATTAACATATCAATTGCATACCTGACAACCACCATATAACAATTTTGGTTTATATCAAGATTTCTTGCCACATTATCATCTTCAACTCTGTCATCTTATAAAGTCAATGGCTCCCTTCTTTCCCCTTTATCATCTTCAAACTGCTCAATTTCAAGCAGTAAAACATTTCAAGACTGCTAATTACACTGAATAATAAACCTCCAATCACAGAACCAAAGCATACAATTAAGTCCTTTTCCGCAAAAAACATCCATTACTAAACAGAGTTTCAAGTTACATGAACACAAGATTTCAATGAAATGCAAAAAGAAACAGAATGTTTGTACAAAATTTAATACAGGAATCAACCAATAAAACCAAGACAAAGATTTGAGCAAAATACACAAACAAAGAATTAATTAATTAACTAATTGAGAAACATTTACCGAGTGATATCTCCATTTCAAGTAGTAAAGCACTTCCAAACCATCAACCATTCAGAAGAATAACACTGAAAATCACTGAACTAAAACATGCAATCCCTTTCTGAAAGATGGAACCCATTCATAAACAGAGTTCCCAACAAATGAACACAAAATTCCATCAAGATGCACTAAAAAATAGAAATTTCATACAGAAATGAATAGAAAAATTAACTAACTGAAGAGTAACACTGAAATCAAGGAACTAAAACATGCAATTCCTTTTCCAAAATCGAAATATACCCATAAACAGAGTTCCCAATCAAATGGACAACAAAAACAAAAAAAAGTCCACAAAATGCAACAGAAAAACATAAATTTCATACGAAAATCAACAGATGATTCGACTACTAAAATCAAGACAGAGATTTGAACAAAAAACCACAAGAAGGCTGCAAAAAATTTACCAAATAATCTTTTTGCAAGAATTTTAGGAACCTTTTTGTTTGGTAAAGAGCCTGTTTTTTCCTCTCGCTTGGTTAAGAAGTGAATGAGATCCTCGAAGGTTCATATTTGTATATATATCGTCAAATTACAAAAGCATCCCTCCCTTACTTGAAAATTAACTTATTACTTAAAGGATTTTGCGAACAGACCCTTGTAACGGTATGATTTTGATAATATTCTTTAATAATTATTACAAGGCAAAAAATAGATGCGTTTTGTTTGTAGATAATTATTTTATGATCGTTGGGTTAATAATTACAAATAATATTCGATTTTTTCTTTTAAAAAAAAAATAATATTCAAAATTTTGAAATTTTTTTTAAGATTTTGTATAAATTGGATTTTTTTTTGTTTTTTTTAACTCTTAAGAGACATAGATATACAAATATAAAAATATTTTACAGACGTGTACAAACATACATAGAAAAAGAAAAAGTAATGCTTCACACCATTCAACCAAATAGAGGAAGTTCAGGTAACTCTTTTAACAAAGCTTGTAATAATTTAGTTTGATAAAATTTTCCCCGGTTAAAACAAAATTTACATCATAAAACCACCTAATTATGTAAATATAAACTTTGCAAAGGGTTATACACACAAAAAAAGTCCCAGGCCCGAGTTCGGCCTGAACTTTGGTTGAACAAGGACGGACCCACGTTCCGTACAGTAATGACACGTGTCATAGAGTTGATGATTTTTATGACACCTGGCAAAAGGTAATGACGTGTCTTTATGCTTTTAATTAGTGAGCGGTGGGTCCCGCTTCTGGAAGCCGGGCCGCCAAGCCAGCAAACGATTCTGGGTCACAATTGTGGGCCTGAATGGGCCGAGCCAGTTTAATTGCTATAATTTTTTTCGCAAAGCTCCCTCTATCATTATGTATTAGCAAAATTTGCACATATACATCAATAGAAATATATAATCATATACACCCATAAAACACGTTAAATGTCAACAGAATTTTTATAAAAAAAAATATATATACTTATTTTTCACATTGCATGGTAAAAGAAATAGATTAAAATGTTAAATTGAATTTCAGCCATGTAAATAAATATCAGCCACGGAAGCAAACACCCAAACAAACCTTTATAAAAACCTCATAGTTTTATATATATATATATATATATATATACACTCCGAACTTTATGAGACCTGCATTTCACTATAAAATATATGTATAAAATACTCCATTTTACATCTGTACAAGTATCTATAACAAATTTTGCAAGGACACATTACAGAGGTATCTCAATCTGTGATAAAAGCTGCATTTCTAAGCTTATATCCAAAAACACTCTATGCAAATTAAATTTTTTTAGTTCTTTTTCCTTATTCAGGACTAATTTTGTTCTTACATAGTAAAACACATCTTGTGAAATCAAATACAAAAGCTGAATAAAGCCCTATTGCCGTGCTCTTGAAATTATGAGATTTTACAAAGTATATATGCCCCAAAAAAAAAAAAAAATCAACTCCTAATTTTTTAAGGAGGGTTGTTTCCACTAATTACAAGTGAATTTTCTCTGCTAATGGATACTTATGGAGTTACAACAATGCCTACAGATCTCATGTCATTCAAAAGTACCAGCCATAGAGACAATCACTAGTGAGGAGAAGAAAAAACCTACTCAGAGGGAAATGCCATGATTCAAACAGTGGCACTCCATACCTAACAAGAAAGTATATGCTGTCAACATTAAAGCAATGCATGACAACAAGGAGCAAAAATGAATGAAGATGTTTTCCTATACAAAAATTGACAACATATTTACCTCAACTTGTGAAACATGCAACCCTCCCCCAACATTGTGTTCGAGATGGCAATTTTCTCTTTTCAGGTGCACCTGATGACAATTGACTCTGGCATAGTGAACATTAAAATGATCAAAATTTTAGTGGAACAAGATTCACCTGGTAATTCAAAGAATCCACTTTCTCATCAAACCTGGATGTCATACAGTGAAGTATTTCTTCTTTTCCCTAAACAATTCAGCAGAAGGAGAAAATGTAAAATTAGTTGTAAGAAAATATCAATGCATACATCATACATCTATCGTGTACTATTAATTGAAGTAGGAATCACATTATCATATCCAAAGAGAAGATCAAAATCTTCATTGTCAACAGGAAAAGAAAAGTAAATGCTAACTAAACATGCATGCTTAATTGTTTTCTGCCCAGCCCAATGCGGAGTTATAACAAGCATAGAACTGCTTTGTACACAGAAAAGTATGTCTGAGGAGCAATGTATCAGACAGTGGTTAAGTGGTAATATAAGCAAACTTTAGGAGCTACCAACCCTTACTGCTTACAAGTTACAAAGCTTTTAAGGTCTATCTCTATTTAAGTCTATGAGCGCAAGATGATACCCAATTCACCTCTCCATAATATCAGGCAAATGGATATAAAGTCATTGTTTCAAAATTCAATTAATTATTATTCACAAGTGGCTAGTCCATCACCTTAAAAACATAAGCAAACATCATATTGTGATAGAAATAGATTAGGATAAACTGGTACAGGAGGGCAAACATAGATGGTGCTTTTGTTGTGATAGGAATAAGTCAGTGGAATAAGGGTTTTACAATTAGATTTTGTATTGGTGGAAAAAAAAAACGTTTTTATCCAAGGTAATTCAAGCTATTCTAAGCCTGTCTTGATTAATACTAATTAAAAAGTTATTCTAAGCCGCCTTGATTAATACTAATTATAAAATTTATTCTAAGTCTGACTTGATTAATGCTAATTAAAAAGATATTTATTACCATTCCACGTTACTTTCGCTTCTTTTGATGGCTATTTTGTTCCTATATTATAAAAAGAAACTTGTCCAGCAACAGGGCACAATCCTTAGCTACATAAAATCAAGTATAGATTGCTCCAAGACTTTCCAACTTCATTCTCTATCACAGGATTATAAGATATACTCCATCTATTCCATATACGACTACAAGATGAGACAAGAATTTTTCAAGCTAAAATCTAGAACGTTTTTTTTTCTAAGACATGTACAACAACCACATTTACCATATATGTTTAAATGTTTGAGTATCAGTCAAAGTCACTCATTAAACTCATCAACAACTATGCTAATATCACATAAATGAACAACTGAAAGTTAAAGGGGGCAATTACTTGTATTTGAAGCCACTGGTAAACAAGTTCCTGCCTCACATAGATTTTATTCATAATACAAGGAGAAACCAGTGAACAGATAGGCCATAAACTTATTTGTGATACCCTAGAGAGCAAAGCTCTTACAGTATGTTAGTTTATCCATTTTGTCAATTTCATTATTCAAGATTTAAACTCAATCATAGGTTCTGGCAATAATGAAGTCAAGCAACATAATAATATTGTTAAATAAATATACACCAAAAATTGCAACAGGCGCTGCTCCCATTTCAGCTTGTAACAATGATTGATGATCTTAGCAATTTATAATTGACCAAGATATATCTCTAGCCCAGATAAACGAATGGATCTTAAAAAACCAAAAAATGAAAAGCCACAAACATGAAAGACACAATAATATTACCTGCTATAGAGGCCTATTCTGTGATCAAATCAAAATTGAATGTTCAAGGTAGCAAACTGTCACTCTGGAACAGCTATCTTATTCCAAGCATTTTGTCAAGAATCAAACCCACTTTGTTGAACTCCTTTCTTAGGCAAAAGCCCTTCCTGCAAAGTGCTTTGATTGTTAAACTGACCACAACTCCATTTATGGCCACACCCCTTGCTAAAATTTCATCAAATAGACTTAACAGTTTCCTCAAATTTGCCATTGTTAATCAACCAGTAGTTTACACGGGTAACCAAATCAGGTAAGAACCCACCTTTGAGGGATGATAATACACACTTAATAGCCTCACAAAAGTATCCTGATTTACAAAGGCAATCAATCATCATACAATATGTGAACTCGTTGGGCATAATGCTCTGTCCATTCATCATACCAAACATAAGCTGAGCTTCAGCCACCATCCCCGCCATGGATAACCGATGAATCAAAGTATTAAATGCCACAATATCAGCATCAAACCCTTGACTGCAAATAATACAAATCGCTTTCTTAAATTTCCCAGCTAAACAAAGGCTGCGAATAACAATTGTAAACGTACAGGTATTCGGGTCAATTCCCTTCTTCATCATATCCGTCAACAACTTCAAAACACTGGACCAATTTCCAGTCTCACAAAGCCTATTCATTAAGGAATTATAGAAGTACACATCAACATACCATCCCAGTTCAGTATTTCTCTCCAACAAGCACTTTGCTGTCCATAGCTTTGAATCATCACGGCACAAACAATCAAAAAGAATGCTCAGGGTCACATTATCCGGAAACAAACCCCTACTCTGCATAGCCTCCAGCTGCCTAAAAGCCTCATCTACCCAGCCCCCATTTACAAAGACCATTCATATAACTATTGTAAGTGACCTCATTAGGCTTCCATCCCTTCAAATCACACTCCCCCAAGACCCTCTCAACCTCATCAAACTCTCCAATTCGACACAATCCTTCAATCAAAACACTATAAATTATGGTATCTGGAACAAACCCATTCTTCTCCATGAAAAAAATCAACCTTTTCGCTTCTCCAATCATCCCCTTCATGCAGTACGCGCGAAGAATTGAAGTGAAAGCATTGATATTAGGAGTGCATTGTCGTTCAAACATTCCATCAAGCACCTTACAGGCTTCTTGAATCCTGCCAAAGCGACAGAACCCAGCGATGAGGGTTGAGTAAGCGACGGGATCGGGGGCGACTTTGTAGCGAGACATGGATTGAAAGACTTCATTAGCGGAATCGACATCGTTAAGATAGAAAGATAGGATTTTTACCACAATAGTGAAGGAGGCGGCGTTGGGGGCGACACCTCGAGAGCACATATCATCGAACAGGCGAACGGCGTCGGAGGCCTGGTTGGAGACCGCGAGAGAGTGGATGACGGTGTTGTAGTGGAATGCGGTGGGAGACTTGAGGGAGAGAAGGAGGTGGCGGGCTTCGGAGAGGAGGCCGGCACGGCAGAAGGAGGAGAGGAGGTCGGTGATGGCGGAGGGGGAAGAGGAGAGGAGGAGGGTTACGTCATTGTTGCTGGCTCGGCGGTGACAGGAAGCGGAGATGGCGGAGAGGAAGGTAGGAAGATGGTCGGGTGAGGGAATCGGGCTAGGGTTCCGGCGAGCTAAGCGGGAAGTGAGAAGGCGGGACGGCGGCATGTGAAGCAGTGGAACGCATGAGATCAATCAAGGCTTCCTTATGATAGGATGGCTTTGAGATTCGTGCATAAAGGGTATATTTGTTAAATAAAAAATTAACTTTTAACTCTTATAATTTTTATTTTTTACATACCAACGGGTAACAAACAAACATTTGGTTTAAAGTGAACATGGGTCCTAAGCAAAATTTATATATATATATATATATTAAATAATAAATTACTTAATAAGAAATAGATTATAATCTTGATGATTAAATAAAATTAATGTAATTTAATATTATCATAAATTAATTAGACATGATAATTTCTATATTTTATAAAAAAATAATTAAGATTTTTACCAATTTAATTATGTAAATAAAATAATAATAATAATAAACTTTTTAAAAAAAATCATGAATTGTGGCCTACGCAAAATATTATGGGGTCTCATTTTGAGGATAAGTTAATTTTATGTAATTTAATATTATTATAAATAATTAAAAGAAACAAGTTTTATATTTAAAGAAAGAATAGTCGATATTTTTTAATAATATGGTTTTGTAGATAAAATAATAAAAAATAAAAAAGTTTAATTACAAATTTAATTTTTTTTTTAATAAAAAAATTGTGAGGAAAATTATGGACCCTGGGTACAAATCTTAGTCGTCTATGTCTAAACATTGTACAGGGATTTTTATTATTCAGAGATCAAAAATTGTCAAACACGGTGATGTTAAAACAGAGTCTATTCCTTTTTTATTTTTTATTCTCCAAATATTTTGATTCGAAATAAAAAAATAATCATAGATTTTTTTAATTATATATACAACAAAGAAAAACTGAAAAAGGCACTAAAATGCTGAGTGCGGGAACAAACAAAGGCATGTATACATATTTTGTGTCAGTGGCCTATTTAGTTCTTGGAGTTGGTCCAGAAGTTTTATAGAAAATAAATAAACCTATTTCCAATTTTTTCCTATATTTATATATAAAGATTTAATTTAATATTGCTTGGTTAAATAACCCAAATTTTTACCACTTGAATTAACTTTTGGTAAATTTTTATTTAAAAAATTCTAAGTTTTGTTATAAAAATTCTCTTCGAAGAATTATTATTGTAATTTGCTTTACAATAACAAGCGATTTAATTCACTGACACATAATTAATTTTTAAAAATTTATAAAGTACTATTTAATTCCATGATTTCCGCCGAAAAAATGGGAAGCAGCAAAATCATAATAATTATTTTTAACTATTTTTAATAAAATAATAAATTGTATAATAAAATACAACATATTATCATAAATTGATTAAATAAATTAAATAAGATAAATTTAGAGTTTAAAAAATAATTAAAAATTTTAAAACTATAATTATGTGGATAGGATCTAAAAAGTTTAAATATAATTTTAAAAAAAATTATGAATTATGAGGCCTTAGAAATTTGTTGGGCCCTATTACAAGTGTTATAGTTTAAAAAATACAAAATTTTTAAAATAATTATATCCATAGGATTATAGGATGATAATAAATATAAATTAAAAAAAATGTATTATGAGAGCTGAAAATTGTGGGGCCTGAGCGCATTCATATTATAATAAATTGAGTGTTATTAAAAAAATTAAAATTTTTAAGATAATTATATTGATATGATTATAGAATGATAATAAATAAAATTTTAAATTATAATTTAAAAAAATGAATTGCTTAGGAAAAGTGAGAAGGCTTATTTATAAAGCCAAATTTATTATACACTTTATGGTTTCGAGATTTGTAAAATAAAAAATGTGGGGTTTTTCAGGTTCTATGATATGTGGGCTTTAGATTTGCAAAAAGAGAAACAAAAAAATAAGGTGTTAATTTGGTTATTTTTTTATAAGATTAAAATAGTCCATTCATGTAAAAAACCGCCACGTGCGATAAAAATATGATTTTCTCAATATGATTTTATTTTATTTTTGAAATTTAAGTTTTTTTATTTAACAGAATTTAAGAAATTAATAAACTTAATATATATATATATATATATATATATATATATATATAATATAAGTTAGTTTTTAAATAAAATGATGATTTTGCCCATTTGAAGTAACACTGATTTGGTAATGGTTAAATCTGAAAAACTACACATCATAGAATCCAAAAAGAAAATTGTGTTTATTATTTTACAAATCTCTCGGAAAATACAAAGGTTATTTTTATACCTTTCCCCTACTAATAATACTAAATGAAAATATAAATATAAATTTAAAAAATATATATGAATTATGGAGCCCTAGAAAATCACGAGGTTTTTTTCATAAATATTACATTTTTTTATTACAAAAATATATAATTTTTAATTTAATTACAAAAGTAGGTAAAACGGTAGACTCTCTACCGTTTTACATGCAAATGAACAAAAACGATAAACAGCTTACCGTTTTTCTGTGCAAAAGCATAAAAAACGGTAAACTGGTTACCGTTTTCATAATATACTTGAACAGTAGAGCTTTGGTGCTCTAACTCTTGCCATTGAGTTGCAGTGAAGGGATACCTATTGCTACAACTACTATTACTACTTCTTCCTCTCCCATTCATCATCATCATCATCATCATCATATCTCTATATCAACTCACTCACTCACTCTCAAATCATATCTCTATATCAACTCACTCACTCACTCTCAAAAGAAAGTAGAGAAGAGAAGGAAGTAGTTACAGTAACTAGCAAAGGTTGTGCTGGTGTTCAAGTGGAAGTAAAGCATTGAATATGGGACTAAAGAAATGGGTTCCTTTTTTTCCAAGTGCATAGGAAAGGTCATTCAGTGAAGAGAGAGAGAGAGGGGGTAGAGAAGGGGCTGCAGAATCTTCTGTGTGTTGGTGCATGACCAAATCAAAAAAATCTTGTTTTGAGTTGTTTAAAAAGAAAACAAGGAGGAGGAAGGAGGAGGTGAAGGTGGTGATGGTTGAGTGATATCTTAAGTCTGTATAAATGTGTTATATATGTAATGTTTGTAAAAAAAAAAAAATTTCTTTTCAACTTTGACTGGTTTGACTGAGTATTATTGGTGAGTGGACCCCATTATTTTGTCTCTTTGCCCTTTAAAACCGGATCTTGTTGGAGTTAATTATGGACTTGTGTTTGTTTTGTTTAGTTTTTAAGGGGAAAGCTGGTATGCTGGTTTAGAACTCTGGTAGTGTGTGTATGTGTTCTCCTTGAGAGCTTGCCTTTAGAAACACTTCAACTCCAGAGCTTGAGGTTTCCTTGGTGGTCATAGTTGCAGTCCTGGGATCTTGCTTCCTCTTTGGCTGGAGGTTAGATCCATGCTTATGTTCCTTTCTTTAGCTTGCCACTTTGTTGTGATTTGTTTGAAGCATGACAGTAAGCATGATTTGTATTCATTACTTTAGTTTGTCTTAATTAACTTTGTATGCATACGTATAGCTTTGATCTTGTTGTTAGATCCGCAGCCATGGTATGTGTGTGTTGTTATATAATTGCATCTGGTTTTGTGAGCATAATCTAGTCATCATGCTTTTAAATTTGTCTTATGATGATTCTTTTATTTTATTTTTATATTTTGGTTTTTGTTTTCTGGAATTTCCTAGAAATATGGTTACATATATTCATGCATGTTTGTGTTTTATGTATTTTTAAACCTGTGTAATTCGGATTATTTGTGTGAGAAGTTTTCCATTTTTCCTAAACCAAATTGTTTAAATTTAAGGTTATCTTGAATGCTTTCTTAGTCTAATTAAGCCTTGTATTATCTTTGTTTCAAACCCCTTGATTTCAGAGAGGGAAATTTGAGAGTTTTTGTTAAACCGTAGATATCTTCTAGTGATTTATGTTTATACCTTTTCTTATATATATATATATATATATATAATATTGTTTAAGTTTTCTCAAGGTATCCTTTAGATCATGCATGATAATGTTATTTATATTTATGTGTTCATACAGCATGCTCTTAGTGATGTCCTGAAATTAAATTTAATTTAGTCTTTAGTTAAATGATCTAAATCCTTATTTATGTGCTTAAGTTTGACATAAATACCTTCCATGATCAAACAATTATGGATGTTCTGGAGGATAATTTTGGCTTTAATGCTTGTGTTTGTAATGTTTAGTGTTTAAGTTAAAGTTGTTAATCATTTGTGTGGGTGTTCTAAAATCAGTGTGTGATTTATACTTCTAAATATGTTCTTCTGGGTTTTAGTACAAGTTAAAACCCAGCCCTAGTTTTGTTCTGAGTGTAATTTTTTTTTTTTGGGTTAGATTTTTCGTAGCAAGCTTTAGTTCGTGGGATTTGATGAACCCGACCTTGTAGCTCGGAGCCTGGTAGGCTCTCGCACTGTGTATTCCGTATTTCTGGCAATAATTATTATTTAATTATTGCATTGTTTAATAATTTTATTTATTTATTTATTTTCGTGATATTTATGTTTATTTATTTATTTTCTTATTTGCATTATTTATTCAGTAATTCTTCTGTCTGTATTCTGTATTTTCTGCGGTTTTTAGTACATCTCCATTCCTGGCTCGCCCAGTTAGGAGGAGTAAGTTCTGCGTGTGCACATGATTTCTGTAGTAGCGCTACCCCCCGACTGCGGTCGAAGATCTGGCTTCGGCTGTTGATATTCTGTTCTGTTCTGTTCCGACTTCACAGTCGATGATCCAGCCTCGTGCTGTCGATGTCTGTTACTAGCCAGGGAGATGTAAATGTTTGTTCTGCATGTTTTTCATACTTTGGATTATTTTTGTATTCTGCGTATTTTTTGCATTATGTACGAATTATAATCTTTTATTCTGCAATATCTGATATATCTGTTGTTTCCGCGATCCTACTGGGCCCTTATGGCTTATGCACTCTGTGAATTCTGTTCTCGCAGGAGAAGATCAAGTCTAGGATCGGGGGGTGTCTGGGGGTCGTATTGTCTGCTTTTATCAATATATCTATATTACCCTCTTGTGAGTGTAAGGCTTGTATTCTGACTGTATTTGTATTTTGCGAACTGTTGGGTTGTATTTGTATTCTGTAGGGATGCTAAAGTCCGTACTTGTAGTATTTCAGTTTCCAATATCCTATTTGTGCTTTTGTGTTCTGTTCATATCTGCTTGTTAGGGTTGACTCTAACCAGGTTAAAACTGAGGCCTTGTACCCAGTGGGGCCCAGTCCCATTGGATGCGGTTGGTCTATCAGCTGGCCCAGCTGTGGGGCTGGGACGTGACAATATATATAATATCTTTGTGTGTGTGTATTATAGTAATGTATTTATTGCTCAAAGCCATTGGCATAAAGCTGGTTGTTTTAAATGGTAATGACTAGCAGAAGGTGCATCTCAAAGCAATTTGCAGAAGACTGATTGTAAGTAGCAACAGCATTGCTGCCAGACCTGCCACAAGACGTAGCTCTCTTTCTCTTTCTCTCTCTCTCTCTCTCTATATATATATATATATATTGCACTCTATCTCTGTGTGAAACAGGCTGTTGTGCCTCTGCTGCCCTGTTGTCTTCTCCAAACTTTACTACAACTCAATGGCAAGAGTTAGAGCACCAAGCTCTATTGTTTAAGTATATTATGAAAACGGTAACCAGTTTACTGTTTTCTATGCTTTTGCACAGAAAACGGTAGACTGTTTATCGTTTTTGTTCATTTGCATGTAAAACGGTACAGAATCTACCGTTTTACTTACTTTTGTAATTAAATTAAAAATTACCTATTTTCGTAATTAAAAAAAATGTAATATTTATAAAAAAAAGCCAAATCATGAGGCTCTAGGCATAGATCTTTGTTGCCTATGCCTAGGGCTGGGCCAGAAGATTTCACCCGGACACTTAAAATTAAAATCCTTTTTATTAATAGCATGTTAGCATTTTTTTTTCTCAAAATATTTATATTTCTTGCATTTTTTGTAAATTCCTTTTCTACCCTTTTTATTAATTTCTTTTTTAATTCCCTTCTTTCTATTTGGGTAGCTTTTATTGAGAATCTCTGCACACTCTCATATCATCAAGCTTTGCACTTTCTCCGAGAACCCTATCGCTTCTCACGAGCCCTTCTCCTCTCCTCGCCGCCGGGAACCTAAACGGCACCGCCTCCCTCTCTACACCGCAAGTGCAGGATAATCGCCCGGAGGGTATTGGCTTTGTTGCATTCCATTTGAGGGTGTTGTTTAGCTAAATTTTTTATGCTTGTGATTTATAAGAATTATTTGATGTTTTTGTTACTTTAAGGAGATTAGTTGATTTTACTTAACGTAATGTCCTTAACCTGAAGATTTCTTGGTGTTTTTTAATGTATAATTTACGTTTTATACGATTTAGAGGCCATTTCTCGGGATTTTCATTGCAAAACTGTTGTTTTTTTTTAATCTGCGTTCTATTCTTTGATGTAATGCTTCTTTTTTTATCTTTATATTTTGCCTTACTTCATATTATTGATTTTAACCTCAGTCTTGATGCTATTATAATGGAAATGTTTTGCATTTGTTGATATCTTGTCTTCAAACCATGGAATCTACCTAATTAGTTTCTCATTGATGGCAAGGCGTCATTTTTATTGATCTTGTTTTATTTGAACCATTAAATTGACTTCGATTCTCCTGTGCTTTATGTGGTGGCTCAGAATTGTAAATGGCTTAATGTGAGGAAGCTATTTGGTATAAGTTTTGTTTTAAAATGTAAAATTGTCAATAAAAAAGATTGTATTGGCTATCGAAACTATCGTTCTTTTTTTATTTGTTTGTTTGTCTTTTTATACTTATATATAATTTCTTTTAATTTTTACTGGATCCAGACCCTAATTGAAAAGGATGTTTATTATTGTTGTCATCTAGGTAAAATTAAAAAAGTCTCAATTTTATGTGCTTTTCATTTTGTTCTATTTGCTAAAGCTTTGATAATCACTTTCAAAAGGGCGGGAAATATTAATTACATGTTTCTGTTCATTTCCTTGTCTGTATCAATGGGACAAAAACAAGTTCATACCATAAATAGGAGAACTAACTAGTTATTTCAGTACAGGGTGGAGATTGAAGTCCTCATTCTGCAAGGAAACTTGAACCTTTTGTGTACTGAACTTAAAGGTTTGCCTAATAT
This sequence comes from Dioscorea cayenensis subsp. rotundata, assembly GCF_009730915.1. Classification (NCBI taxonomy): domain Eukaryota; kingdom Viridiplantae; phylum Streptophyta; class Magnoliopsida; order Dioscoreales; family Dioscoreaceae; genus Dioscorea; species Dioscorea cayenensis. The sequence goes on from NC_052475.1 coordinate 31,833,011, forward strand.
TTATTGTGCCTCATGTCAAACATAGCATGTAATTTGAAAAAAATTAGGATTCAGGAGAAAACAGTTATTAAGCACCTCAACTTAGCTGCTTTCATTAAGTGATTTTCAATATGTATATATATATATAGCAGTAACCTTTTATGTGAATTCTTTTCCCTTGTGGAACTGAACTTTTCAGAATCTAGTTCTTTCCAAATAGTTTTCAGTGTTACCTACAATATCCAGAAAGGTTTGTATCTTTTTTATTTGTGTACAACATTTGCTCAGGAAAGTTTCTGGTTGACAAAACAAAATGTATAGTAGCAAGTTTTCCTTTTGTTTGTTTCTATTTTGATATCTAATCGTTGCTTGCTTTATGTGATATACCAACGAATACTTTTGTTTAGATTCTTTATTTTGGTTGTATTTCTAATTTGACATCATGTAATCACAACTGTTGAACTATGTTCAGGGCATCCTGGAAGCTAGTTTAGAGGGCCATGCTTCTGCTTTACATTGAATTGTCTGTTGCATTACAATGACGTTATTCTCTTTTTCAACATCTACCATTAACACTGGCAAGCTTGTCTTCAAATCACCAACGTATTTTTCAACCAAAGATGGTGACAGATGCTGCCAAGGTTTCCTTTGTGCTTCTGCAGGCAGTCTCAAAATCAGCCATTCTCCTTCAACTCGTGCTCCCTCTCTGCTGATTTACAGTAACAAGTTGTTCTGCCCTGCCAAACCATTATATTTGAATAATTCAAGGAAAGGAAGCAGTTGTTATTCACTGGATGTCCAAAGGCTCTTCAGCTATTCCCATGGATCAAAAGTTTCAACTTGATGATGTAATTGAATCTCAACAGTTTGATAGGGGACATTCTTAATGATATATTTGAAGTGGCTCGAGAAATGGAAAATATTGAAAAAAATTCACCTGGAAGTAAGATACTACGGGGCTATCTCATGGCTACTCTATTTTATGAGCCTTCAACACGAACAAGACTTTCTTTTGAGTCTGCAATGAAACGGTTAGGTGGAGAAGTTTTGACAACAGAAAATGCGCGAGAATTCTCTTCAGCAGCAAAAGGAGAAACCCTTGAAGGTTAAACTTATATTCAATTTAATTCAACAAATAGTATTGTATGTAATTGATCAAATTTGAATTACAGATACCATAAGGACTGTGGAGGGATACTCTGATATTATTGTGATGAGACATTTTGAAAGTGGAGCAGCCAGAAGAGCAGCTTCTACAGCTAGCATTCCAGTTATTAATGCTGGGGATGGTCCAGGGCAACATCCTACTCAGGTAAACGGACTTTGGCCTAATTCGCTCGCTCTATTTAATCTAATTTATCAATAAAGTTTGTTTCTTGTGCTACTAGACATGAATGTGATTTCTGTTATCAAGTTTAATGTATCTAAGATTTTTTATTTCTATTCTTGCTTTCACTCAGGCTCTTTTGGATGTCTACACAATTGCTAGAGAAATAGGAAGATTGGATGGTATCAAACTTGCACTTGTTGGAGATCTTGCTAACGGGAGGACTGTCCGATCGTTAGCCTATCTAATTGCAATGTATAAGGATGTGAAGATCTATTTTGTCTCTCCAGATGTTGTAAAGATGAAGGTTTAAATTCTTCCCACGCACTTCCAAGATTTTTTTTTTTTTTAAATTTTATCGAGCATATTTTGTGCTCAATTAATAGTGTTTGACGCCCTATTATTCACTGCGAATTTTCAGGATGACATTAAAGACCACTTGACATCCATGGGAGTTGAATGGGAAGAAAGCACTGATCTATTGGAGGTAGCTTCCAAATGTGACGTGGTTTATCAGACCCGAATACAACGAGAAAGATTTGGCGAAAGAATTGATTTATACGAAGCAGCTCGTGGGAAAATACATTGTCGATCAGAAGGTGTTAGATGTATTGCTCAAAACATGCTGTCATCATGCATCCTCTCCCAAGGCTTGATGAGGTAAGTTAATAATTGTGTTCAACTTGTTAATTTGTTGTTGATTGAATATTGACCATTATACAAATTAGGGTTTCCTTTTTGTGTACATTTCCTGCAGATAACTACTGATGTCGATGCAGACCCTAGAGCGGCATATTTTAGGCAAGCCAAGAATGGCCTCTATATTCGTATGGCGTTGTTGAAACTACTGCTGCTCGGCTGGTGATGGTAACAGTCACTAGTGTTTGAGAATTTTGATAATTTCCAGTTATTACTTCCTGATCTTTTGTTATTGTTTCAGAGGAATGTTTCTTCTTTCCAAGTTCAGGAAATGCATTGCCATGAAATTGTGAACCGTGAACTGGTGATCATTAATCTGAGTTTTATTTGAAATGATCATTAATCTGAGTTTTATTTGAAATGTAATCGAAACATGTTGATCAGGTTGTTCAGTTCAATTCCAAGTCCTGGAAGATGATGAACAATGTAATATCTCCTTGCGTAAAATTTGAAGATATACTTTGCTGGATGCAAAATACAAATAAAAATCAAAACATCAACTTATCCTCAATGACTTATGAGGACAAGTGACTTATTTTTCTGCTTAATTGCCCTGCATTGATAGATTGCTGGTTCTTCCAATTATATTTGAAGATACGCTTTCATGCAATGCTCGTCGGGTTCATTGAGTGAGTGACCTATATCTATCTCTGCTCCTTTAATGCTGATTTAATCGTTTCGACAATAATAGCTCCGTCACTGTCTGCATTGGGCATGCTAAAATGATAGGATCCTTGTTTGGTAGGAACCTTGTAATGATGTATTTGTGATTGCTGCTGCTTAACATAGCTGTAGAGTTGCTGATGGAAGGGATGGTCCAAGGAAAAACAATCACTAACTCGGGATGAATTGTGGGAAGATCTGGAGTTCTCTCTTCGACAAAAATGGGGAAGCGACGCTTGATCCATTATCTGTGAAGGATCAACCAGCAAGATGTAAATTTTTACAGAAAAAAGACACGAGCGATAAACCGTGTTTATTCAGTCGAATTAGATTTTTCACTACCTTCAATAACTCATCTCCGCCAGAACCTTGCAGTACTTGCACCTTTTTTCGGGTTCTTTCATGCAAAAGTGGCTTTACGGCCTGTAAATGAAAGTTGCATACATTCTTAGTAATAATATGACCCAATGACTGATTTGAAGAAATCACTTCAAAGCCATTGTTTTTACCTTCCAACAGGCTGAGAACACATAAGGAGCATTAACTATGTAATATGTTACCGTCTTCTCTGGATAATTTAGATCATCGACAGTGGATATAATAGTCAATAACTGCAAAACATAAACTTCTTCAGTATCTAAGTAAAAATCTGACAAAAGAATAAGGTGCAATTTCAAGTAAGTAGTTTTAAGTTAATCGGTGAACCTTTAACTGGCTAAGCGCGCAGAGCTTGAGGCCAGTCATGTCCAAAATCTTGTAGCAGTTACTGATATGCCGACCGTGCTTTTTGGATGCAGCAGGCTGCAGGTAAACACTTGATATATTTAATGATGAAATGGCAAAATTCTCAAGGATGAAAGCCATCCTGAAAAATACTTACAAGGATTACACGGTCACGGTATTCATTGATTTGAATATGTGACTGCAGATAAAAGTTTACCTGCAACAAAGCAGTTTGTATTAAAAATACGTCGTAACATTGGATACAAAGTTACAAACAATAGTTACAGTATTGTTTCATTTGTTTGTATGCTGATGATTTTTTCTCATTTATTTCCAAACTGTGGATATGGTGCTCTTTTTTGTCAAAAGAAAATCCTGATTTTACTTACAGATGCTTTGTCAAATGTGCTCATTCCAACACCAATTGCAAAGACAGGAAGGCCCTGTAAAAAAGCAAATTCAAGTTTTTAATGTGTTTTTACAAGGCAAGATGAAGCAAATCATTGAATTTGACAAGAAAAATTTCAGGCAGGAAAACAAAGAAAGTAACTTACCTCCTTTGTGTATCCAGAAAGTCCAACCAGTTGCGAATCGCGCACAGCTCTGTATAGATCAACTGGAATGATAGGTTTCTGAAACCAAAAACAAGACAGACAAACAAAAATTCAAGAACAAACAAATGATGAGTTTCTTATTTTCTCTGCTTCTGAAGAAACTTGGTTAATTTCAGAGAAGAAATGAAGAACTCACAGACAAAACGCTATCGATATCATTATTTATTCTCCAATTAAGACAATCCAGTAGCTGAAACAACCCGATGATGCGAAGGTTAAGAAGACAGAATTCAAGCATCCAATGAAATGGAATTAAAACTCAAAGATTGGTCAAGAATGAGCAGACAAACCATTTTGTGAGTTTTAGGGACATTCCATTCTCTTGCCTTGAGAAACCGCGACACAGTTTCACTTGGATGTCCTTGATGCATATTCTGCACATGAAGAAAATGAGGAATTTATTTTTCATTCAGATGACACTCAGTATTTCTAATAGTAAAAAAAGATGCAATTTGACAGTTAAACATGAATGACAACAAAGACAAAACAAAAGCAGCTTTGAATTGTTGTCCTGTTGTCATGTTTGCAGAAGAAGTGACATAAAAGACAATAAGAATCAAAATCAACCGCAGATATATAAGAAACCCAAGCAAGATGCCCACATGCATGATTAAAGGATGGTAGATCATTGTGGAACTTAAGCAAGATGCCCACTTTTATGAGAATGAATTGAAAGAGAAGCTACACAGGTAAGTAAAGACAGCTCTAACTGGCAGAGATTATGCATAACAGATCGAAATTATGAGATTGTTTAGCTTTTGTCGTGAGAAATTGCAGCTCAAAAGGTAGTATTCTTGAGAAAACATACTTTTTTATGATCAAATCAAATTTTATTTTCAAAACAAACAAAAAAATTATAGGAAAGTTTTGAATTTTATGTTAGAAAAATCAATTGCCACATTGACCATTTTTAGGATGAAAATCCCCAATCTCACTGAAACATGGATCCCAACACGCATAAACAAAACACAGACCTAAACCTAAAACAACAACAACAAAAAAAATATTAAGCAAATCAAGTTCAAAAACAACAGATATTCAAAGAAAAAGAACAAATTCCACCAGCTTTGAGAGTTTATCGAAACTTGTCAAGAGGAAAACCAAATGGAAACCAGAACGGTGCAGATCCAAACCTTGAAGGTGGCCTTGAGATGGTCATCCACTGCAAAATCAAGAATCAGAGAACTCTCAGAAAACTTCAAACAAACTATAAACTCTCAAATCAAATACAAGTAAAACAAACAAAGTTCAGACCTTGCTCCATCAGAGCAATGAGCTGCTTGATGGCTTCCTGCTGCGATGCCATGCTCATCCTCCACAGTATCGATCCAAAACTGATTCAAAATTCAATTTTGAAAGCACACTGAAGACCTTTCTCCCTCCGTAGACTTCTTCAGAACCAAAGAGAAGAGAAAGAGAAGAGAAAGAGAGAGCGTTGAAGTGTCTGCCATTGCCCATTGGAGGAAGATATGGGAGGGAAAAGTTGGAAAAAAAAAAAATTATTAAAAAAGAACTTTTTTTAATGTGATTTTATAGATATGTCCCTTGAAAATCTTATAATTACATATAAAAGCCTGTGGAAAGACATAAAAGTAAAGAAAATATTACATTTAGATCCTGACAAATTATGTAATTAGAAAAGTTAGAATTATCCCGTCCCATTGAATGGATAATTTGAATTAGATGCAATTCTATAATCAACGGTCTTCTTTGTTCATTGTGTCATGTTTGTCAAATCCTAATGTGAATGTATGATATAAATTTTATGTTAGAATTGATTGATAGTTAACAGAGATAATGACTTCTTGGAAGCCACCTTTAGACATTTATAAACTGAATTGAGAGTTTGAATGACATTGGTCATGATCAAATTGGCTTCTATTAAATTTTAAGAGTAATCGTTATTTATTTACGTGAGTTAAAATAGCTTTAAAATAACTGAGTCGAGAAAAAATTGTTTAAAATGATTAATGATTCTAATTGTCTAAGTAATGAAAGAATATAAACAATTAAAAGTAACTATTAGCTAACTGATCTAACAAAGATGAATTAAAAAATGATTAATTAGCTAATAGCTCCAATGATCAAGAAATGAACCAATATGAACATGTAAAGAATAAATATGAGCTAGTGGATATAATAAAAATAAATTAAAAGACTATAGCCAACTAATGGCTACAATTGATCAGGTAACGCTAAAGAATAATTATAACTTAGTGGATTTAAAAAGGATGGATTAGATGGAGCAATATGAACACATAAATATTTTTAAAATTTAAAATTGTAAAAAATATACGTTTAAAATATTTTTAAAATAAATTATATTAAATAGTTCAACTAGTTAAATAGCTAGGGTGTATATGCCTTCTTAATTTTTTTTTAGCCTATATCCGTGGAAACTTGTGATTCTTAATTACATTTTTTTTTTTTGCTGAATTGTTTGAATTTTATAATTTAATAATTAATTAAAATATGTAAAATGTGTTTCATATATTCTAGGTTTGCATTTCTAGATATTTAGCAATATTAGGTTATATATTTAGCTTTTTTTAATTTTATTTTATTTTGTTTTGTTTTACATTTAAGTGCAAACATTTATAAGATAGATTTATATTTTGAAAATAGATTTTCATGTAGAAGGCAATAACAATGTAAAAAAATAAAAATTTAAAATTTAAAATAAAAAAGTGTTGATGATTATAAATGTATTAAAAAATTTTCAGTTTTAGAAGGGCAGAGCCATAATTAAGAACTTTAGGGGGTCTATAAGAAAAAAGTACGTTAATAAAAAATAGCACACGTGCATGAGGCGTTTTTGTCTTGGGCGATCAGCTGCAATTTTAAATGCTGTGCAAAGGAGTGTATTATGTGGGCCCTATCATGGTTTTTAACAAATGAGACACGTGGCAAGTAATGAATGGGATTACAGGACTGTTATGTTCCATGACTAACCACCTGATCGGGTTCTTTTTCTTGGATGCTGTTAAAGTGGGTTAGATAAATCCAGAAAGTGACCTAAAAAATGTTAACTTAAGTGGCAAAATTTGTTTTTCATTTACATTTAACACCTTAAATATGTTCAAAAATTCCAAAACGAAATCTCTTTCACTGCCAATAATTATTTTCTTTGGGTTTTTATAAATAGTAGGATTTTTTTTTTTAGCCTACTTGAAAACTAGATTTAACATGGATGGATATTGATGTTCAAACATCTGCATAACACTTAATAATATATAAAACACTGATAACTGATAGAAGTGGTAGACACATGCATATTATAAATTTTTTTTTTTTAAAAAAAAAGAAGATTGTTGAATATAAATGAGGAACTTTTGTTTTTTTTGATGAATTGTGAACTAGTGATATTTTCCTGAGCATGCACAAATGTGAAGTTATTACTTCAACATATCTGTGTCTTAAGTTTCAACCTCTTTCAATTTAAAAACAGACAAATACATGTTATAAATATTAAAAAAAATAAGGAAAAAAACAGGTTGTTCAACATGAATGAGGAACTTTTGTTTTTAACTGAATTGTGAACATACGATGTTTCAGAGGTATGCACAAGTGTGAAGCTACTATTTCAACACACGTGTCATAAATTCCAACCTTATTTTTCTATAAAAACACAAGTGCAAGTAATTCAATATCAATAAACTAAAAAATGGTTGGCATGAGGAAATATTATTTTTGAATAATAACTTCTATTTATTTATTTATGTAAAAAAAATGTTTAAATGTCTATAAAGAGAAAAAAAAAAAACTGTAACCACAAAAAATATTTTAGTTAATTTATATAAAATTAAAACAATATCATGATAAACAAATATAGAAAAAGAAGAAAAAGAATGGATGGTGAATACAATAAACCAAGAATACTTTTTGGTGTTAAGTGAACAAATGTATAAAAATTGATGTATATAAATAAATATTTAAATAAAATAAAAATATATACTAATTTAGAAGCAAATATATGGCATTCACAAGGAATGGGTGGAATAGGATACCTAGTATAAAAAATGGTGACTAAATTGGAAGTGTATAGACCATCCTTTTCTTAATTTGCTTTGTCTTTGTGGACATGAGAAAAAGCTTTGTACAAACTCTTTTTTTCTCACACATGGCCTCTCTGCTCAAAGGACTTCTCTTTGACATTAAAATTACTTATATACCCTTATTAATTTTTTAATTATGATTGTGTTTTTAAAGGACAGGTGACATCGACTTTTCTGATTTTTAATTAATTTATTTAAAAAAATATGATGCGAAGCTTACTTTCGGTCACCTAATTAAAGTCTAAGTTAATAGGTTTTGAATCAGAGAGTGAAATATAGAAACAAGGATATTTAACACAGTCCATATTTTTTATTATTTTTCAGCATCAATTATGAGTTTTTCTTGTTTTTAATAATATGCATCCCCCATAGGTAAGAAATATTTTTAAATATGATATATATATATATATATTATCAAATAAAATATTTCACATATTTGTTGATACTAATAATCCAAAGTTTTGAAAATGGTTAATAGTAACATTATGATGAAACATGACACTTTTTTTTTTTGGGTTAAAAATCAAATAAATACAAAACCATCCAAACAAAGTGAGTTAAGTCCTATTTAAGTAAATTGTGACTTAATTATGCACACAACCATAATTCTAAAGGGTACATAGGATAGTAAGAATGATTTCAAAAATTAAATAAATAATGAATCACGTAATAAATTGAAAAGTAATTCACTGTCTATTGATCTATTAACACTGAATTATTTATGTTGTTTGTGTCTTATCGAAGAAAAAGATTGAAATTTCAACTTATATAGAATAAGAGCATATGTGTATTGTGAAATTAACTTTCGATATATTTATGCGCATTCATGATACGTGATTAATCTGTATTTTCGTAATTAAAAAAAATAAATATAAACATTATATACATATAAAAGCCTTGCCTTTTTATGATGATTTAATAAATAAATTTATTTACAAATTTAATTAGTAAAAGGTCAATCAATATATATTCTCTCCTTTTTATCCTCTCCTTTGATGGTGAACATTCTTCAACGAAAACTTCAGGCAGGTTGACGTGTAATCAAGGTTACACTTTCAAAAAGGAAGGACAATATCTAGTGGCAACCAAAAAATACAAAAGAAAAATATTTGATTCATTTTCATTGTTTTTGAATTTCATTAGTTTTTTTATTTTAAAAAGTTAGTGGATGTTGGAATATCATTCTCCATAATGCCATGACTAACTAACACATCTTCTTTTATAATAAGAGCACAAAGCTCTATTTGTTCTAACGCTTAAACTGAAAGGTTTGTTAAGTGAATGATGTTCTCATTCTTTTTAAAGTTTGTTGTTGTTTTTCTTTCTTTTAAGTGTATAGAATTTTAGTTTATTACCAAATGTTTGAGCTTAATTGTCCAATCAAATAATTAATTACATTTAGAGTTTATTATTTGGTTAAAAAGAATATGGAATTTATTCTTCGGTGGTGCAAGTGCAAGTGCAAGTCAGCGTGTGAGTGATATCCAACCCAAAGCAAACTCTAAAAATTACTAGGAATTAAATCAAATCAAAATTAATCACTGAAATAATGGATACAGTTATATATATATATATAAATGATAATTTAATATTCAAAGTATTTTTTTTATTTTATATATTTATTGTTTATCAAACATCACAAAGTATGGATATAGATTCTTTGTTGAAGAGACACAAAATGGACACATGGTTTGACAATGGAGAGAGTGAATACTTAAAACTCAAGATGAATTGGAATTCATATAATTATCATTCTCATTCTTACAACGATGGAGAATACGCTATTTGATCGTGAAAAATTATATTAATTTTCATTATCTTATAAATCATAAATTAAAAATATATATGTGTATATATAGAGTACCGGTAATCTAAGAATGTCTTTAAATTTAAAATCTAGGGACGTCCCATAGTACGGCTTTGATCATCAAAAACACGTTCTACAGTGTTGTATAATATTATAAATAGAAAAATATTTACAATATTTATATAAATAAATAACTGTTAGATAATGATCCAACGGTTCAAATTAAACATCTTTAGAAAATAGTAATCTAAGGACTTACCTAAATTATCTATTATCATATATATATATATATTTAAATTTCCTTACATTTGCCATTAAGTCCCTGTACTTATCATAAAATTCTTATTTATGTTGTTGATAAATGATTTTAGCATTTTGTAAGGGTTTACAAATAAAAGATATAATATTCTAAAAGGCAAGGGGGCAAAGTGTAAAAGATTAAAAAGTCAGTGTTTTATGGACCACTTTTTCCACGTGGCAAATCATGACCGTTGGCGGCCGTCAATCTTACACGAGGAAAGCGTGTGGTGGGCCCATCTTTGTGCTGGCCAAACCTAAAAACTTAGGTTACACTTTCTTAATTCACTGGTGCAGTGAACCCAAAAAAATAAATAAATAAATCTATCAATAATAAAAGCATCTAATAAAATAAAATTTATGATTAAAATATTTTTACAACGACTGCTTTGAATTGACCATTCCATTAGAAATGATCCTTGCCAAACGCTTTAATCGGTTTAATTTTTTAAATAATCACTAAAGTTTGGTAAAAATACGTTGCTTCACTCGAGTTTGATTTGTTTAACAATCATCGAAATTAATTATTTCAATGCCAATCACCCGAATAATTCGACTTCATTAGCGACGTGGACACCGTGAAAAGTCCAATCAACATTTAAAAACGCGTCCACGTCGCCGAACGGGCTGTAATCGTTCGTGATCGACATTTCGAAATAATTAATAACTTTTAAATGATTATTTGAAAACAAATCAAACTTGAGTGAGCAAACTGTAACTTTACCAAACTTTAGTGATTATTCAAAAAATTAAACCCGCTTTAATCTTTTTAAAATCTGTTTTTGGATAATAGCAACCACTTTACAGTGGGTGAGCAAAAGCTCAAGATTTCAACCTTACACTGGAGTACTGTTTATTTATTATTACAAACGGATTTAATACGTCTATGCGGAAGGTATTGAATTTCTTCCTTTCATAGTTACACGACACAAAAAATTTATTAATTTTATTTGATTTTAAAAAATCGTTTGACTGGCACATAATAGTAATTTCATCATTTCATATGACGTCTGACTATGTTAATAAATTTTTAAGCGATTGATAAAACATCGTAACTGGTATATCATCATACATGTCTGTCTCTTAATAGTCAGATTAATGCCTTTGTAAAAAACAAAAAATCGACTTTAGAGATATAAATGAAAATATTTAGTAAAATTTTGGTGTTTTCCTTTTTGGTAGCATCATTAACTATTCTATTTTATTATAAATAAAATTATAAGTCTAAAATGGGAGATTAAGGAGTAATGCTAGTATAAAAAAATACACAATATAATTGGGTTTGCTTGTCAGTATTGTCACACATGTTTTCTATTTTTTTAAAAACTATAATTCTCATATTGCAATAATTTGTGATAAACAGTTAAATATATTGAATATGAAGATATATTGAATAACTTTTATATAATAATTATAGTGTAAACAAATAATTTTTTAAATTTAAAAACATTATTTAACAACTATCATATATTTTATATATTGATTAGAAATTTAGGATTGAAAAGCAGTTAAGTAAAATATTTTAATCCCATATTTTTACTTTATTATTTTTAAAAATACATGTTTAAACAGATCGTTTATTTACAAAATATATAATAATATTATACAACATATCATATATATGTATATATCATATTTTATTTTTAAAAATCATTTAAATACTTGAAATAATATGTTACTTCTTTGATTGTCATATCAATTAAGAAAACATGGTTAGATGCACACTACTCTATAACAAAGGCAATTTCTGCTTTTATTTTTAGAATTTGTTTTGTATAATAATAATAATAATAATGATAATAATAATAATAATAATAAAGACACCCATTCTCAAATAATGGAAAAGTATGAGAAGAGATTTATGAAAAAGACTAAAATGGAGCATTCATGAATGAGAAATCATTTATTATCTTAAGCAAATGCATTAGTATGATTCACAGTTTACATGAAATTCTCATCCACTTGAATAATCCCAAATGCCTTTTGACTGAGTGCTACATTTGATTTCTTTGTTTCCTGATCTGAAGTTTCTATGCATTTCAGTATAAATGTAATCAAATTCCAATGTTTCAACAAACATGTTTGACAAAATGAATGATATATTGCCAAAGACTAGAAACAAGTCATACTCAAAACATTAAAGATTCATACATGAAATGATCAACAACAATGTCAAGAATGTACAACAACATTGAGATGTTTCGATCATTGAGTTTTCTATTTTCAAAGTGTCTGCATGAATTCAATTTGCAAAACATGGTTAAGTGCTTGTCAAACAAAGAGCAATAATCATCATAAATATGACGAAAACATTTCACCGTGTTCCTCGAATACAAATCTCAAACCAATATTTCGATTTAAAATCAAGCGAAGAAAAATAAAGCAGGCCGAAAGGATCTAACAATCAGTAAAGAAAACCACTCGCATTCTGCAACTTTCAGTGAGCAATCACTAAAAGAAATCGAAATCGAGATAATTATCCGAACCTTTTTTATCTTTGGCAGAGACAACCTTGTCACTGCTCGATGCTGCGGAAGCCTGGGGACGATCGAGTTCCACTTGTTTCGGAATTTCTGGAGGACTAGCACAGCGTATCAATGCCCAGTTCACACCCTCAAAGAATACATGTTGCTTTATCTCTGTTGCTCCGCGCTTATATGCAAGCCGATTTTGAGGCTCTTTCACGAGCAATCCCCGGATAAGGTCCTTGACCGCAAAGCTCACAACCGGAGACTCTGGGAACCTCAATGGCTGGCCAACTACATTAAAAAGCGTTGCTCTGTTACCAGACCCCTTGAAAGGAGTCTTACCGAACAAAAGCTCATAGAGAAAGATACCGAAAGTCCACCAATCAACTGCACTTCCATGGCCGTCACCCTTGATGATCTCGGGGGCCAAGTACTCATGTGTACCAACAAATGACATTGATCGTGCATCTGTCGGCTCTGCAATGAGTTCAGGCAATGGGCTGACTTGGTTTCCTACTTCGGGTTTTGGCTTCCTTTCCTTCTTGGACTTGGAGGAGAAAATGCGAGGGGAGAAGCAAGTGGTAGGTACAACACATGATGGTTGAATGCATGATGGCTGAATGCAAGCAGGTTGAGCACAATAGACTGGATTACTTCTCCGGAGTGGATCAGAGTCTAAGCTGGAGGACTTGATCAATGTCGGGCTGACTGCACAGCGGAGGGAAAGGTCGAAATCAGAGAGCATGATGTGCCCGTCTTCTCGAACAAGGACATTCTCCGGCTTGAGATCTCGATAGATGATGCCAAGCATGTGTAGATACTCCATCGCAAGTAGGACCTCTGCTACATAGAACCTGTGTTAATGAAAAAGCACTGATTAAGTACTTGAGCCACATAACCTCGTTTTTACCGGTAAAACAAAAACAGAGACTGGTCTACTCAGATCTTCATCAACGTCAATAAGTTCCTAAAGTCAATGATATGACAGATATCTGGTAATACATCTCATATTATCTGCAAGATACTTAAAATAGCAGTATGAAGACAAAGCCTAATTGATTGTACTAGTGAAAGAAAAACAAAAGTTCATAGCAAGCCAATTATCAGGAAAGGACGGGCACATACGGCGGCCACACACACCACCACAAGTTCATTTGTGCACCAATCCAAAGTCAGAGAGTGCATTGATTCTGTAGACAAGAAAGTTCAAAGAGAGACATTGTTCTACATTTGATTCACTCAGTGTTCAATATTTAAGTTAGTTCTTCATATTCTGGCATTCATGTACTTTGATGAAGCAAAGACAACATAATCACATGATTTGCCGAACTTCACTCACTCAAAAACATTTTCAAACCAAACATAAATTTCATATTCAGAAAACGTGCTCAGAATCATCGCCAATAGGATATGCCCAAACTTTAGCCAGCCCGGGATAATTTCCAAAGATTGCTAATGGCAAACACCAAAGAAACTGGACCACCACTCTTTAACATAATGGTGGTCCATTTTATGATGATAGTTCAGAATTCAGATTAGTGATTAAAGGAGACTTTGACATGTTCTCACAACTCACAACTGCCTCAACTAGTCCAAAGCATCTACTTTTTAGTTTTTGCACAGAGATAATTTGGCATCATGTGATCTAACCATACATGGTACAAATACATGGGGTTGCTAAGGTCGTACACCACTAAGAGATAACTCAAACCAAATTAGTAATCCATGTATGTTGAAAAAGACAGTGTGGTAAATGATATAGGTTAAACTATGATAATTGACGATGACAGTTTAAATGGTGTCTTATTTTCTTACAAACCATACAAAGTAATTCTCAGTTTTTTTATTTTTTTATTTTGTTTATTTCAATGATTCAATATTCACTCATTTTCCTTGAGAGAAGTGCATTGGATTATTTTGAGCGAACTAAAGATCGGAAAAAATGAAACTTCTGGTGTCTAGCAATCTCTCTTATGAAATAATAATAGAGAAAACATCCTAAACTGTGTTTAGAACAATTTCACAAAACCAATAATGGCCGTGTATGCATTCTTGTAATGCAGATTGCAGAGTATTTCACAATTAAGTTTGTTCACTAAATAGCATACCATATTTTCACAAAATATCCACTGATGCTCAAAGCAAAATATGATTAAATCAAGCATAAAGAATCCAGACAAGTGATGAACGCAATACTACAAGTAAATTAAAGAAAGGATTGCATATAGATACATACTTCACAGCTTGTTCTGAAAAATGCTTCCCAGGTTGTCTCTGCCGAAGTGTGTGAAGATCTCCTCCCGGGCAGAACTCCATCACCAAACACGAAAACTTTTCAGTCTCAAAGTGAGTGTATAATGTTGGGAAGGAATGGATGATCAAGGGATTGCAATATTTCTCTCTCAGTCTGAGCTCTGAGCAGTTTTTTCCGACTCGCTAGAGAATTTTTGTCCATAACTTTCATTGCAAAGTAACATCTAGTCCCACTCAACTCCGACAAATACACACTACCAATATCACCACATCCCAACCTCTTGAGCAGTCTGAAATGGTTCAAACCCAGAATCCCGTCCTTATTTCGAATCACTCGAATTGCTTCCCATCTTAAATCATTTCCTTTATGTGGCTTGCTAGCGCTGCTGCTTAAACTGCTGCAGGTGCTTTCATCACTGACATCACTGCTTGTACTAGCCCTGCACATACTATTACCCCGCTCAACGCAATCAGCCCGATCATTAATCTTACCACTTCCGCTTGTCTTGGTCAATCCACTAGTCCCATTACTAGCCTTGGCCGAAGCAGAGTTATCCGTCACTGCAGCTTCATCAGAATTCTGCTTTCCCTGGTCTCTGTTGCCTTTCACAATCGGTGAAACCAAGTTGTCAGACTCTGAAGAATGGATAGCCTTCAAAGGCATCTTATCCGTCGGTTTTTGTCCCTCCAAAACTTCATAAACACCATTGATTGAAGCATGTGGACTCACAGATTTCGGCGATCTTCTCATGTTAGTAGTGTCTAATTTTGCATGCTTAGGAATCTGCAAAGGTGGAGGCTTATGAGCCCTTGCATCGACTTTATGGTTGCTAGCTACCTTGGATTGATGCTCAGAACAAGCCTTAGACATGACTATCTTTGAAGCAATTGATCTTAGAACTGATCAATAAATTCACCAAGCAAGCCTAACCCATTACTTGTTCCACACTTTGAAGTGCAGCGAAGACAATCCTGTCACATTGATATCATCAAAGGTCACTTTCTCCATTGACAAAGGATCGAGCCAAGGGTCTCTCTGTCAACAAATAAGGAAGAAAGGATGGCATAAGTCATATCATATGACAATTTGAACAAGCATACGGAGGGGAATTTCTGGTAATATCATCGAAGCCAACCATGACAGAATAAAAAAGAAAATCAATACACCCTAGAAACAAATATCATCACAAAAGTCAGAGAAGTCCTACAGCCAAATTCGGAGATATGTTCAGATCTCAAAAGAAATTAAAATTGTGAGAAAGCAAAGACAAATAATAGAATTTTTTTTTTCCTTAACAATCTTTGCTTATATTGTGCAAGAACAAGAAGAAAAGATGAAGATCAGATATACATCAAACAAATCAAGATCAAACCTTTAAGCAGCCAAGAGAAAGATATACCAAAATCCACTCAGAAATGCAGCATCTTTATAGCAAAAACCCTCAGATTCAACAAATGAAAAGCACATCAAATCAACCATCAAACATCAGCAATGAAAAATCCAATCAGTAAACCCCAAATCAAGGACATAAGATCACACCAACCACATCAAAATCCAACCATTCCACAACAAACAGCAACAAAAATCCAATCTCTGCTAAAAAAGAAAAGACCTTTGCATCAACAATGAAACAATCCTAAAAGACACTATTAATTGCAATTCCCAAGAGATCCCCAACCGCTACCCATCAAAATCCTTCCATAGATGCAGAAAAAGAAGCAAAAAGGGGCAGCAAAAGATCAAAATGGAGGAAAAGATGCAGAAAAGAGCATCATCAATGACCCAAAAAGGTACCTTGATGCCAAAGATCGCAGCTTTAATGATGAAATTCACAAGAAGGTGGAGATCTCTAATCCTCACATCTCATCTCCCTTCTCACCCTCCCCACAAATAACAAACAGTGAGAAGGTAAAGAGAATATAAAGCTATAAATAAAAATTATATTTTTTTTTAAAGAGAAAATTAATATTTTTTTAAAAAAAGGCAAGTATTGAAAGTGATGAAGGTGTTTTGTATGCGCAATTAATCCAATCCAAAATAAAGATTTATTTACTTTTTCAATTAAATTATTTTTGTACTTTTTTTTTTAGTCGTGACCACAATTTCTTCTTTTTCCCCCTTTAAAAAAGGTGCAAATTAAATTAATTAAAAATAAATAAATAATAGTAACTTTCTTCCCCTTAAAACTTGGTGTACTTTCCAACAAGGTCATCCTTTGACTGCTTGTCTTCTTGGAAAACAACAAATTTGGAGTGATTGGTAATTTGGTGGAAGTTAAAGGGCAAAGAGGGATTTTCACCCTTCAAGTAATTATGTTGTCAATTATTAGGAACATTGGTAAATTAATAAAATTTTAACTTTTTTTTAGGGTTTAATTAACAACCATCACACATTTTAACCTGTTTTCTCTTTTTTAATATTTATTTAACGTGGGTCAATTTTATTTTATTTTTATTGTCGTAAATATATTTGTGATAATAGTAAAGTAAATTTCATTAATTTCATATATTTTTGTTAAACCAATCTTCAAGATCCAAATGTCGCCGGGAGAGGCTACGAGAAACTATCAACTAAAATTAATATTATGTATATATATTTCAATGTTAATGATACAATAACAAAATTAATTTATTTAACAATGTTTTCAAAAATACACAATATATATATATATATATATATATATATATATATATATATATATATATTAAATGCATTAACAAGTCAACCCCAAAAATATGAGATTAACAAAATATCAATTTATTAATTATATGGTAATATTTTATCTTTAATCGGAATAACTTATGTTTCAAAGCCTAGCTAGGTTTTGAATTTAATAAAAAATCATAAATATTCTTTTTATGTTTCAAAGCCTAGCTAGGTTTTAAATTTAATAAAAAATCATAAATATTCTCTTTTAACATAATTACTAATTCAATCTATTTGTGGTTTTACTTTATATGATTTAAAGTTTGAAACGGTCTCCTCAATAAATACACATATATTTTATTTAAAAAATTTGACATTAATAGGCCAAAATAATATTTGAAATTATAAAAAATTATGAGTATAAAAAACACATGTTCATTAACATGGTTTTTTTTTTTGTTTTGAGAGATCATGAACAAAACAAAGCACACATATAACAAATATCAATAGTAAATGTTCTTGGTCATAATTATGCCTAAAATTAAAAAGAAAATCTACAATTAAAATAATTAATATATATATATATATAACCAATAACCTATAACCGTATGATCTACACTTTCTCACATTTATCAAAAACTCCAAAAAAAGAAAAAAAAAATTGGGCATCCTGATCAAAGTGCAATATGCGCAGTAAATTCTTCAACTTTTTCCACTACCAACAAATCATTGGATTTCAAAATCATATAAATTTTTTATTAATTTAATTAAATATATTTTCAAGTATTTGTTACATTTTTGAGTTTTTTTTTACTTATTTATTTAAAAATTTTGTGCAACATTATATAATATTTTTTTTAAATTACTTTTTATATTTAATGTATTTTTATAATTTATAATAAATTATAGTATCCAGCTATATATTTTTAAAAGCATCTTTTGAAATAAAAAGTAATATTAAAAAGTTAATATAATTTTTATAAATTTTAGGTTATCAACTAACTTCAATCAACTTTTCTTAAATCATATAAATTAGATAAAATTGACAATTAAAAAAGGGGATAAATACTATTTGAACATTATAATAAACTTCACATCACCCTCACTTGCCGGCCCAACATAGATATGATCTCCGCCGAGGCTTGGCTAGCTTGCTTGATGCGGGAAGAGCCTCAAACTTTAATGAGACTACCAAATGTTGATTAGTGAAAATGAAATAAATAAATAAATAAATAAAATAAGAAGTATTGAGGGAGTTGCAATTCATTTTCCCAAAAATACAAAGATAAGATGTAATAGATATGGTTGGTAGTGTTCATTTGTGTTTGTGTGCAGGTTCAGCTCCCTTTCTTTCTTTTCCAATTGTGTTGTGCAGTAGTACATTAGAAACTGCATGCTTTGTCCATCAATGCCCAAATGGTCCCTACTTTTAATTGTTTGTACATAAAATAAACAATGATGAATATATACATTAATACATATTTGATGTCTTGGCCAAGAAGTGATGAACACAAAACAGAGCTATTATGTCTGAATAAATAATTTGTCAAACATCATTTTTAAAAATATATATATCTTTAATGAAAATAAATTTCATTATTCTGATTAATTTCATATGGTTGTTTGTTTATTTTTGGATTTAGGATTAAAACCATTGGTAAGGGATGCTTATAAAATTTAATCACATGTATGGTTAAAATAAACATTACTTTACTTTTAAAGGCAAAAATAAATAATTATTTAAATTTTATAAACGTTAATTAATGGCTTTAATTCTAGAATTCATTCGTCATTGTTGTTTAAAATCAAACAAGTGGCAAAATTTTGGAAATACAAGACCTATGTCTTTAAAATAATATGCATTGTCACTTTCTCCACTTAAATATTTTTAACTTAAAAAAAAAAAATCAAAATGCAGGTACTAATGCTCAAACATGACACTCCACAAGAAAAGAACACTGAAGAGCTAGTTAATTAAATTGCCTGCTCAATGGTGGAGCCTTTGTGATGTAGAATATAAGAAACAATCAAAATAGAAAATTGTTAAAAATAACAATTAACAGCCAATTATGGAATCCCCTATGCAATATATATATATATATATATAGATAGATAGATATTTAACCTCTTCCATCCCAAATTGGGATGATTAATGATCCATTTAAGTCTTTAGGAAATTTTGGCAATTGTTACACTTCAAGTAATATATGGACTTGCTTGGCTTGAAGTAGAAACCATTTGCAGGCCAATTAAATATAAACAAACAGATAAAGTTAAAAGCAGAGGGAGAAAAAAAAATAAAATAAAATATATATATATATATCAATCATGGACAAGATGAGTCAGAATCCAAAAGGGAGCAGCAAAAATGAAGGCCTAGTTGGGGGGACAAATCTAATCAAAATTCTATTGAAGATTGGGGTGTGTTAAGTCATTTCTCCATGTGGAGTAGCTATCAAAGGCAATGTACTCAAAAGACTAAGACTCTCTCAATGGGATGGAAGACCCCTCAACAGCCTCCATTCCTTTCATTTCCCCCACTTCAATCTCACAAGCTTGACCCTACCCTACACACAATCCCAGTTTTAAAACCACTAAAAATTAAAAAAGAGTTCAAGTCACAGCTCTCTCTCAATCCTTGTCACTAATAATATTCATAATAATATTTCCAATCATACATATGCCTCATGCGTGTGTTTAAAATGTACTAGTGAGTGTAGTTCTGGTCTAAAATTTCGGCTAATGTGGCTCATGTATAATCACATCAACTGCAGCGTTTGACAACTATGACTTATAACTAACAAAATTATCCATCTGTTCTAGTGCCAAATATATACTACATAGGCTTGCATTATAATAACTCTTATTTAACTTTAAACTGCATCAATGATATAGATAAAGCCAGTTTCTTGACTTTTCAGGGATATATCCAAGAATTCATGTGAAGTCTACTTGGGAGTTTGCTAATTTGCCAAGATGTTAGCTTGAGGTTTAGGATTTAGGCATTGTAATAACATTAAAAAAAAAAAAAACAGTCTTAGGTCCATTATTTAAAAAAGAAAGTTCTAAATTGGCAACACAATATGTTGCACCTGAGTCTCTTATGTGAATTATTCATTTAAAAAAAAAACCGAGATCAAACCCCAAAACTCATATAAAATGAGGACACATATATTAAGATATCAACTCCACACCTGTGCACGTCCCTAACTACTCTCAAAATTACAAGTTACACCTATTTGTTAAAAAAAAAAAAATATTACAAGTTATTCCAATGCAAGCCTATTCATGGGAATGACAAAATTACACTTGGATGTGATTAACCTTGCTCTAAAAATATATGCAAATCAAACCATTGCAATGATATCTCCATGCAAGGCACAATGTATGTGAAAAAGATAAGCCTATAGTATTATATATTGAAGGGCACTAAGACTGCGGTACAAGACATATCATGCCAACCTGGTCCACAGACGACAACTCTAGGTCCACAAAGCATCTTTCAGATACTAGGTCGGAAATAGGCTTGTCAGCAACACTACTCCAAAGTGAAGTTATTATGCCAATATTTATTTACAGCAAGTGCTCCTAAAACAAGGGCCTAACTCAAAATTCTAGAATGCCTAACGTCCAAAGCTTTGAAACTGAAATCCAACCAACCCATGCCCCATCAGAAGCTCCGGGAAGAGTAATAAGAGAAGGAAAAAACCCCTAATGGCAACAATATACATGGGAGCATAAGCTGCAAGCACATGCAGGACCCTTATTGGTAGGGTACTACCATCCACAATGTAATAATCCAAAGGACTGGCATAAACTAAATGTCATGTCTTTGTGTTACCAGTGGGAACATGTGCACCGCACATGATGGAAGATGGTAGGTATGGGAGCATCCCCCTGAGATTTGAGCCTCCTGCTTCAAGTTTTTGTGGCTCATCATGGACTCTCTCTCTCTCTCTCTCTCCCCGTGTGGATGGCATCAGAAGAACAATGGTCCTGTAATGACAATGAATCAATTATTCAACGCACATATCATTCCAATGCCAGTGATGTTGAAAATAATGCAACAGGGCTCATCAAACTGCAAAGAAATTAAGGTTCAGAACAGACGCAGGCTTTTCAAAGGGATACTGCATAATAATAATAATAATAATAATAATAATATATAACAACTGGGTTTTTTCCAAGTGGTCTAAGAGTGTTCTTGACTATTTGCTATTTTGCATGTGGACAAGATGTAAACAATCAAGTAGCACCGCAACAATTTTTTTTTCTTTTTTCCCCCTTGTTGTTCCTGCTAAGATAGTTCACAGATCACTCTGTCGCATTTCTCTTCTAAGATCTTCACAGCATCTGTAAATAGCACCTCTGGAGGTATAGCTCCAGCTGATTCAATTTTAACTGCAACAATAAATCAGGAATATGAAAAATTAACAACATATCGCTGGAAAAAGAAATTGTAACTAGACACTAGAAGCAACTTCATTCAAGTCCAAGAATGCACAAACATAAGCGACTTTCAAGATAAGAGCAAGCCAAACAAAAGGCAGGTCGATTTTGAGATTTCCAAAGAGAATGTATATCGTAAAAGAACCATAAGCAGGATGGTTGGTTCTCCTGTTATATTCATAAGAATTCTGGATAATTTCGTATGGTTATGCAGCATTTATGAATACAAAGATACATAAATATGAAGGATGATATCTTCTCCTCAGACCTAAGACACAAAATCTATCACAAGCATTGAGTACTCATAGGGATGTCATATTTTTTTTTCCATTAAAATCTTATAAAATGTTTGTCTTTTGCCTCGCTCTTCCCTTTGCTCCAAAAGCAAATGGGTATACAGCTTGCAAACTTTTCCCCTTCACCTGAAGGTGTTTTTTTCCTCAAGATTCGTGTATTGCATGTGCCTACTTGCAAAGACCAGTCCTTGGCCAGATACAACCATACAGATCATTTTGTCATATTAATTTGAATGTTTTGGCACTACCAGACATGATCTAACATTTGACAACAAAAACTTCAATAACTCTGTTGTCAACTTTTCCCCCTTTCTAATCTCAGTTCAACATGAAATATACTTGCACAGTTTTCCTGCTCCAAATTACATGATTCGTAGCAGGAAGTTTAGAGATTGTTATTGCCCACAGTTGATCTCAATCTGAAGAGAGATTTTTTTCCAATGTTTGCTAAATACTAGGCTGTTTGCATGGAGAATAAACATTTGGCATAGAATACCAACTCTACAAAATTAAGTATGCATACTCATCAAAAAAGGCGCAGTACTTACATATGAAGTGATCTTTAGCGCGCCTTAGTTCTACTTGTGGCTCATTGACACCCCGAATGCATTCTCTACACAATGTACAGGCCCGTGGATTGGCCACTACTGCCTTTTTCTCGCCTGCTCAGAAGGACAAAAAAGACAAAACACTTAGTAAAGGCAAATTTAAATGAGAATACATTGAAAGCCAGATTCAAGACCCACTTCAAATGAGGTACTGCATAGAATAGATAACAGAGAAAAGAAGTACAAATGTTAAAAGGGAACCCAAAGTGATATAATCAACATGCATGGTAGCCCATAAGTTTACAGTAAAATTTTACCCAATATAGGACATGCTTGGTAGACAACCTCGTTAAGTCATGTGCTAAATCTACCACATTCAAGAAATTGCACAGCCAAAAGGCAATTTACAAGAGCTTTGACATGAGGCACCATTCCATTTGGCACAGTCAATAGGCAACTTACAAGAGTTTAGATATGAGGTCTCATTCCATTTCAGCAGGCAATTTACAAGAGTTGAGATAGGAGGTCTAAGGTCCCATTCCATCTTCAACATTCAGTAGGCAATTTGCATTTTACAAGAGTTTAGACACAAGGTCTAATTCCATTTTCAACATTCAGTAGCCAACTAACGGGAGTTACAAGATGAGGTCCCATTCCCTAGTTAAAAATATTTTGGACATATAGTCTAAAATAAAAGTTGCCTAATATGAATTGTCAAATATGATTTCTACAAGCCTTAGATCTTCCATATAACCCTTGGTCAACTTTTACTAATTGCCCTGTTCTACAACTAATAGGATGAAATTGTACCCAATTCCAATTTGGCTAAATGTCCAAAAGAAACATTCAGCGTTGGCGTTCATCATCTGTGCATGCGCCATGTTCTCAGAATAAAAAACAATCTCCAAGTTAGACTGATTTATTACAGCAACTAACTTGGATAAATGAATCTAAAAAACTAACTGCTTCTAGCTCTAGCTTGAAATCAACCTTACATGATCAAAGAGTCAAGCTTGTCTTCTATCTAACTGTCCTTAACCAATGAGCAGTATTTTTGTTAATTCAGATTTCACATAAGCAAATTGAATGTAAAGATTATGAACCAATGCAGGAAAACCTTCAGAATAAGAGGAAGATATAGGATTTGAACCTAAATCAGATTTAAGCCCACTATATGAACTACTAGCAAGCTCAATAAATAACTCACCCTTAATAAATCATGAAACAGGAAGGAAACTTGAATAAGCAATCATCAGAATGTATCTAACTAGCTAAATCAAATCATATTCAATGAAAATTTATTTTGAAAAGTCTTTTTAAAGATATAAAAACAAATTTATAATACGAAGATTAGGAAGGTAGTCAAGTTTCGATTGATGAATCATCCTTATTGTATATTCAGATCATTGTTCAACAGAGGTCCTACAAATGATTGAAATATTTATTACTTTCAATAATAGTAAGCTTCAGCAGAATTATAACAATGACATTACAGTCAAATGAAGGAAATGAACTGCTACTAGTAACAGAAGGAGCACCAACCCTTGCCGACATCTTCAATATCAAAGACATTAACTGGACACTTCTTCACAAGTTTTTCTGCATCCACACCTTTTATTTCTTTCAATAATATAACCTGTCCAATATATTCAAGAAACTATTAACAAGCAACTTGACAGCACTCAAACACAGCCAGACAATAGTAACAAAAAATACATCTCACCTCAGGAAGCATCCTATACCATGCTGTTGCTACAGGTGACCATTTGGCATGAACTTTACCAATGCCTTTCACAGCATGCGCCTCAAGTTCAATTGCCTACAGAACAAGAAAATTATCTATAGTCTAAGCCTTTGAATGAAGGAAAATTAAAGTTAAAGTTTATCAAAAAGGAAAGATAATATGTACCTGTCCTGGACCAAGTTTATCAATAATAATATCTTGATGCTTGACACCTAGTGGTTTATTGGCGAATTCAGGCATGGAATCTTGACTGCGACTGAATGAGGTATAGGTCCTGGGTTTTGCCGATGGAGTAGGAGATTCCATCTCTAGCTCACTGCCTCCTGGCAACCACTTCAGTTGATCTGACTTCACTACAATTTGATTAAGGTAAAATCAGACATAAACAAAGAAAAATCAATTAATTAGGATTGCACTAGATGGTAACAGATAGAAAAAGTAGGAAAATCAAAGATCGAAGTGCCCAATGGTATGCTCATGCTGGACTAAGACTAAAATACAAGAAGTAAATCCCAAAATGAATAAATAAAGTTCTCTGTGAAGTTGGAGTCGGCAAGAATTAAATCAAAGTATGATACATGGAAAAAAAACTAACTTAAGCTAAATGGACAAATATGATACCTGTAAGACGAGGACTGCCTTTTTTACAAGAGACGGCCAATTTAAAAACTATAGTATTCCTTTCATTTGGAGTATCATGTTCTGCAGAGAAAAATAACTAACAATTACTCATAAGAATGAGATAAATGCAAACATGTTTCACAATTAACTCTAAAACAAGGAAATAACACAGAAGGACTACCTGAAAGGTACTCAAATAGTTTGGGATCAGCATTAAGAGGAATAAGTCCTAGCCTATGGGCCAGAACCTCATCTGGAATCACTGAAGTGTTGTTAACCATGAGGACGTTCTCAATAGCCATAGTCGGAACCTTGAGGAGAAAAGGAAAAGACCAGGGCCTCATAAATACATGTCTTAGCAACATTGTTGAATCAAGACCAAAGAAGAAGAGAGCAATTATCACATGAGGCGCATTCATTGACTGTTCATCATCCATTTTCTAGAGCATAGATAGTATTCTACATTATCCATTTGTTCTGTTGTTTAGTCAGTGAGCTCCAATACTACCATACCTCAGCAATGAGAATCCTCCGGAATGCATTAGCCAATGAAGCATCAATGCCAATCATATCAAACTCCATCGTATCCTCTGTTAACTCAATAACCTCAATTTTGAGATTCTTGCAGAAGCTCTCCAAGGTCACGCTATTATCTACACCCATTAACGCAAAGGCCCCAGAATAATGAAATGGTTCTGTCTTCAAACACAAAATGCGTTCCCAAGAAAAAAGCACATCAATCCAAATATCACAAAATAACCTTTTGAAACTGAAGTAATAGGAAATACAAGAAAATAATCTGAATGGGAAAACTAAACTGCAGGATTTAAACAAGATAACCACAAAGCTAACAGAATTACTCTAGAATGGATTTTTATTGCAAATTTCCAACAACAAAATTTGATGCGTTAAGGCAGTAAACAACAGCCAAAATATTATACAAAAAGCTATTTTGGGGCAAATCATGAATTATGATTAAATCGAGAAACTAAAATCGCCGTTAAACTACTCCCAAACATAACATTCAGAAGCAGCAAATTGAAAACAAGAAAACAAAGACAAATAAACAACACAGTAAAGAATTCAGATTGTATAGACACTAACAAACAAAAACATAATCGAAGAAAATCTAAAAAGGAATTCAACGCAAGTCTAAAACTTGCTCCTTTAATAATTATTATTATGTTATAAAAACAAACGGCCCAGGACAACAGAGATCCAATACCAAATCAAAAAAAAAACGATGACAAACACGCAAAGAGGGTCCACAGAGATTAGATCGATGGTGAGAAGTAACATATGCATACATGGATAGGAGCGTCGGCGTTGCAAACGACACGGGTGCGCTGGACCTCGAGGTGCTCGGGGAGCTTTCCCTTCGGCACGTCCGGCATGTCCAGCGCTGAAACCTTCGGCATCGTTCCTCCGCCTATCGCCGACGATGATCGGAACCCTAAAAATCCCGATAACAGAAGAGATGTCGGGGTATAGGGTTTTAGAGAGAGATGCTTAATAAGTGTGCCTGATGAGAACGTTAGCGGATTCGGGCGCGATCATTAACGGGTTGCGGATCCACCAACCCATGTTGGCGGGCCGAACTGCGATCTTTAAGCCCATGATGTACAGTAGCTGACTACTCTTTGTAATTTTTTTTTTACATCCTTGTAGCATTTCACAGTTACAGATTTACCCACATGGTCTGATTGTTTATTTATTATTTTAAAAAAAATGGAGAAGAAGAGAAATATGTGACAAGCCTCATCTGTTCGAAAGAAGTTAGGGGCATGCACTTTTGGCGCACGAGTGCCCTTATCTTTCATGCGCTTTAGGGTTCGATCTCGGGTCTCTCGAAATGAACACCCTAAACAAGTGACCTGATACTAATAAATCAAAAGACTGTTGACTATTTCATTAACCAGTAAAAATTGTGTTTAGTCTAGTCTTATAAGATCCCTTTCACATGTGATAAGACCAAATTCTTTATAGTACAAAAGGTGAAGACACATGTCGGTAAAACTTGGCTTCTTAAGAGAGCTCTTTACATGCAAATCCCGGGTAGTGACTTGTCCAAAATTGTAAAAAAAAAAAATTTGCAGCATTAGTTCGGCATTCTAATTTTTGAACTTGGATAAGGATCATAAACCCTGAAACTTTCACCATTGATTATGATGCTCACAATAGTTACAGCAAGATTAATCTCAGTGTTTTCTTTTCCATTGATAATGTTAATTGGTTCTCATCCAAGTATTATCTATGATTGTTAATGTGTCAATTATGAATATAGGTATTATATTTGAGTTGTGGAAAAGGGCGGCATTGGCGTTGTAGGATGAGTTTGCTGATGTGCATACAAGGATCATGAAAAGGAACTACGCTGTAGTAAGCACACTGGTGGTTTGTGGCCCATCTTGGGTGTGTCTTTAGCTTTGTCCTGCTTGGTTTGTGAAAGCTTCATCCTTCCTATTGGAATCATTAATGCCACTACCAACATGGTAAGTTATTAATACTTATTTTCTTTCATATATATATATATATATAAACATTATTTGCAGACGTTTCGAAAGTTATTGTTCTTAAATGATGTTTGATATTAGTTATTAGATCATCATTTAATGACTATTGCATATATATATATATATATATACAATGAAGATTTACTATTAATACTATTTGGTACTCCGTATGAATTTACATAGCGATTAGAGTTGAATTTAACAATTACCGTAAGATATCACTAGATTTGGAAGATGAATATCATTAGTTAGCTATAGTGACTTTTCTTGAAGGATGACATATGAACATATTAAATAATGCATGGGTACAGGGTCCAAGGATAAATGTGGTGACAGAAATGCTTATTGGATATATATCTACTGCCAAGGAAGCCTTTAGCCAATGTAGCATTCAAGACTTGTGTATATATTGGCATGAATCAAGCTCTAGGTTTCATTTTTTTGACTTCAAACTTGGTCACTATATGAAGGTCCTTCCCAAATCAATGTTTATCGCCTGGGTAAATTTTCATCAACCTCTATAACTCTTCTATTTTAACATCAATTTGTTTCTATGTCTTTAAAAGTTAGTAGGAACAATAATAGCATTGAAAGTGTATGCCGGGACTGCATTGTGGCTATTAAACAATCCGTCGATCATATTTGCAATAAAGATCTTCTGCTTATGGGTAGTCCATGGACATGTTCAGAAGATGATAAATTCTACAATGCATCAATCATTTGGGGTGTTGTTGGCCTGCACCGTATGTTCAGGTCCCTCGGTTTATACTCCAAGATCACCTGGTTCTTCTTTTTCGGATTGCTCGCACCAGTGCTGTTGTGGCTACTTACCAAAGCATTCCCGGAAAACAAATTCCTGAAGCTCATCAACACACCTGCCATTCTCGGGGGAGCTTTTGCATTACCGACAGCCAAGACGGTGAATTATTCGTCATATTTTAAAGTCAGCATTGTCTTTAACTTCTTTGTTTACCGTCGATATAAGGCTTGGTGGGCGATAGGGGTGGACACGGGCCGGGCGATCCATGGGCTGGCCCGAACCCAACCCAAAAAATACAGGGCCTGGGTTTAGAAAGTTGGCCCAAAAAACTGGGTTGGGCTCAAATATTTTGGCCCGATTGAATTTCGGACTGGGCTTGGGTCAACTGAATTTTGACCCGACCCGGCCCGATCCAAATAAATAAATAATATATATATCATATATTATTTATAATATATATAATTATATATATAATAGTAATAGGCTTGAAAAGAGTAAACATTTATAATACTTGTGTTGTATTTTTAAATGTTTGAAAAATTTTAGGGGTTAGTAGTAGTAGTTTTATTTAGTTATTTCAATTATTTCATAAAAAAATTAATTATTTTTGGTCGGGTTGAAATGTGGCCTAATGATAATTGAATGGGATCGGGTTTGGATCAAAACACTGGGCCGAATACTAGGCCCGTACACCGAATATATGGGTTGTATATTTGAGTTTAGCCAAACCCAGCCCCGACCCAACCCGGCCTATGTCCACCCCTAGTGGGCGAGGTATAACTATGTATTGTCGGCAGCTCTCGATGCCGGCATTGCTTATATCAGTGTTGTTTCATTCTTTGCCTTGCAGAATTACAGCATCTATGGATTGAAATGGTTGGGTGGTGTGACTGGTGATCATTGTGACTTGGCTTCATGTCCTACAGCTCCATGGGTAGTTGTTAAAGGTTGTCATACATTCTAACCATACATAGTTTCAAATGATGTAATTATAAACAGTTTCTCATGATTTGTGAGAGGTTAAAACTATGAGTGTTACAAAATCACCATGTTATATTATGTGTTTGTTTGTGTATAATGAAGTGTTTGAATGATTAATTCCATCAGATATAAGTTCATTATTGTTTACCTAATAATATTAATAACAAGTCAAGAGTTAATTCACTGAATTTCACTTATATAACTCATATAAATTTTAATAATCAGAGAAAATTAAGTAACCTGGAACACTCCAAACTTTTAGAATATATATATATATATATATTTTTCTGAAAAAAATCAATTCTACAACAGAGATCAAACAGGGTAACTTGGGTTCTGTTAAATATTTACTATATATCAAACTATCTTAAAAAGTAGGAACATATCAATTTAGAGTTGACTCAAATTTAATTCGTCAACTATTTTTTATTGTTTTGTATTTTTATGGGAAATAAATGATTTTGTGAGGTTCATAAATGTGGGATTCTACTTTTCCTATTTTGTCATCTCAAAAGTCAAAACTAATGAAAAAAATAATTTTAAAAAAAGGATAAATTTCTTCACTAGCCTTCCTTCTTTTTCCCTAGTATTCTCTAAAAATTTAAATAATAATATTATTATAATACTTAAAATTAACATAACAGACATAGTCTTGTTTGGATTAGTTCTGAAAACCCAGAAGTGTTTTTTTATAAGTTAAGCACTTCTGGGTTTCAAAAATGTTATTTGTATTAACTTTTCTAAAAAACCAGAAACTGTAAACAAAAGCTAGTCATGAAAAAAAAAACTGTTTTCAGTTTTTTTTACAGTTTCTGTTTATACGTAAAAGCTAATCCAAATAAAAAAATATAAAAAGTGCTTAACTTACTACTCTGAGAAGCACTTTTTTTGAAAACATGTATACTAAACTAAAAAAAACATTTTTTTCATAAGCCAATCCAAACGAGGGCATAGAGCTCATAGTTTAACAGCCAATCTTGCTTCTCACTTTGTGGTTATTTATTTTGTCAAATAAATAAATAAATAAATAAAATTTAAAAATAAATAAAAATTTGCAATAAAAAAATAAAAAAATATATATTTTAAAAAGGTCTGTTTCTTTCTTTCTCTTTCGTTTCTCCTCCTCCTGCTTCTTCCTTCTTGTGTCTCTATCTGGGTTTCCCTCTCTTTCGGTAACGCGGCCACCAAGATGAGCGCTAGGGTTTCGATCCCGGGGAGTGTGCGGAGGACGATCCAGGACATCAAAGAGATCGCAAGGAACCACAGCGATGAGGAGGTCTACGCAATGCTCAAGGAGTGCGCCATGGATCCCAATGAGACAGCACAGCGCCTTCTACTCCAAGGTACCTCATTTCTCTCCACGTTACCCATTGATCCTCTCTTTTATGCTTCGTTAGCTCTTGTTTAGCTTCGATCTGTTACGGTTTTCGGAGGGGTTTGTGTTTTGGTGATTTGATTTGGGGATTTTGAGGTTGATTCAAGTCGAAGCTCGGCTGGGGTTTCTCTTTTGAGGGATTTTTTGCTTTTGACGGTGTTTCGACTGTTTTTGATGGCGATTTCGAGGTTTTGGGGAATGAAGGCTTTTGGATTTTGTCGGTTCTTTCAAAAATTTTTTTTTTTTAAATCTTTTCTTTTTGGCTTTGATTTGGAAGTTGAGATTTTGATCTAGTAGAGAATGATATTTGCATTTCTTTCACGAAATTGTTCGTTTTTTCACTGACGAAGATGGTTCTTGATGTCTTGGATGGGTTTTGCTAGTACCTAATTTCAACGTCTGATCCACTCAATTTTATGCTGTAGAATGTGATTCAGTATTGTTTTATGTCTCTATAACGCCGTCAATGATATTCTTTCGTTTCTACAACATGGTATGGGCTACCCTGAGCTGACCATAGAGTGTACTGTGTTTTGTTGTTGTCGTCGTTGCGGTTCAGTGTTTTTTTGATGACCATACTAAAATTCTTTGGCTGCTAGTTGGTTTAGCAGCTTTTCCTGTCCTTACAACTATGGCTAACATATTGGCTTCATGTTTCAAATGGGTAGTCAAGCCAGTTTTTTCTTTTGTTTTTAGAAGACATTTATGGTTTAGTTTAGATACACACAAGATGCTAAAAAAGCTGTCATGCGTACATCTATTAATTCTTAAGTTGTTCCTTTTCTGTTGACCCCTTATGATGTTTTTACTGTTCCCTGATTTAGTTTGGTTAGTATATAACTGTGTCAAAGAGTTTCTTTTATGTGACATATATTGTTAAACTTAAATGTATATCCACTCACATTTTTTTCGCTTTCTTATTTTCCTAAATGATTTTCGTATGGTGTTTTTGATCTGTTAATGCTCTTTCAGATACATTTCATGAGGTCAAAAGAAAGCGTGACAAGAGAAAGGAGGTACACATATTTCATTTACACAATGCCTCCTTGTTATAAACTTTTTATGATAGGTTCCTCTTTTCTATTCAAAACGAAGTGGTTTGAGTTTCTTTTAGCGTCATAGCATTTATGCTTAGGAACGAAGATCTATGCCTATGAAAAAAAGAGAGATGATTTATTCCATCAATATATTGGATTTTGACATGGTGGTCATGTTATTTTTCTGACTGATCATTACTCATGTGATGCATTGCATGCTTCTAGCTGATGAATATCTTTTTTATGCCTTAGATTTCTCATAAAGCAATTAGAACAGTTCCTTCTGAAATTACTTTTCTAATATTCTTATTATTAATACAGTTCGGTTTGAGTTTTCCTCATTAAGTGTTAATTTTAAGAGGTGTCTACATCATATACATATATTGCTGTATGTAAGGTTGAGCTTGAGATCGATGTGAATGAAGATACTTGTCATAACCAATTACTAAGCTCATGTGGAATTTAACCATGTTTTCCTGGAAAAGAATGTATATTATTGCAAGTATGTATCTTGTATGAGATTCACAACAAGAGAATGGATTGCTTGGTTCTATTCTGAAGTTCATGATTCAAGGTAGTAGGCGAATGATTCATTGTTATAGAAGGGAGAAAAACAAGTTTACATATCCCATATTCAACGCGTGATGTTTTTAGATGCATGTGCAATGCTAATGTCTGTTCTCACTACAACTATATTTGTGTAATAGTGCTCTCCCATGCTGCCAAATCATGTCTGCCCCTTCATTCAATCGTTTGAGTCTATAAATAACAGCGCAAGTATATTAAAATTGTGAAGTCAGGTGGTTGAAAGTGGCCAATTAGTTTGATTACACTCCTTCGTTTATTGCAATTGTGCCCACATATCTGTCCACAGTTATTTAAAGTAAAATCTTGAAGTTGTAACCATGTCCAAGATGATGAACATCTGTTTAATTTTTGGTGATTGGAAGCATCTACGTCTAACTAGTGGGCTATGGTTTATGTATATGCAAAATATTACAAGATCATCATGTCATCATTAAGCTTGAATATGTGCAGTTGTCCACAATGCAATTGTATCCTCTTCACTTCTAATCCATATGGTTAGGACTTGTGCACCCTTGTAACAGATGCTGGCTCAGTGATGTGTTATGCGTGTTGCTTCCTGGTTTATGAGAAGTTATTTATTTCACTCTTTCCTTTTACAGAACTCCAAAGAATTTACAGATTCTAGATGGAGACCAGGTTTGCAAGGAAGGGGAAACAGGGGTGGGAGAGGAAGTTTTTCTGCTCGCTATGTAGCAAATGGTACTTCTTTTTCACTGCATGATGATTTTATAGCTAAAGAGTAAATTTTTCTTCAATACCAGATTTTTTCTTGTTGGTTTTATGCCTCAGCATTATTACTTTTTCAGCATTCTGATTATCCTAATGGCTTGCATAGCTGTTTAAATTCATCTATATTTCCACCATCCTATGTGTGCCCCATTAAGATGGATGGTAGTAAAGTTGTATTATATTTGAAAAAATAAAAAAAAAACCTATCTAGTTTACCTTTTAGGTCTGACTGCTTATTTCAATGTATGTTTACTATGTTACGTTCCTTCAACCTCCTGGCAACTTTTCAATATGTATTCGTTTGCAATCTGGTGTTCAATTAGTGAAATCATTATTTGAATTCTAGTAGTAAAATTTTGTAGTAACAGTTAACCATTCATTAAAGCCATGTTGCCTGTGAATTCTATTTTGATCAATATTTGTTTGAGCTCTGAAGTGGGTTTAGATGTTACCTTCATTGTTTTGTGCCAATATTTGCAGTTCTTTTGCATGTCATTAAATTATACTTCAACGTCCAAACTTTTTCCACCACTTAAGTTACAAACTTTTCTTAATGTAGTTTTGGAAGTTGTCTGCATGGGGTTGGCTTATGGTTGTTTCGGATTTTCTTTTTAATTTTTGCAATTGGTAAATATGCGATTTATCAAGTTAGAATGCGAAATATTGGTCCACAATCTTTACTGTGCTTAGTATGCCTTCTTTTGTACCTACCTACAGTTTTTGGTTGTAAATCTTGGGAGCCCAAAACTAGTTAATATTGTTATAACACCATTTAACCTTTAGCTCTTCTAACTTCTATAAGAAACAAAAGTAACTGTTCCTGCTATTATGAGCCACACATCTTTGCTATCACTGCAGAGGTGAACAGTGGAAGGTATGCTGGCGAAAAAGAAAATAGAATTAATCAAAGCACAGAGAAAAACACTGGATCTACTCCATCTCCCATTATGCATGATGCTGAAATTAAGTCCACAACTCCGTTACAAAGGTACTTGCCTATCGTTATGGTATTTTCTTGAAGATTCACTTTTTTTTACTGATCTTGATCTTAATCTTAAACTTATACATTTCTTTCTTATTTTTCTTAATAAATTTTTTTTTAGCTATGCAGACAATACATATTGATAATAATACCAAAAAGTCAACTTATATAGGCAGTGAATGCATGATATATATATATTTTGTGTGAGATTGTTTTCAATTGGGTTAACTTATTCTGGTTTAGAATAGTAGCCTTTAGAAGTAGCATTATAACTTTTTTCTCTTAGTAATTATAAACTATATATTTGATTTTGAAAGTTTGGCCTTTGGTTTTTTCTTCAATTTCTACTTGTTTAGATTTAATAACTAATGTATTCAATTTTAAACTCAATATTTCAATTAGTTCATCAAATTCCTCGTAGCCCAGATGAAAATCTTACATTCCAGATTAAGAGTGCATATCCAACTTTTGTAGTTGCTGTGCTAGTGGCTTAGACTCTTAGAGGCACCTTCGAATGTTGGATCTTCCAGTTGAAGAAAGTATGACATCCTAATTTTGTCTTCAAATTAAATTTACTTGTGTAGCTTCCTGGACACCAGAATTATGCACAGAGCCATATAGATGGATGACGAAGGATATGCGAAAGAAAGCCTTTTAGATTCTGTGTTTTTGTGCTGTCTTTTTCTTAATATTAAGATATGCATTATGGTTTTATTTTATTGTTTAAACAATCAAATTGTTCATTTTTTTTAATGCTTGAGTACCTGATATTATTCCTTTCATGTTTCGCTATTTTCCTGATAGGATAATGGAAAAAAAAGTTTACATATTGCTCCTGCTCTACATAGATCACAGTTAGTACTGCAGAATCTGATCTCTTTTTGCATGCCCCTTTTTAGCATTATTGTAATTTGCCTGCTTTATTCTTCTCAGCTCTGTAGGTGTACTTGCCAATGGTCCTTCAAATGCAGAAAGTTTGATGCCACCACAAGGGCATATCTCTCAAGAAGTTGGTGTCAATTGTATCATAAAAACAGAAGAAAATTCTGCTACTGAATCTATCAAGAAAGGGCCCCTGGCTGATGCTAAAATTAATACTGCATCAAGGCCATCTTTTCTGGGTTCTGAGTCTCCTGATCAGCTTCAGTCAGCCATGAGGTCAGCACCTGTTGCTGGGGTCTATGCTTCAGCTTCAGACCCTGTTCTAGTGCCAAGCTTTGACACACGTGCTCCAGCTTTAGTGGGTACAATCAAACGTGAAGTTGGGAATAAGCAACCGGTTGAAAAAGCCTTTAATAGTGTTGTATCGCATGATGTTGCTGATTCTGCATTACCATCCATAGGCTCAAAAGAGTCTTCAGAATTGCAAAATAATCACATGCATGGAAAGTTGCTAGGTAAAGAACCTGCAGTTGAAGCAAACCAACAATTGGATGCACCACAGGATGCATCATCTTCTCTTGTTAGTTCTGCGGGCAGCAGGCCATCTTCTAATTACAGCAGCCATTCACAACAGCAAAGTGCTCCTCATAAAGGTATTATATGTTTTGATTTTGTATGTTCCTATTTATGCATCTATTACCTTCTCCTTTCAGCATGCTTTACTTGTGCAGGACCTAGATGACATCTTTTACTGTTGATCTAATTGAATATGGTTAATATCAGGGACAACATTAACATTCTTATGGTTTTTCTAGAACTTTTATCAATTTGCAATGTTCGTAGTGTGGTCAAGGAGTAATCTACTGGAACAGAAGTATGGTTTAGCTGGTTCAAGAAACCTATGGTGGCATGGTCCTTGAAATGCAGTCCTAAAACATCTTCTGTAGCCAATCCTTATTTATGTTGGTATACCATATGATTCTGGCCTAAAATATTGTTGAATTTGCGAATGCTAACCCAAATTTGCCCTAATGGTTGTCCATTTGTTTTTGCCGGAGTCGTTCTAAGCTTAGATAAATTGTTGTTGAAAAATGTGAAATTTCTGGTGGTTGGTTCATTTTCCTTACTAATAAAATAAGGCACACGTTTCTGTGCCATTTCTTTCAACAATCAATCCATGATTAAACCATTGGCTTCATTATGTTGATGTTGTAAATATGTATTGCTTGGTTTAAGTTTGACTGGGTTGTAGGGCCTCAAATAATTTGTCTAAAGTGTGAAGTTGAAGTGTGGGCAAACTTGATAATAGCATCCAATTAGATCAGACTAATTTTTTGGTAGACTCCTAAATTGTGGTGGGTTTCATTGGATGGAATAGTCCGCCTGAAGGTGTTTTTCTTTCTTTTTCTTTAAAAACTTTAGATGACTGCTCTAAAGCATTCTCCTGTTTTGGCATCATTTGTGCCATAGCCAGTTGACAAGTTTCAATCTCATAGTACTTTAGAGAACTTTTTTTTTTACCTTTGGGATCAAAATGAAATCTTTATGTTCTTAGATAAACTCTTGATTTCCTTTCCTTTAATGTGTTTCTTCCTGAGTTTCCTAATTGAACTTGGACTGAGTTTTTCAAATATGAACTTGTGTTCAGCATGCTTTTATGCTAAGACCTGTATAATGCATAGTTCTAGCTAATGCTTTTAATGGTGACATTTAATTTAGCAATGGATTAGCAGGAATTAAGCTAGTGGTGGCATTAGCACATTTGCTCGTCATATCCTTAATTTTTTAATATTGTAGTCTTTTATTGAAATTGATAGATCTTCAACTCAAATAAATGCTGTCTCTATTGGTTATTATGGTGTTGATATAGTGCAATTTAAGTTTATGGTCCTATTGGGTTGACCATCTTTGTGAACAAACTTTTTTTTTTGGTTAATATAGAAAAGCACTTTTGGCCCAACCTTAGAGTGTTTGATTTGGCCTTTTGAAAAAAAAATGTAGAAATGCCAAGAAAAAAGAATAAAAAAAGAGAAAGACCAAAATGTCCTCAATAATAGCACTAGAGTTTTTTTTTTCTTTGGGACCAAAATGTCTTTAAAAATTCAAGAATATACTCTCCTTGTCTTTATATCTTATGAACCACACTTGTTCCCCTTTCTTTTCAGCTCATGTCTCTAAAGAATGCACTAATGTATTATTTTTTTATCCAAACAACCTATGCAACTCTAGAGCGCTCTTCGCAAATCGCAAGTATGGCATCCAAATGCAAAGCTACTTTAGCTTCTTGTAGAGGCCCTTAGGGGAAGACAATATTAAAAAAGCACACTTCAGGTGAAGGATATTTAATATCTGATACCATTCTAATCCAAACCAGCCTATGTCTGTATGATAATGGCTTTGAGCATTATAAGCTCTGTTGCCCAGATATCCAGACAAAATTATCTATTCCACCCTCGTTGATACTCCATTAGTTCTATTCTATTTTTGATGCTAATGAAAAAATAATAGAAAATGAGAATAAACGTTGTTGGTCTTTTTTTAATTTTCTCCAAGTTCAGCTTTCAAAAGTCTGCTGATCGCATGAAGTTTAGTATGATATACTTACTGGTAGTTGGTGCAGGTAAGGAATGGAAAGCAAAGCCAACTCAAGTAAACTCAGCTCAAGTCTCGGGGGTGCAGGCCACTTCTGACATTGTATCTGTCCCAGCAGAAGCTGTTGGTAGATTACTACCTCCATCAAGTTCTACAGGTTCAGATGATGCTTTGCCAAAACTCCAAAAGAAGCTAGAAGATCTGCATTTCTCTGACACTAAGCTTGTGATTATTCCTAACCACCTTCAAGTTCCAGAATCTGAAAGATCTGGGTTTAGTTTTGGTAGCTTTGATGCAAATTTTGGACTCAATACCCACTCTAGAAATCGCGCTGACAGTGAAAAGAGCTCTACACCACTGTCTGAGACATCACAAGAGATTGAGGAAAATGTTGAGGAGCCTTCTTCAAGGTCAGATTTAATCCCCTCATTCTATTTCTTTCACAGCTCCAGTGGTAGTTCTCTCTCTTATTTGTTTTTTCCTTTTTTCCGAAGTATCTTTGCCTAAAGGGTGATTTTTGTTTAGTATACAATTGACACATGTAGTATAGCTATTCAAAACTTCAAAAGATCAATGATTGGCCCAAACTTTATCATCATATCACGTGAATGCTGAATGAAGTTTGCTATACATTTGCTGAG
Organism: Dioscorea cayenensis subsp. rotundata; assembly: GCF_009730915.1. Taxonomy (NCBI): domain Eukaryota; kingdom Viridiplantae; phylum Streptophyta; class Magnoliopsida; order Dioscoreales; family Dioscoreaceae; genus Dioscorea; species Dioscorea cayenensis. The sequence continues at coordinate 31,871,281 of NC_052475.1, forward strand.
GATTTTTAGTGATTATTATGCCATTTTGGTCTCTCAAAATGGTTGGCTTGCCCTTCATTCAAGTTAACTGTGCATGGTAATGGAAAATGGTAGATTTAAACTCATTTTTTAATTTTAACCTAAAGTGCACCATATCAGCCTGTGGTTGACACTTGATACCTAACTATCATTTCTTTGAGTTGAAGTTGGCCACCAGTTATTCTTAATTTTTGAGGCTATTATGCTTTTGTTACTTAGCAGCGCTTATTTTCTCTTCTCATTTGTGTTTCTTTTTGTTCTGACAAGTGACAACTCTTTTATATTACATTTACTCTTTCAATGTGGGTCTGTTTGAGCTCATTTGGTCTCTTTGTACTTGACTGAAGCATTCAAGTTCCACCTCCAACCACACAAGAAGCGGCAGCTTATCCTGAGGACCCTCATTCATCCACAGAGAAACTAGAAAATTTGTCATTGATGGGAGCTGGTATTTCCTCAGGAGGCCCTGACATACAAGAGTATGATCAGTCTAAACCAGAATCAACTTTGGCTTCAGAAGGCCCTCAACACTCGGTTATCCATACGACACCAACCTATTCAACTTTGGGTTTGGTACCGCAAATGCTTAGCCAATTTGCTACCTTTGAGGGCACTGAGAATCAGCCACGTGATGCCTCTCGGCTCCCTAGCTTTGTTGTAAGTCCTCTGCCACACTTCTCACCTTATGTAATCTATCACGCAATATATTGTGTCTGATTGCATCAGGCAATTTTTCATTTATGGGGAATAATTTATGGTTTTGTGTGTATCTGTACTGATACCAAAATCCTTTTATGAAATTGTGCTGTTTCATTATATTCTGTGGTATTTGACCTTGTGACCTGATTTTCACTTAGTAAATTTTTTATGTCAACATTCTATCACCTTTGATGGTATGTAATCTGATCTGGTGCGTAACTATCAAACTTAAGTGAATAATTAACCCTCTGGCGGTCATGCCATGAAAATGTGTTGATGTTTGGTTCATTATCTAGTGATGTGAGTTCCTCTCCAACTGGCCTCTTGGACATAAGCAACATTATGATGGGCATAGATAGCTTGATTTTCCATTTATTGGCTTTTATTTGTCTCCATTATTTGATAGCAATTTCTATGTTATTATTTTATTTTTATGTAATGCTGCTTTTGGGAACAAGGTAGTGTACTTAAGGCGCCATCTTGTAATATGTGTGTGTGTGTGGAAATGGATATACATAAGCAACATTATGATGGGCATAGATAGCTTGATTTTCCATTTATTGGCTTTTATTTGTCTCCATTATTTGATAGCAATTTCTATGTTATTATTTTATTTTTATGTAATGCTGCTTTTGGGAACAAGGTAGTGTACTTAAGGCGCCATCTTGTAATATGTGTGTGTGTGTGTGGAAATGGATATACATTATTTTTACACACCAAGCTGCTCATGCCCACAGGCTTTCTTATTTTAGTTTATGCTGCAATTTTCTGCAATTTGTGTGTGTGTGGATATAGATATACATATTACTTTTTAATGCCGAGCTGCTCATGCCTATAGGGTTTCTCATCCTCATGTACACTACAAATTAGCTGCAGTGTGTGCACGTGTGCATGTACGCGTGCAAATATAGGTGTACATATCATTTATCCATGCCAAGCTGCTTATGTCTATAGGGTCATTTTAGTTTATGCTACAGTTATCTGCAATGGTGGATGATATCTAATATCTGATACAATTAAGGTGGTTGAGTCAAATATTTGAAGTAAGGCTTTTCTTTTTAGGCACTACTTGAATTTAACTTCTTTTATGTCTTATTAGCTTCAGCATCATTTTGATCCTTCTGCAAGTTACTATACTCCATTTTATCGGCCTCCCATTGATGGTGATGGTCGCTTCTCTCCCTTCCTTCCACCTGGTGCTGCTGCTAAATTCAATGGGAACATTGCAGTTGTACCGGCTCAGACTGGGCAGTCTCCACAAGAGGTCTGATTGCCATTCTCATTTATCCTCCAAGTTTATTAGATGGAAAGTTCATTGAAAATATTGCATTGAAACTTGATCTGTGCATTCTGATCCCACCATACTATACTGGTGTTGCTAGCTATGCATTTATTGTCTTAATGATTTGATTGTCATTATTGCTATTGGGATTCTTTTCTTTTGCATGCTTTTGCCATGTTCTTATGAATTGCATTTTCTGTTCTCAAGCTGTGAGTTGCATGTTAGAATTTTGAAGGAAGTGCCTGGTTAGATGATGCATATTCTATTCTTGTGTTTGATCTAGTTAAGAAGTTAAAACTTCACCTATGATCCATTGAAGAGTTGATAAGCTGATAAATCCTCATTTCTATTTCTTTTTTCATTTTATGGTTCCGAAGACTATAATTATCAGTGCCATCTTGACTGTTTTATGCTAGCTATTCAGATAATGCTTTGATTTATATGTTTCCACTTCTGATTTCTAATGAGGCCATTGCGTCCATCTTTTATTTTTAGAGTGGGAATTCTTTGGTTGTTTCTTCGGCTGTGCCAACTCCAGTTGCCACCCAAGCTGCTGGAGTCATACAGAGTTCCATTCCTGTTACTCAGCAACCTGTTCCTGTGTTTCGGCAACCAGCTGGTGTACATATATCACATTATCATCCGAACTACTTGCCATATAGTCAGTATATCTCGCCGTTTTTTGTTCCTCCAGCTAATATTCACCCTTTCTTGAGCAATGCCGCATTCCACCAGCAGCCGCCCACTGGTGGCATATTTACACCTGCAGCACCAGCACCTTCTGCCACCCCTGTCAAGTATACAATTTCTCAATTCAAGTCTGGAACTAACAGTGGGAACTCAACTCACGTTGGAATGCCTACTGGGTATGGAACATATAACTTGAACACAGCTGGCTATAGTCCCAACCCTACTGTGACTACTGGAAACTCTACAAGCAATGAGGATCTTACTTCATCCCAGTTCAAGGAAAATAATGTCTATATGACAGGGCAACAGGTATTTATTTTCTTTTTGAGAATTGATGTTCTTTTGCTCTATTTTTAGTCTTGTCCTCTAAAAGTCCAAGTCCTTATGCTTTTTCTCAAATGGATGATATTGTGCAGTCATTTGATTCACTGAAAATAAAATTTTAAGTAAGACATATTTTGTCGAGTAATCTAAAACAATAAGTTTATTTTCAATGTCTTGGTTCAATATTTTATCTGGTCTGGAGTACCAAATGGTACATGTTATGATAAGCCTTTTGATATGAGAAACTGAAGTTATGTTTCTGTTTCCTGATTGTGTGCTTGATAAAGTATATTACTGCTGTATCACTAATTTGGGAAAAAGGCACAACTTAAGAATTCAAGTACGGGTGAGGATAGAATTGCCAAAACTCTTGTTCAAAACTTTTATGGAACTAAAGTTTGATTGAGTCTATTGTCATTTGATGGCATTGTAAAATATACCCCCAACAATATTCAATATGCTGTCATAGTTGATAGAAAAGCAGGTGTTATATGCCTTAAGTTGTATGTCTATCAAGTTCTATGTTTATCATCTTATGAGTTCAATTTTAACTATAGCAAAAAAGGGTTACATTTTCAGTCTCCTTTGATGGTTACAGCAAGTTTAGAGATTGAGGGTTGTATGTGTAGTACATATTTTAGAAATGGGGGATGGATTTTAAAGCTAAATATTCTGATTTTTCTTTGAAGGTTCAAAAGTACTGTATGGATCAGTGTATTTTGTGCTGGTTTTTTCCTGTTCATCTTTTTTTAGGGTTTTCGCACCTGTGAAATCTTAATTATGGGTTAATTGCTCACAATGTTTAATAACAGTTCAGCTTTCTGGTACCACTAGGTCTATAGTTTCCTATTTCCAAGATCAGATTATTCTCAACTTTGTTCAGCAAATTCTTATACATTTATCTTATGCCATGCTAGGCAGTTCATTTTGCTTGACTGCTATAAACAGTGAAATTTACTTCATATCAGTTTTGGTGATTACTGTTTTTCTGCACATTTGGTTTACTAATTTCTACATTGGTTGCCCCTACAAGCAGAGCGAAGGTTCGGCAGTTTGGATTCCTGCTCCAGGACGAGATATTCCTGCCCTGCAACCGAGTTCTTTCTACAGCCTGCCTCCTCCGGGCCAGCCCTTGTCATTTGCACCGTCTCAAGCTGGCCATGGTGCTTTCACAGGGATCTACCACCCCACCCAGACAGTTGCAGCCACTGCAGTTCATCCGCTACTCCCACAATCTCAGCCTATGTCCGGTGCAGTTGAAATGGTGGGGCCTCCTGCTGGTGTTTATCAACAGCAACAGCGTGCACAGATCAATTGGACTAATAACTACTGAGAAAGCACATCTTTTGTTAGCAGTAGCCACAAAAGCAAACATACACAGACCATAGGAATGGAGTTTCCAGTTTTCCAATTGGATTCAGTCAGAAGACATCAGATTTGCATTCATAAGAGATGGCCTGGAAGGAGATTGTATATATATATATTTAAAGGATGGTTGAAATGTAGGGAAGGGCTCCAGATTTCTCAAGGGAAAATTGAGTGAACTCCACCTCTGACTCATATTAACCATTTTAAAGTTGGTAAAGATGTTTAGTCTCGTCTAGTCTGGCCGGGTCTGGGTCTGTGCAGGTTGCATGCTATTGCTCTTTGAATTTTCTTTAATCACTCCCCTCCTTTCCCAGTGTTTGTGTTTTGTTCTTTTAGCTCTCTTCATCTCCCTTTTGGTTCATAGATATAATAACTTTTGTGAGGTAAGCTTTTCTTAAGTCTAGTGGGGTTTTCAGTGTCCCCCTGCCACTACATGTAAAGTAAATTTTGGTAGTAAGAGTATGTGTTTACTAAGTTTGTATTCGGTGCAATGGGAGCAACAGCAACAACAGCAGCAGCAGCAGCAGTGCAACACCTTCATTTGGTTGTTTTGCCTAATTTACATTATTGTGGATATTTCTATTTCTCTTTTTGACTTCATAGGACTTTGTCATTCTCCGAATGCAACAACTTTCCTTTTTATTGAACAAAGTCACAGAAACAATCTTTACATTTTTTTCCCTAGTTTGTTTCTTTATTGTTATTATTATTATTATTATAATAATTTTGTGACCATTGTTTTTATTTGATTTTAATGATTTTATTGATATCATAAAGTTTCTTCTGTTGTATGTGGTTCTCTTCAGATTTGGCTGAACATAATTTGAAGTGAATAAGAATTGGTGACTGATGTTGGTGAACTACTTTATTGTATTCTTGTTTTAAATGAAAAGAAAAAAAAGGATGATCTCTTCTGTTTGCTATTATGTTTTTTTTTTTTCATCTGTCTGAATCATGGACAATTCCAATACAATTTGATTTTTCTCACCTAATGAAGATGAAGGATGGGACAGGTGGATTTTAACTTCAGTTTGGGGATGAATTTTTATTACCTATTATTATTCTTTGCCCAGTCACTCACTCAATGCATTATAATGAATCTTGTTCTAGTCAAGGTTTAGTAATCTTACATTATTCATTCTTGTTGATTTTTTTGTATGCTTGCACAAAGTTAAGTTGGGAGACTGAGTTAAATCCAAATCAAACACCATTCTTTATGTACGTGCACAGCTCATGTGGACTACCAATTTGGTGTCACATTATCCATGTTCTTTGCATTGCCGGCTATCACATTAATTTTATTTTATTCAAATTGGTTTCGTATACACAATTGACAATACCATTATATCATCAACTCAAATATAGTTTTTAGTTTATTTGGGGAAAAAACAGAAAAGAAATCAGATATAAGTAAAATAACGGAATTATTTGAATTTTGAAAAAAATGGGCATGAATTTGATATAGAATCATGATTATTTACTTTTGCTCCTTTCAATAACTTCAATATTAGTATAATTTTCATATTCATAAATTTTAAATTTTTATTGTGATCCTATAAATCTATATTTTAGGTAGCCTTTTTTATCAAATGATGGGATTTTCTGTAATAATTTCTCATTATCATTGAATCACTCGATTCAAATGGCACATGTTTATCATCAACTTTACAAAGATTTATATTACCAATAATTGATAAGTGTCTATATTTAAGGATGTCAAGGAAACATATAAATACAGAGCAAGGGTTTGAAACTTTCGATGATGATGATGATGATGATGATAGATCTTTTTACTATGCGAGTAAAATATTACTCTTTTTACATAGAACCTATATACATTACCTTATCCTGACTGCCCTCAAAGTCAAACTATCAAAATTAGAAAGTAGAAACTATTGCACGTGGTTTTCTATATGCATATATGATTTTCAAATTTTTGGAGCGTTAAAATGTAAAAATTCAATAAAGTTTTTTTTTTTTTTTTAAATTTAATAAAATTGTTTTATTTATTTATTTGTTTAACTTTTTGAGGTTTCATGAGTACGCTCGTAGCTCTATATAAACCTCTCACCATTTCGTCTTCTTTCTCTTCCTGAGATCTGAATCCTCGAAGCTCTTCGTGCTTATCCCATCAGCCTTCTTCGCTTCGGTTCAATTCCATCTCTCTGAGCTCGAATCCCTCTCCAGATCGAGCTCCATATCGCCCATTTCAGTTCCCTTAACCCTCAGATCGGCAAAACCTACACGGAATCTCGTTCTCCGATGTTGAAACCCTAGATCTCGGTCCCATGGACGGTTTCGGAGCCAAATTCCGTGTGGGGGCTCTCGCTGCTGGATTTCTATGGCTGATGACTGCGGCTTTGTTCAAGCTCCTGAAGCCGGTGCCAAACGGCTGCGTGATGACTTATATGTACCCTACCTACATTCCGATCGCCACTCCGGCCAATGTTTCTTCGGACAAGTATGGGTTGTTCTTGTACCATGAAGGATGGAAGAAGATCGATTTCGCGGAGCATCTCAAGAAGTTGAATGGGGTTCCGGTGCTCTTCATTCCGGGGAATGGCGGCAGCTACAAACAGGCAAAACCCTAACGCTTTTTTTAGATTCTTGTGTTCATTTTCACTCCAAGATCATATTGATTATAGTCCTTGATGCCATATGAAATCCTAATTCGTTATACTATATGTCATAATCAAGAACAGAACATTAATTTATTGCAGGCTTGTTTTTCTAAGATTATCTTTGTGGAAGTAGGGAGTTCTGAGAAATAGTGGAAAAATGGAGTTGTCATATACTGAAACTAAACCCTAAACCCTAAATCATTCGGCAACTTGATTGTTTAGCATGAAGTAGATCGTGCATGTAGTTTTTTTCTAATGGTGAAACGCCTCAAAGCTGGTTATCAATGACCTCAAACACTCTATCACTGAAATTCTTGTAATTGAAAAGTGTGGAGGAGTTTAGGTTTCTGCCATGAAGTTTGATGCCTAAGACAAGCGTGTTGCAGGGTTGTTGTGCCCTGTGAAATTTAACTTGTATATAGGTGTTCTTTTGTGCATTTTAGTGTGCGTGTGCACTTGTGTATAGAGATGATTTTAACTGTTTATATAGTTCTGTGTTTGATCCCATGTCATCCTTTATTTCTCCTTCGACTAATACTTATATATTTTCTTTTAGGTGCGGTCTCTGGCAGCAGAATCTGCTAGGGCATATCAAGGAGGGCCATTTGAACCTAGTTTTTATCAGGAGGCAACACTTTTATCTGTGGAGGCTGGAAAAGAATTTATGGAGGAATCAGATGATTTTGCATTTCCTAGCCAATATGTTCGAATGTTGGATTGGTTCGCTGTGGATCTCGAAGGAGAACATTCTGCTATGGATGGTCGAATACTTGAAGAGCACACTGAATATGTTGTATATGCTATCCACCGGGTACCTCCTGATTTGTACATAAATGCGTTATTTTGTTTTTATTATTTTTTATTTGCTTTAGGAAGCTGCTAACAACATTAAGGCCACAAAAAGTTGCTGAGCTTAATATTTAGAGCTGGCACTAATATGTTTAGTTTTTTTTTGTGTGTGTATTATGACTATAATTTAGCAGAAGGAAGATCCCTACTGAGTGTGACTATGACAATACTAGATGTGAAGAATGAATAGATAAACTTTTTGTTCCGTGTTTGACCTCTTTTTCTCCTTTGTAAGAGAACTTTAGAATTCTAGTATAGGTTTTACCCCAACATGTCGTGGACGTGGTAGTTCATACATGCAAAACATATTAGGGTGTATTTGACTGCTTCTAACTTATTATTGAGATTTTCAATTCTATAAATGGATAAAATCTTGTGTTTCAGAGTAGTTCACTGTAGCATGAACTACTACATGGTATTTAGAATTTATAGCTAATTTCCAAATAAGGTTTAAAATCCTGATTTTGAGTTATGATTAAAATGAGCTTAAGTCGAATCTGGATTTCATTATGCATCTAGATTTTCACTTATATTATTTGATTCTCTTTTGCACCCTATTTTCTATAGTTTTCATTAATAATTCTGTTATCTTTTATAGATAGATTACAAAAATCTCAGTTTTTATTTATATATACACCACTACAAAAACCTAAAGCTATACATCCACCCTTCTAAAATTTCTGTTTTCATATATACCCTTCAAAAACTGAAATTCTTATCCCTTGGTTAAATACGATTTTTTTCTTTTTAAGTATCTTTTTTGGTGTATAATTTTATAAATAAAAATTATATATATACATATATTTTAAATGGGCATTAATCAAACTATAATGAAAATCATATAAAAAGTAAATATATAAGCTATCTAGAAAATGTTAGGTGTTCAAAGATGTCAATATAAAAGTTATAGAAGACGTTTTATTTATTTTTGATTCATTGTTTAATGATCATGTGTAAGAATCTCAAATTTTCAGGAGCATATACGAAACGAGAAATTTTCAAAACCAAAATTTCAAATCCTTTCAACTAAACATAAAATTTCTAAATCCAAATTTGTAGACATCCCCTCCTAACAAAAAAGTTATGCTAATATGAATTTTCAAGTCTGTGTAACTCCAATCAAATGTAACTTCAAATCCAAATTATTTCCAATTACCTCCAAATGTGTTTATATTTATGTGTAAATCTATCTTTTCATGAATATGTGTATTCGCAAATGTCAATGATTCTAAAAAAGGGGCAATTTCAATGTGAATTAGTTGAATTGTAAACCATGCCTATTCTTAATGGTCTATTTATGTTTTTATAGATGAGATGAATAATGTATGGCATTAACATACTAAACTTTCTGAATGTTATTTTGGAAATAAATTTAAAGCATAACCAGACCAATATGATCAAATTCACAAAGTTTTTTTTCAAAATATATTAATACTTGGTCTCCATCTTAGCATGTTTGTTAATATATTCAAAGTCGGTGTTAGATATCTATGACTTAGTTCTGAATTTCTCTGGAAATTATAGATTTTACCCTTTACAGATCCTGGATCAATATCGTGAATCTCGTGATTCCAGATCCAAAGACGGTGTTGAAGTTTCAGAAAATTTGCCCACTAGTGTAATATTGGTAGGCCATTCCATGGGTGGCTTTGTGGCCCGAGCTGCACTTGTCCATCCACATTTACAGAATTCAGCAGTAGAGACTATTGTAACTCTCTCAAGTCCACACCAGTGAGCACTACTCTCATTTCATTTTTGACATTCATAAATTTTTATTTATTTTATTGTGTACTATCATTATCTTTATTTTCTACGTATTTCCTTTCCAGCAATTTCTTTAAATTTGTGGTTTTGTTGTTTAGTACTTGACAAGATTGAGTTACTTAATCCAGGTCGCCTCCTATTGCATTGCAGCCTTCCCTGGGTCAGTTTTTTTCTCAAGTGAATGAAGGTTGGAGAAAAGGTTATGAGGCCACAACTACGCATAGCGGCCATCTTGTATCAGCCCCTTCATTTTCTCATGTTGTAGTTGTATCAATATCTGGTGGCATTCATGATTATCAGGTTTTCCTTTTTTCCCTAGTAACATCATTTTTTTCATAGTATTCAGTAAACCATACCATAATGTTGCTTAATTTGAATGTAACCATCAATTCCCACTCTCCTTCATCATTAAGTATTGATAGTTCCTGAACTAGCCTGTTACTGTGTCCCATCAGCCTTTCTGTGACTGACCTTGGACTATGCGACCTTTTGTTTCTGTTTTGCCTTCAACAACATGATAATTATTGTTTGAGTGTGGCTTCTTTGTTGGAAGCTCAACTAGTATATTTTGTGGGAAATTGTTCTCTTGATGGACTGACTTATAATAGAGGATTTGTAACTTTTCTTGTTTTTAAATTAGTCACCATCTTTAAGCTATTTTTGCAGTAAGAAAGGTGTGTGGAGGGGTGAAATGCTGTAGCATACATATTCTCATGTGTTTGATTATGGGCTATGTCTGTTTTAATGTCTTATAGATTGTGCAAGTTCCTTTAGTGATGTTGATATTTAGGGAGTGAACACATTTGATTGTGGGAGTTAATTTGATAATTATGATTTAACACCTAAAAAGCCACTGGGGTACATTTTCTCATCATCTTACGTGGAAGGCATAAATATGGTTGCATATTATTTGTGATTGTAGAATCATGATATGTTACCATTTTATATGTGCAACCATTAAGGACTTTTTCGTATTTATATATCTTAAGGTAATGGAAAAACTAGCACTATCATGTATGTTACGTCAATCAGTTATGGTCCACAAGTAGGAGTGTGAGCCAGTCTGGCTGGTCTTAAAATAACCAACACATAAGTCTGATATGAGCCTACTCGGTAGGCTTAGGGCTAACAGGTCCATATTAATGTGTATCTTTTGAATGTGCCAGGGCTTGTTTCCTATAAATTTGCTTAGCCCTAGACTTTCCGCACCCCATCTCTGGGCATTCCTAAAATAAATTGTAAATTATTCAGTTTATTTATGGTTGGATGAGGTTGTACCGTTGGATTGTCTAGAGTGCAGTTAACAAGTTATCCTTGAAGTGTTAGCTCTCTGTTTATAGTATTATATTAAGGCAAATGTGATGATAGTGGCGGATGTTGTGTGGACTGAGTCTGTAAAGTTAGATAACAAAGTGCTTTGGTTAATTAAGCACCTTTTAGTTGTAATTATTGTGAAACGTTGCATTAGGTTAACAAATTTGACTGTCCAACATATTCTATATGTAATATATTTTTGTCAGCAGAACCATTTAGGTTGTTTATATTGAAATATCTTTTACTCTGCTTGATTGAACATGATAGGATGGCATTGATTTCACAACTACTTGAAAAGGTTATATGATATATGATTCTGTGTATGTTTCATGCCACTATTCCAGGTCCGATCAAAGTTGGCTTCTCTTGATGGAATTGTTCCCTCCAGCCATGGTTTTATGGTAGGTAGCTCAGGAATGAAGAATGTATGGCTCTCGATGGAGCACCAGACTATTCTCTGGTGTAATCAACTTGTTGTGCAGGTGCATAAGATGATATTACTATTCTGACCAATGGGTGATACTTATTTATGCAATGGTGACTCGTTTTGACGCTTGTATGTTCTACAGTTGTCACACACCCTTCTTAATCTGGTAAATCCTGAAACTGGACAACCTTTCCCAAGCGTCAAAAAGAGGCTTCTTGTGTTTGTCAGAATGCTTCAAAGTGGCTTACCTCAAAATTTTAAATTGCTTGAGCATATGCAATCATCTCCGGTGAAAGATTTTCCCACGAAGGATGAAAAGGATGATACTGGTACAGCATATATGAGTCTTTTGGTTGATAATTTGCATTTTACTATCCTATGAGTTCTACTCTTTGTACACAAATACTAGAACGGGAGATGGTGAAACTTTTTTTTTAAAATGTTCTTCATAAGCATTTAAAAATATGATCAATTCACATGGTATGCCTTTTGTATCTATTCGTGTAGCATATATTTCCAGTGTTTCTTATATTGAAGTTGATATTTCATTTTTCCTGCTGCCAATATTGCTTTATTCTTAGTAACTATGTATGCTACAACTTGTCTAAATATTTCATACCTTTGATTTTTTTATTATTTTTTTAATCTCTTATTTTGAGTCTTTCAGGGGAAGGATCTCAATTACGGCATCTCTATTCCTGTTCACCATCTTTGCATTGGACTGATGATGGCCTAGAGAAAGATATCTATGTGCAATCAAGTTCTGTTACCATTCTAGCAATGGATGGGAAAAGACGGTGGCTAGACATCAGGAAACTGGTGAGAAAACATGTGATTAAGTAGATTAATGCTTCCTTTATGTTTAAATTCTGGTTCGCAATTTCTGTTGTTATCTCCATGAAGGATGATGCTTTCCAAGCCCAAAATATTCTTGTGTGATTTAGTTGCTATTCTGGTGTATGCCAGGATAGTTTGTGGGTTCATTTTTTTCTCATTGCTTATTTAGAAGTATGGTTGCTTACTCAGGGATCGGATGGCAAAGGCCACTTCATCTTTGTTACAAACCTGATACCATGTTCCGGCGTCAGATTACACCTCTGGCCTGAGAGGAGTAAGACATTATCAGAAGCAGAAGTTTCTTCTCATAAAAGAATCCTTGAGGTGACAACACGGATGATTCAGGATTCCTGCAGGACCTGCCCCAAGGCAGGTACAGACTTTTCTGGTCTTTCTTTTAAATTTGCTTGTTTAGCTTTAAATTTTTGTACATGTTAATAATAAAAAGACTTTGGTTTTTAAGGTTGTGGATTTGACCTATTTGTTTATATGACTTTGGTTCCATCTGAAGGTTTGGCTGAATTCATTAAGTTAATGAAATGCTTTGATTGCATTCTCTATTTTTCTGTGCAATATTTTCTTTTGTTTTTCACTAGATTTCTAACTGCATACTTTATACATGAATTGTCGGGTAGACTGAAAATGTTAATTTGTCCAGATTGAGCCTGGAAGTCAAACTGAACAAGCACCTCCATCAGCTGTGCTTCAATTGAGTCCAGAGGAAATGCATGGTTTCCGATTCTTGACAATTTCAGTTGCTCCTAGCCCGGTATTGTTTATAATTTGCACTAGCATCTTGTTTTGTGGTCTACATATACTCGTATTTTTGAAACTAACTACAACTGCTCTATCATGTGCCAAGTGTTTGTGTTAGTTTTCTTTATGCAATTTTTGCTTGGATTTGATCTGATTTTTTTATTTTGTTCCAATTATTTGGTTGTTCGCCCAACTTATTTTAACCAAGGTTTATTCATGATATACTTTTCTTGCTGTAATTTGTGAATCTTTGAACATTGCTAGTAGTTTCTGGATATCTTAGTGGCATATATTTAAGTTCTGTGGCTGTGATTTTGCTTCAATTCAATTATATGCGTGAACTGACATATATGTGCAGACTATTTCAGGTAGGCCTCCCCCAGCTGCTTCTATGGCTGTAGGCCAATTTTTTAATCCTGAAGATGGCCAGAGAAAATTTTCTCCTGGCTTTTCAGTTCGCACAATCTATGCTGAAGAGGTCTGTCTGAATAATTAAATATCTGCATTTAAATTTTAGGATGCCTAAACCATGCAACCTTTTCTTCTCCTTGGATTTATATTTGGTTGAACTTAAGCATAGTATGACTTAAAATGACAGTTTTTTTTCTTCAGGAAATGTTCTTGAAGGAAGATCATCCTCTTGCTTTAAATCTGTCATTCTCATTGAGCTTAGGCCTTTTTCCAATTAATGTTTCACTGAGAACTGTGGGCTGTGGAATTAAAACTTCTGGGGATCAAGCTGGAGTGGACCAGAGCAGTAAGACTTTTAACTGAATTTCTTATTGTAATTCAGTGGATGGTTAACATTGTTGTCAATTGACTAAAATACAATAGTTACTCTGTCAAGCATTCTCAGAAGGTGTTACCACAGCCACCTTCTTAAGCTCTAATTTAAGCTTCTGTCACCACTATTGTCTGCAAACATGATTTTCATGATCTATATGGTGCTTTTCTTTTTGCCATTTAAGAGCTATAGATGAATATTTATTCTAGGTCTGGTTTAAAGTAATAAACAATTGATGGAATTGGCATACAAGTCATGAATTGACAGATCTTAATTTATAGAGATATGTGGTTGCTTGCTTTATGGTTGTGAATTTGTGAATCCTGTTGAAGTCATGATGCCTTAAATGGCATAAAATGAGAAAAAGGGCATGTTTTTGTTCCAGAGTAATTAGAATGAACACAGTTTATATGGACTTATTTTTGCTAATGAAAGGAATGCAATCAAACTTTTGAAATATTTGTGGGGAATGAATAAACTATCCTAACTTTTTAGTCCTTTTCTTTTGGTTGATTTGCAAGTTTACGTTTGCCCTTGAGTTAGTGCCTTTCCGACGACTATGCACTTAGCTCTTTGTGCTATTTTACTCTGTTAGTTGCACATTTTTTTTTTCTCCTTGAATGTAAAGCTTTTCACACTAAAATCAGCATATTTGTTCCCCCATGGGTGTTTCAAAATTTTCTTATTCTTGTCTGATTTTATTTCACATGGATCATTCAGCAAACATGAATAATTTGCATTCAAGAATTTGTGGATATGATGCATTCCCATTAATTTTGCAGACTTGTGCAAACTGCGCTGCTTCCCTCCGGTTGCCCTTGCTTGGGATGCTGTGTCAGGTCTACATATAATTCCTAATCTGTATTCTGAGGCTATTGTTGTTGATTCATCTCCTGCGATGTGGGTTTCAAATCCTGTGTCTGAGAGAACCACCATTCTTTTGCTGGTGATTATCTAGAATTTTTTTATTTATATAGTTGCTTATTCAAGTTGGTCATGAATCATGACTGAAAGCCTTCCATTTTACATCAGGCATGCGTGAGCTTATTTATTCTGCTCGCCTCTTGTAGAGAACAATCATAAATATTTGTTTTTTGCAGGTCGATCCACATTGCTCATACAAACTCAATTTTTCTGTTTCACTCACTGCTGCAGCAAGCAGATTCTTTCTTTTGTATTCATCACAGGTTTACATTTAATGATGAATTTTATGTTTTGTGAATATGGTTTAATATCTTTGTTTAATTATTGTAAGCACTGATGCTTTGAGGCTGTTTATTGTGAGTTGAACTTTTTAGCTGTGGAACTTGCAGATTTGTGGCTTTATGGTAGCTGTGATATTGTTTGCTTTGATGCGCCAAGCAGACGCATGGGAACTCGACTTGTCTATGCCATCACTTATAACAGCTGTAGAGTTGAATTTGAGATTACCGTTCCCACTTTTGCTTCTCTCTGTGCTTCCTATATCTGTTTCATTACTCCTTTCTTTGCTCAGAAGCGAACCAGTTACTCCAGTTGCCAGTTTTGTTGGGGTCTCCACAGTCTGTTATTTAGTGGCCAATGGATCTGTTATACTTGTGATATTGATCTCTTATTTTGTCCTGTATGTAGCTGCCACTGTACAAGTTTTCATTAAAAAACGGCAAGTATTCTTCTTCTTATTCTTCAGCGTTTTCTGGATTAAACAAAGTGACCAAATGTGTGGTAGGTCTGGCTTGTAGAACATGTAGATTTAGCATGTGCTCATCTTGTTTGACATTATCTGTTGTTGGTTGTTTGGTTCCAAGTTTCTTGATAAGCAGATGCTCTTATGTATAGATCATGCTGCATAGTGCAACCAAGTTGAGTAATCACAGTTCTGCCTGGAAGCTAGCTTCTGCCATTCTAACATGTGTTTCACAAATCCATTGATAGAACAAGCTTTGTGAGCACCGTTCCTAATCTTCTCACTTGCTTCCCTCTCTTTGGTTGCCATGGATGTGGAAATATATGTGAGATTGCTTTTGAGAATGCTGGCTGTCTGATACCACTCAGTTATCCCGCTACTGGTGTAGCCGTGTAGGAAATTAATGCAAGTTTGCATTTGGGAATTTGCTAATGACTAACTATCCAGTGTGATAAGTCTAAATTGCTTTTTAATTAGTGTGGAACACTTGACTGCTTTGTGACTGAATCTGATATCGATTACATTTCAGTAATTTGCTTGTGATATGTTTGTCTGGTGGATCTTCATCAATAGGGATATTGTCCTCAATGTACTTATCACTCTTGTTATTAAAAACTAACAGTCACAAGCAGACATTGGCTGCTGATATTTACTGTAGTTTGTTGTCTGTTGCAGTATGATGTAAAACAAAAACATTGTCAAATTAGGAATTTTAGATGTAAGAGAATGTGTGTGCAGCATTCAGGTTTCATGGGATTTATACCTCTTAGCTCAAACATTTACTAGGAATGCTTTTGTTCTAAACAGGCTTGGTTGTTATGCAGGTGGCAGGGTTGGGAGGAAAATCCTCGATTGACTTATCTTCGTCGTTTACTTAGTTTCTCGTCTGTCTTCTTTCAATTGAGGGTATGTTTATATTAACCTTTAATATAACTTTCTCATACTGCAATCATAATCTCCAGTATCGTCTTCTGTGATTTCGAACTGCTTGTGCTAATTATTTCTGGTTGTGTTATGCTCTCTTTGTGCTATTTATTAGTCTTCTACCCTCTCACTAGATGAGATGACTATTTTTGCAGCTTGTGCGCATCATCAGAAACAGCCCAAATCTTGTGGTTGCAATTGTCACAATCCCTGTGATCTGCTTTATTCATCCAGCCCTGGGCCTGATGTTTCTGATCCTTTCCCATGCTTTGCATTGTCATGCAGCTTTATGCAGGTAAATAAAGTAAAACAAATCCTATATCTTTGTTAATCGCAGAGGCCTAGTTAAGGTCATTTGCTGCTACTTTTTAACTGGGCAATAGAACATCACAGCATGTGATTTTAGCTGGCCTGTTGCATGTATATATTGAAAAATTGCTTGTCTGACTAGAGGCTGTGTATGGAATGTACACTATCCTAGGTCTTTGCATCAAGCATCTCAGAAAATGCTATTGGCTATTGGAAATTAGTCATAGTCATAAAGTTTATATTTGGAAATTACAGGGATTAAATGATAATGAAATACCATAGCAGCACAGGAATTATGCCCTTTCAAATGGTTCAGATGCATCATTTTAGTCTCTGCACGACCTGTAATTTCACTATTAATAGGGAATTAATTTCAATTCTTTTATGGTTACCCTTGAACTTGCAATAAATGATCAGTAAAATTATTGAACCCAGCCATCTGTCGTGATCACCATTAAGATTTAGTAAAACCTCGAGTTGAAAGAACTCAATATTAGTTCTAAAGCTGTGTCAACTAGGGCCAACATGTGCTTCGACTAACAGATTATTGATCTTCCTCTCTCAGAGGAGATTATTGTTATGATATTTGTTTCAAGTTAAAAAAGAAAAAGAAAAAGAAAAAGTGAAGGAGTTGATTCTTCTTATTGGGCTGAAAAATTTTCATGAGTGAAAATGAATAATATTTTAGTCAAATTGGTCAAACAAAAATTTGGGTCACTAAACAGGCACCATGGGAAATATGATCAAGGTATCCCTTGGTATTGGAAGTTAATTTAATGACTAACAAATTTCTTGTTTGGTCTATTTTCTTGTGTTCATTTTTTGTAATCAATGGTATACGAGTCTAAGAGTTATATCCCATTTTTGTAACAGTTTTTTGGCGGCTTCGTTTCGCAGTAATTCACAAAGAAAGGAGTTTTATGATTCTAGAACCAACGGCATATCTTCATTGCCAGCCAAAGCTAGTGGTGTATTTGGTCCACTTCTACCATTGGATGAGAACAGCTCTTCAAGTCCAAACTCTGCAAGAAGCTATGGTGACAGTCAGTTAGAGATTTTTAATTATCAGCATGGAGTGCTGATCTTGCATGTTCTTGCAACTCTCATGTTTATACCCTCACTAGTGGCTTGGTTACAGGTATGCATTTCTATTTCCATGATTACTTAAATGCAATTGTTGTACATTACATTATGCCTGAAGAAAGGTTAGAATTCTCAAATTATTGATTAGAACTGTAAAGAGAACCAATTTTATGGACAACCCTAATTTTTCAAAAGAAGTATACAGTTATTTGTGTTAAGCCAATGGCTTGCCAACCTATAAAATTAGTTGTAGCCAGATTTTGGTGAAGTATTTCATGTTATGATGTCGTAGATGTATAAAAATGTTTATGTTTGCGATCTTTTGTTTATATATCAAGGAAAGAAAAGAAAACAATGAAAACTAATTTCAAATGCAAACCATTTTTTCCTTTCCTTCATCATTTTCCTTTTCTCTATTATTCCTCTATTCAGTCATATCCTTCACTATTCAATACTTAATATGTCTGATTACATCATTTCAATTAAGCAGAGATTTTCCTTAGTAAAGGATGTTTTGATGGGAAAGTAGAATTATTTATACCTTGTTCTTTAGGCCCTTAGCCTGTTCTAGTACATTATGTTAAATTGCATGAACCCAACTATGTCATCTCCAGGTTTTGTGGAATCCTTTTGCTATCTATATTCCTGTTACCTCATTGTTTAGTGAATAGACCTACCAAATCATCTCAGTTAGTGCCTATTCCCAGTAAGCCAAGTGTATGAGAAATTTGCAGACTAGGCTCCAACATCAATTATCAACTGATTGCTGCGTTCATATTCTGTGCTTATCAACAAGCGCAACAAACACTGATACTTTCAATGCTGTTATTGCCAACTAGGTTAGCAAGTATGACAAAAAAGTGAGCCATTTCCCAGCTAATTTATGCTTTCTGCCTGCCCTACTCTTCTGAAGATACATAGGCATGTGATGTAAATATATCATCATCTAGTTTTTTTGTAGCATGACTCACATATGTTCCTTATATTTAATTTTCAGAGAATTGGCTTGGGGCAGCGCTTTCCTTGGTTTGCAGACTCTGCTCTCTGTGTAGGCGTACTCTTCCATGGTCTCTGTGGCACCTCACCAGACATCAGTTCCCTCTCATCTCCTTTACCTAGACTCTTTGGTCGGGAAATTGGTCTTAGTCTAGTATACCTTCTTGCTGGATATTACTCTTTTCTCTCTGCTCTGGCCTTGGCCCCTTACAGAGTATTTTACGCATTGGCAAGCATTGGAATCCTGTCTTTTGCAGCTACGCTCATCAGTAACAGAAACAGACATAAAGGTGATGCAGCATATAGAACCCGGAGGCGACACTCTCATAAACATTAGCATTCTCATAGGCAATACTTTGTTCACAAGTTTCTTACCTGGGTTTCTCCCATGTGAAGTGAAATTTCATACACGGCTCCATCAATTTTTACCACTTCAACACATTGCAGGAAGTGACCTGGCTTCATGTTGACAAATTTTGTGACACAGATTGAGTTAAGCAGGGATTTCCTCCGGTTTCTAATTGAGGACAATGCTCGAAATATTTCCTGTTATTGTATTACTCTGCAGAAAGGATGAGACCGCGCCACCCACCCACCTCCTATTTTGGTGTTGTACTGAGCTTGATAGATTATGACCCTTGCGGTTGCGGCAAATCAGGTCCAAATGAATATCATAAACTTATCATTTATTTTTATTTGTGTTTGATGTTCAAGAGGGTAATTGGCTGTTGAGATTTTTGCTGATCAAGTATGGGTATTTGTTAGTGACATTAAAGTTTTGATGCTTTGCATGTCCGCCCAGGAAAATAGAGTATCATTGTTTTGTTGACTACTGTACTGATTGTTTGTGGCTGTGAATTTTCTTTGGTTAGCTTCCTTTCTTTCTTTCTTTCTTTTAATGGAGCTTTCTTATGATTTTGTCTGCTCTTATTCATGGACATCATCAAGCTTTTCCATTGATAGAGAAATATATTGTCGTCTACTCTTGATTAGATATTTTAATTCAAATAATATCATGAACCACAATGTTTACTCTTAATCTCTCAATAATATTATTATTGTACTCAAGAAAGCTTTTAGAAATGTAATTAAATATATTTCAATAAACTATATATATATAGTACACTACAATGCTTGTCCAATGCCTGCTTGACAGTTAATACCTCGCCAAAAAAATGAGACATCATAATCTGTAGTACCATTCTCAAGCCTGGACAAATGCCGGCTCAAAAAAATATCTTTCAAAACAGGGTTCATAATTTATTTCATTTATAAATCTAGTGTTTTTGTGTAAAATAGAAGTGATGTAAAATATATTTGCAGTTTATTTACTTCAGATAAAGGTTTTTGGTCGCTTTCTCCTACATTTATATATTAAACCAAAAAAAAATACTTAATTAGTAGAAAAACATCCCTCAGCTGGGTCCAATATATATGATTATAAGTTAAAAAAAAAAGAAGTTATATTCACATACATGTACACACAACACAAACTCTCTCTCTCTCTCTCTCTTGATATATATATATTTAATATATATACACCAATAATTGAGGTATCAATATTACCATAAAAAATATATATACTTAAATTTAAACTCAAATATTTATACATCTTTTCTTGGACTAATTTATAAAATTTCAGCTGTAGAAAATCTAACACCTTTTTCATCTCTCTCCCGCGAAACCAAATTTATTGGCTCTCAAAACCATGTGCCAAAATTCAAGTCCAAACCCTAACCCTTGCTCGCCGGACTCCGGCGAGCCATCGCCGGATGAGAAGAAGCAAGCCTTGGTTCGCGAGCTCGCCCTTAAGCTCTCTCATGGCGATGCCGTGGCCCGTGTCCAGGCTGCTCGGGACATCCGCCGTCATGCCCGTTCATCACCCAAGGCGCGCTCCCTCTTCGCCTCAGCTGCTGTTGTCCAGCCTCTTGTCTCTATGCTCCCCTCCCCTGATCATGAAACTCGTGAGGCTTCCCTTCTCGCCCTACTTAACCTCGCCGTTCGCAACGAGAGGTGAGCTCTCTGATTTTCCTTTTGAATTTCTTTTTTTCCATTTCGTTTTAATTTTTAATTTTTAATGTTTATGTTTGTTTGTCTTTGTTGTTTGTGTAGTTTTCTAATTTGGAATAAAATATTTGTGCTGATTTGTTGAGGAGTTGGATGGTTTTTGCTGAAAATCTGTAGTCTTCGATATGAGATTGAACTCAAATTATTGGAGTCTTGATGCTTTTACTGGTTTTATTGGATGAGGGAAAATTGAAGAATAGAAAAAAAAAAGGGGGGGATTCTAAGGAAGATAAACAGAAAGTTATATTGATAAAGATTTTATTTTTCATTTGCTTGTCCATATTATCTTCTTCTCTTATTCGTACACAAGAAAACATATATACTTTCCTTTTTTTTGTTTGTTTTAATCTCAATCCAAATTTGGGAGACACTATTGAGTGTTAATATTTGATGTTTGAGCTTTGTGACTTTGTAGCATGAATAAGCCTACTGAATTTTGTTTGTTCGCTTGTTCCTTTGTCTGTTTGTATGCTTGTCGCTTTATGTTATCTTAGTTTATAATTAATTCTTTTATGATTGTTTGAGAAAATTTGGATGTTTTGGGTAAGAATATGATGCCTTTGATATGCGAATGAAGCCAATAAGTGGAAAGTTAATGGTTTTGACGGCTAATATTAAGATTAGTGGTTGTTTGTGTTGTGTGTGTGTGAGCGCACCTTCGTGAACATGTGATTGTGTGTCCCCATATTTATTTTTTTAATTGGAATCTATTGTTTGTGCTGATTTGATGAGAATATGGTGAGAATCTAGACATTGTGTGATAAGAATAAAACCATCTGCGACATGAGTTAATGCCCTTTTTAATCATGAAAGTGACAATTAAGGATTGTTTAGTGATGTTGGAGAATATTTATCAGAGGCTTATCACTTTTGAGCATGAATAAGGCTGATAGATTGGATTGGCTCATATGTGCATCAGATGTTCTGTATTGCATCCTGTTATTTGTACATTGTAGATAGGATCAGCATCCAAGAACTGTATTCTTAAGTGTTACTAATGGGTTAAAGTTGCATGTTTTGGCACATGAAAGAAGAATCATTTTTTTCCTATGCCTTTTATTGTTTGTTTTGTGCCTGGAATCTGGATTGCTTTTGATTTTCACGGGAAGAGATGGACCATTAGAATGGAATATAATGAGCACAAGTAAAAGACTCATGTCTTTGAAATCACATGCTGAATTTTACGAGGAAATTTTCTCAAATGTAATTTCCAGAAATGATGAGAATCTTTCACATTTTATCTATCATATATTCCATAGGCATGTGATATTATGCCTGGTCTATGGTGTTATTAGATGTTGCAGCACGATAGATGTGAGTGATAGTCGTTTGTGAGGAATGAAGACATTGTCTGTTTTCTTGTGATTGTTGCTAGCTTGTGTCTTATAGCTTTATTTTATTTTATTTTCTCTTGGAATTTCTTGATATTGGCATGATATATCAGTATGATGACTTGATAAATGATCAACAAGAGATGGACATGTATATATGTTTGCTTATATGTGTTTGTTTGTATAGTGCTTTTTAGACTGCACACCTAACGGTAATCTTATGCTTTTCATAGAAACAAGGACAAAATAGTGAAGACAGGCGCTGTCCCTCATCTTGTAGAGCTACTCAGATCTGAGAATTGTGGTCTCAGAGAGTTAGCTACAGCAGCGATTTTAACACTGTCAGCTTCGGATGCCAACAAAACAATCATTGCGGCCTCTGGAGTAGTGCCCCTTCTTGTTCAAATCCTCATTTCCGGTGGCATTCAGGGCAAGGTTGATGCTGTCACAGCCTTGTACAACCTCTCTATTTGCAAAGAGAATACCTTTCTTGAGATTTCTGTGGAAGCAATCACTCCTCTTCTTGCTCTTTTGAAAGATAGCAAGAAATACTCCAAATTTGCAGAGAAAGCAACCTCGCTACTTGGAATTCTTGCAGAATCTGAAGAAGGGAGGTGCGTAATTGCTGAATCTGATGGTGCTATTCTGACTTTGGTAGAGACTGTCGAAGAGGGTTCTCCATTTAGCACTGAATACGCAGTGGGGATTCTACTTTCCTTATGCAAAGGATGCCGGGAGAAGTACCGGGAACTAATCCTCAAAGAAGGAGCAATTCCAGGACTTCTTTTATTAACTGCCGATGGTACTACCAAAGCTCGGGTGAGTGCCCATGAGCTACTCGACTTGCTCAGAGATGAGTCAAAGCCGAAGAGGGTGCCATCTGAAGACTTGGAAACTATAGTTTACGACATTGCTACAAGGGTCGACGGTCCAGAGAGAGCTGAAGAAACAGCAAAGAAGTTATTGCATGATATGGTTCGGCGAAACATGGAACTGAGCATCAATAAGCTTCAACACAGGGCTGCATTGCACACTCCAAATGTTCCCTTAACTTGAGTAATCCTTATCATAATGTTCTAATTAATCAGTGTATCAGTTTCTCAATGTATTTGGATATGACTTTGATCATTTCCAGAGAACTGGTTGATGTTAAATTTCTGAGTTGAGCTTAGAATTACAGGTTGCTAAACTTGCTGTTGTAATTTTCTTGTACAAATGCTCCTCTTTTTAAGAGGAAGATAAATATTAATTTCTATCAGTATCAATTTAACATTTGCGGGGAAATTGTGCAAAAATACAACAGTTTACCATTTTTTTTTTAACCTTATATGGTTACATAAAATAAGGTAATTATTTATGAAAACATAAAATTGAACTTTGATTGTAATAGCATATATATATATATATATATATATTCATTTTAAAATAATTCTATTAGTAAAAAGTAAAAACCAGACTTCTCAAATAAACTTTACTTTTAAAATTAACAATAGGTTATCGTCTTTTTCTTTGAATTAATATATAAAATTATGTTTGGACAATCATTTGAGAAATTTATTTGTTAAACCTATTTTCTAATTATGAGTATAAATTTTGTAAGTTCCATCCTGAATAACCAACATTATGAAGTATATATATATATATGATATTCAAAATTGAGATCACGTGAGAAGCACGTGTAGGAGCAGTGTTCTAGGTTAGTTCACAATCGTTGTTGTTGTTCCCCTTTATTGATTGTTTTTCTCTGGCTTTTCTCCTACGAAGCTCATCGTTGATCCTCTCTCGTGTCGCTCCGGAGCTCTCGGAGTCGGAGCGACGACAAAAGAAGAGAAAAAAAAAAAAGGTATTCGATCTCTCTGCCCTTCTTGATCTCTCTCTCTTTGATGTTTTTCCCTCTTTTTTATTTGAATTTTAGTGATTTTAATGCCCTTTTAATTGATTGATTTGTATTTGATTTATGTGATTGGTTCTCCAAGATTTGCGCTTTTTTATTTTTTTATTTTATTGGATGAATCTTTTTGTTTAATGCTGAAGATATGGTAATGGTTGTGCAGATCGTTGGATTTTCAGAAACCCTAGGTGTGCTGATTAAGGTGGTCATTCACTTGATTTCTTTTCTTTTTTTATTTTATTTTTACTTTGGTTGATTTTAAGTTGGTTTCTGATGAATTTGGGTGTTTTTACGTATTAATTCTTCTACTGTTATAGGATTGATAAAGTCTTTGTTTGTTTGTTTGTTTGTTTGTTTGTTTTTGGGCTTGCTATGGTTTGTTATGTTGATTTGGAGCCTGAGTTTACAGTGTTTTTGGTCTTAGAAACTCCTAACTGCACTTAATCTGAGGTTTCAGGCTTCATCAAAATGTTCATTTTGTTAAGACTTGATTCATTTCATTCGATGGTTGGTCTGTAAGATGCATTTTTAGATTCTATGAATGTAAGACAAATTTTTTATTTGGGCATAAAATTTGACCTAATTTTGGATGCATTTTATGTGACAGTGACAAGTGAAAGAATGTACAGAGGTGGTTTAGATAGATTCAAAAAAGCTCAATCCATAGAGCCCTTCTCAGTGGGACTAAATTCGGCTGCTAAAACTTCTCAGCCCCCGAAAATAAATACGACCGCATGCCCTCCTCCGGTCACAACACCCAAGACACAAAATTCTCACCCCCCAAACCTTATTCAGCAACATCATAATGCAGCTTCTAAAGGCTTGGTGTCTGATGGGGCTGCTCCAGCTCATCCGGTCACTCAGATTGGAGGTGGTCAGTCAGTTTGGCAGCCTCCAGATTGGGCAATAGAGCCCCGCCCAGGTGTTTATTATCTTGAAGTGTTGAAAGATGGAGAAGTACTTGATCGGATCAATCTGGACAAGCGAAGGCATATATTTGGGAGGCAGATGGTCACATGTGACTTTGTGTTAGACCACCAATCTGTTTCTCGCCAGCATGCTGCGGTTGTACCCCACAAGAATGGAAGGTTAGTCAATTGAGTTCATATTCATGACCTGTGCTATGTATTCAATTCTTGCTTGTCTAGTTTTACTCCTTTTCTTGACTGGTAACGGATCATTACTATCTGTCCATCTATAGATTTACTAGGCCTCTTATAATACTACCTTACATGACTTTCCACATGCTTGATGTAGCAGTTCCTGTCTTTCTTAGGAGTACCAATATCAGGGTTCAACCACCTAAAATTGCCTCTGGGAGATGCATGAAGCATCATTTATTTATCAACTTTAACTTTTAACCTTTTGTGGTGTTCGCTTGTTTCTGCTATTATCTTCTAACGTACCATATTTACGAAACATGCTATGCAAGGTTGCGACTTTTTTTGTTCTTCTGCATCCTGCTAATGGTTTGCGTCTTGACATTCTTGAGCTTTCAATAATTTGTCAACCAATGTATATTTTTCCTGTCTGCAGCATTTATGTGATTGATTTGGGATCGGTTCATGGCACGCTTGTTGCAAATGAGAGATTGACAAAAGATAACCCAGTAGAGCTTGAAGTTGGGCAGTCATTAAAATTTGCAGCATCAACTAGAACTTACATTCTAAGAAAGAACACTTCTGCCCTTTTTCCAACCCCTGTGCTTCCTGCTGAAGTTAATTTACCTTCTCCACCAGACCCGTCTGATGAAGATGCTGTTGTGGCATACAATACAGTTCTCAACCGCTATGGACTGAGAAAATCTGATGTTTCTTCTAAAGGCAAGCAATGCTTCAACTAGTGGATCAGGTGAAAGCCAAGATAACCATGAGATTGAAAGACCTGCCAAGAGAAATAGAAGAGCAAGGGTGGCATTTAAAGATCAGGTTGGTGGGCAATTGGTTGAAGTAGTTGGGACATCTGATGGTGCAGATATTGAAACTGAACCTGGTCCAATCGGAGTAAAAGAGGGTAGTCTTGTTGGAAAATATGAATCTCTTGTCCAGATTACCGTAATCCCAAAAGGGAAGGAGCAATTGCCTTCTTTTAATGCAGATAATTCCTCCCCAAAAGGTGTTACTGATAAACTACAGCAGGTTTTGAACAAAGTCAAAAGTGTTCCGAGGAGTGGGATATATGATGATCTTTACGGGGATTCCTTTTCTGGAAAGCTGGGTTCATCGTGGGCAAGCAAATTCGACGGACAAACAGGTATAGGGAGTGGTGATGAAGATAAGTCTCTTACGACATCCAGTGAGAAACACAGAGCTGGTTCCTCAGATGAGAGTGATGATTTATTTGGGGATTAGAAATATTTAAGTTTATTCACTGCTCAGATCTTTCGATAGCTCTTTGGCGCATTGCAGTTGTTGGATTCGATGTTTCTGAGGAATTTTGTTGTAATCTCATTACTCTTATAGAAAGACTATAGTGAAAAGGTATGTCAGCTTTGATCAGATTTGTTTGGCTAGTTTTAAGATGTGAATTGGCTTTATTAATTTTGACTATTCAAATGTCAATCTGCTTATAATATGATCTGCTAATTTATCATTTTTTTTTTCCTAATGCTTCCATCATTATTTATGTGTTTCAAACATATATTGACTTTTAGTGTTGCAATAGACCTAATTAGTTAGATTACTGATGTTCTAAAATATTATACAGGTAGTGCAACTATTTTTAATTGTTTTCTCCCTTGCTTTGCCGTTCTTGAATTTGGTAAGAATGATCTTGTTATATAATTCTTATCTTTTTGGTATATATATATATATATATATATATATATAATTTGGGGAGAGGATAGTTCCTTTTTATTTTATTTTCATAAATTAGATAGAGATGATCCTTCCTTCTCTCTCGTCTCTTATTTATATATTTATTTTTTGGAAACGGTTTTGTTTATATATATATATATAATATGGTTTTAAAATTAAAAATTTAAAATCATGGACTATTTCTAAGGGATTATTGAATTTTTTTTTTCCCTATCAAGGACCAATAATTAACTAACCCTAATATTAACCCTGTCAAAGAATTGAACGTTGATGGTAAACACTACAAAAACTATGCATGCATTCACTAACTGACTCTACGTACAACTGAAACCCTAATCCACCATTGATGAACTTCTAACACAAGTATTATATCATACATTTTTTTTTTACATTAATTACAAAAGGTACCCTTTCTAAAACTCCACATTGATCTTATAATCCGATGATTTGATGGCCGTCTCCTTCCCCGGCGACAAATCTCCGACAACAAGATCACAGTCCCCTTCATTTTATTCTCTAAAAAGCTGCTTTTCAATCTTAGGATCAATCTTTTTCTTGCCTTCCAGCTTAACACATTGATCACTGTAACATTATGGTAACCTTGGTAGAATGAATGTTTGCAGCTTGCCGGAGCTTATGTTTAAATCATGGTAAGTTAAGAGGACCTGGCCAGCTTTTCGGTAGGCGATACCGATCTTTTGGTTCGGGTTTTCAGCACGAATAGTGATGATGAACTTGGTTTGGAGGGTGTGATCATTAGGTTTGATGTTGAAGGATTGGACATGGAGGTTGATGATATTGTATGAAGGGAATTAATTTGGGGTGAAGGAGGAAGAAGAGATAGATGGAAATGGAGACAATGATGGTGATGATGAGGAGGAGCAAGAAGGAACAACAGCGAGCTTTTGGTGGTACCGGTGTGGTGGCCGGAGAGGCAGCGTGGGATTTTCCGGTGATAAGGTATGTGGGGGTTTAATAATGTCAGTGGTGATGGAGTTGCCGGAATTGTCATTGGAGAGCATTGTGTAGGGTGGAGGTCCTGGTGGCTTCCCATGCATATGCATGGTTATTACTTTGACAGGATATATACCATGAGATTAATTAATTAGAGCAACAAGAAGAAGGAGAATATTGATCTATTGGTGAAATTATATAAATGGTTTTTATTAGAAAAAGAAGAAGAGGATGATAATGAAGAATTAGAGTCAAAAGAAGAAGATTCAAACTTGTACTGAGAAATTATAAGATTTTTGTCAGAAAGAAGAAGAAGATGATGATGAAGAAGTACAAACATATATATATATATATATATATATATATATATACACACAAGAAAGAAGCTAGTGAAACTTTATTTAATGAAAAAAATTATCTCACAAAAGGAAGGAGAGAGAGTTGTTGGAAGGAGAAGGATGTGAAGAGAGTTTGGTTCCTTGTATCAAGTACAACTCTACATTTTTCTTTGGAGGAGAAGAAAACAGGGGACAGCTGATTTCAACATTAGTTTTTGATAAAAAAATTTCAACAATAGTTTGTTTCAAAATTATACCAATTATTTGAATATGTGAGTATGCTGCTTTTCGTTTGTTTTTATTTTTATAAAAAACATGATTTTTACAGCAATATTTACACAATAGCTCACCTTTTTTTAAGGGTATAAATGTAAAATAACTCTTTAATTTTTTTTTTTAATCTTTAATTGGATTCTGTTGTTTATTGACGTGGTCTCATACTCATAATGGAAAACATAAGTTGGCAGGCAAGCCTGGCCACTTTTTCTGTTTCTTATATTAAAAAAAGCTCTCTTTCTCTCTAAACCATATAACTCTCTCTCTCTCTCTCTCTCTCTCTCTCTCTCTGATCCTTGTTCAATCCCTCAAGAGAAAGTTTCAGGTAATTTATTTTTATTTTCACAGCCACATAATAATTTTATAATTTAGAACATGTTTTTAAAAAAAAACTATATTATGTTTTGGTTTTCATTGCTTAGAATTATAGAATTTTCTTGACATCTTTTAAGAAGCTTTTGTTTAAGATCTTAACCTAATCTGTTATTGTCGTTATTCCTCCTTTTTATTTTTCATCATCTATGAACATCTATAGATTACAGACATTCATGTTCACATACGAGTCAACAGAACAAATGATGTTTTTTTCTATATATATATATATATCCCTCACATACGATCGTTCCAGGGGTATGTACATACATATGCCAAAATCTTGTTTGTACCGAAAGTAGATGCAATTATAAACTTTATGACGATATATATGTGTGTAATTATGGGGTTATCCAATGATAGATATATATATAAGAACGGAAGGGGGAAAATCTATGCTATAAACGTAAGCTAATTAAGTACTAGTTCAACAAACCCAAAAGGTAAAAAGATTAACTCATTCATGCATAAAATAATACCACGAAACTAGAGAATTTTAAGTAATCCATGCTTGCAAGTATTTCAAGCAATGATAGTAAATTTTGAGCTTCTTGAAAGACACATTACTAGTGTAGTATTCTGAATCTTTTATAATTCCAATTTCTTATCATTAACCAAAGATACCACTGTTGAAACATAGAAAAATATGATGACGGAAGGAGCAAACCTTAAGAACTCTGACTCGCCGACACCCTCATCGGAGAAGCTGATGATCAGCATTCCTGAAGCACAGAGAGGACGCTGTTTGATGAAGCAAATGAGTCAGAAGGGAAACTGCTTGTGCTCGCCTACCACGCATCCTGGATCTTTTCGGTGTAGGATGCATAGAAGTACTTCTCACATTGGCAGTACTTCTTTCGGCTCTGGCCTCTCTGAGTTAGCTGATAAGACAACTAACTTTGCAAACTCTGAGCAGGAATGAACTTACATCAGATGCTTCTCTTGAAATTTGATATCCTGCAAAAAAAGGATTGACTTGAGTTCATTTTGTGATCATGTATTCTCAATATCCAATTTATTTAACAAAATTCATGTGATCATATATGTTTCTGTCTACAAAATTCTGTTCATCTCATATTGTGAAAGACTAAATCACCATGTAAGCACCTATACATGCTTGATAAGTCGATGAGTTTATGAATATACCACTCAAATTAAAATTCATAAGTTAATAATGACAACCAAGTAGCAGTGCAAATGTAGGGGCATGCTTACAATAACATAGTTCAGAGTCATACATCAAATTAACTTCTTTCACAATGGTCTGCATGAAAAATAACCTATCAATCTGGCAATATTCTCCTAAACCTTAAATCTCTTAACTATTGATCTTCGTTATATTGATCCTTGGGTAAGAAATTAACATGCTTATCGAAAACCAAAATTAACCTGCAGCTGCAGATGGATTGCAACATCACTATATGAATTGATTCATATGCATACCAGATGTGTCAATGCCAGCACTGTATAGATCAATTCTTCATAAATATATGCTAAAACAATGTAGAGCACGTTTCACAAGGTACTGAACAGAGTAAAACATAAATCAACTTGGATAACCACCTTACCAGGCATATAATCACCTATGATACAAAATTCAGAAAAAGTATTTAGCACCTTATATATAGTAGTTCAAATATAAAGATGTATTCACATAGCCCCTGAATTTCAGTTGCCGAGGTATGGAAAACAAAGATTAGTTGAAACAGAACTTCCCAAAGTGTACCTTCAGCTTATTGAAATTTACATTTTCTCCATAAAAAGTTTGCAGTACAACAGAAGCCAATCCTCAAACTGGGGATCTGATCATCAATCTGGATGGGAAAACTCATGCATCCTATACAGGCATATACAATGTAAGAATGATGCAAGTGGCACAATGTTATTTGTAAGAGACAAAGCTTGAGCATCTAAACTTTGTGACACAACAGATTATAAAGCATCAATATTGTTTCATAAATGGGAAAATAGATAAGAAATTTATACCAAAGCAAGGTTAAACAATACAGACCAGCTGAAAGTTAAAACCTTTGCGACTGACTCAGGAGACAACTTATCAGATTAAAATGAAACAGGAATAAAAACAATAGAGTTTGCGCTGGAATTTTGAGAGGCAAGAAAGTATAATCAATTCAACGACTTGAAATATCTGAACAAAGATATTGCTTTGAACATTCTCAACAATCAAAACGTATGAACTCAAAATAAGTGCAAAATCATTAGTTTTCATAGATCATCTTTTTATAGAAGAAAACCATTTTTCTTCTCTGTCTTATATTAAGCTATTAACTACTTTATTTTCCATGCTCTTCAACAAATTAGTTATGGCAATCATATGTCAAAAGCAAAGTCATTCACAAGGAATATTACTTATATGAGTGCAATAGAATGGATGTAAAATAATGTGAGACTAGGTACAAGAAGAACTACCGAAAATTCTTAGCTATGCATAGATCCGATACATTGAATGCAATCTCCAATGACTTGGAGTCCTCACATATATGATCTATGCAATTCAATCAAGTTGCAGTAGCCCTGCCTAAACTGCACTTGCCTCTCAAATTCAAATAAAAGATTAACACACACAGACACACACAGTGGTGATGCTGTCAAAACCTTGACAAAATAATAAGAGGTGCTAGGAAAGGGAACTTGGTGAAAATATGTCCATCCACTTACTACCAAACTACAACATCAGTAAGAAACTCTTCAATGAAAAGTGTTTGGGCCAAGTCTCAATATATTGAATTATTTCATCTGAAAAGAAAAGTAACATTACTTCTCTCAACAAGGGCATCCTTGATGCTCATGGCTTACACAGCTACAGACAAAGCAGCTTCTTCAGGCTTCATGTGATAGATTGATCCACTGCCTGGAGATTCATAAAGTAAACCATAAGCCAATTCATATCTCCCAGCCTCAAGCAATGCCGCAGACATTCGCCTTGAAGCTTCTCTTAGCTTCCCTTTACTAACCAACTTTTCAATAAGAATCTTGCGTGTGTCATATGAAAGTTGAAGTTGTTTCATGGTAACCATCTCCTTCAAAATTTTCAAGGCAGCATCAACTTTGTTATTATGGCAATAGCTGCTCACCAACACATCAACCGAAGTGTCTATGTGTGCAGCACCTCTTATTTCTATCATCTCATGCAAGAGAGACAATGCCTTATCCAGTTTATGAGCCTTGCAATACTTTTGAATTGATGAACACAATAAAAACCAAGCCCATGAATCCGCATCTTTAGTATGACCCAATTTCTCTAGACCATCCATGTATTCAAGAGCCTTATCCAATCTACCTAGACTGAAAAGTTGAACAACAACTTGAGCATGTATACCACGGTCTGGTACAAACCCTCCTGCTTCCATTGCCTTCAAAACCTCATCAGAATCCCCCAACTTCCCCACACTGGCCAGTGATTTAAGAACTTTACTGAAAACTGATGCTTTTACAGATTGACCTGCCTTCTCATTATAAATCCGGACAGCTCTAGATATCAAATCCATATCTAACTCTTTGCTAACAGCTATTTTCCTCAGGAGGAGCAACAAATCACTATCCTGAGGCTTCTCTGAACCATGCATTGCAAACTCAAACAATTCTACAGCTTCTACAATCATCTTCCTCTTGTAAAACCTATCAGAAACCTTCACATACGTTTCCTTTTCCATCTCAAACCCTTCATTCTTCATTTTTTGGAGAAACACCCGAAATTCATCAATGCAATCCTCTCTACCACAAACCCTTGCCAATGCATTGTAAACAGAACCATCCACTCTAAATGATGGATTCTTCTCAGCCCATCGGAAGAACATCAAAGCCTTTCTTGGATCAGCACCAATGCGGTCCAAGACTGCAAGAATCAAATCAGAGGACAAACTAATCTCCAATTCATTCAGATTCTTATATACTTCTTCTGATTCATTGCATTCCCTCAGTATCTTGCAAACCCTAGGGCATGCCCGGACAACCACATTCTCATGGGAATTCAAGAAATACGTTCTTTCCAATAAATTTGAGTCTTTTTCCATCCCCTTCCTGTTGAACCCCTCCAATGCCTTCAAGTAGGCACCTTTGGAGATCCCATATCCATTTTTCTTCATAATCTCAACAGTAGCCCAGAGACCCTCCGAGTCCCCGTCAGACCCCAAAATCCCAAGCATCAAATTATATGATTTTGAGCTCAATAAGCGATTTTGCTTCTCCGAAACCCAATCAAACACCTTCCGAGCAATCTCCGGCCGATCTTCCACACTCCGGAGGACCAAATTCAGCATCTTGTTATCAAGCGAGAGCTTCGCAGCCTCCAACTCTGCCTCGATCTCACCAGAACCGATCGGCTTCGAAAAGATCTCCACCGCAAGTGCTTGATGATCCTGGCCATCACAATCCGGTGTCGAACCCAAAGAGAAAAATCGAAACCTAGAGTTTAGAGACAGGAAAGAACCAGATGCGCAAGGCTGTAGTGGCCGCTGGATGATGAAATGGAGGTTGGGAGGTTGGATTCGCGAGGAGTTGGATGGGATCCGATGGAGAGATTGCACTAATAGTGATCTCCAGGCGTTCCTCATTCTCTCCCTCGGCGACGGAAAGCCCGGCCGGCGCGTTCGAAGGTAATGCGGAAAAAACTAGGGTTAGGGTTTTGCGGAGGGATAACCAAATGGGATTGGAGAGACGGCGGAAGGGTAGTTTCGGTATTTCATTATCATGTCCAAAATAACTATTTATAGATAAATATTTATATGTACATTATTATATCGGATTTATTTATTTTTTCTAATTTTTCTACCACAATGAAAGTTGTGTATATTTATTATGATTTTTTTTTATATGTTAATATTTTTTATATAATTTATTTAAAAGAATTTTTAAATGATAAAATAATGCAAAGAAAACTATTATAAATTTCTTTCAATTTGGCACATTAATTTCCAAAGCTATTTATAGTTATAAAACTATTATTTAAATGGGAATGACATTTAAAAGCAAATATTCTATAAATAAATAAATTTAATTTAGACTATTTAAAAAAGAAAATAACATATAATGTCATAAATAATTAATTAATATATATAAACTCAAGAACTCTGTTATAACTAATTAAAATATAAGAAAATTCTTTTTTTAAAAAGGATCACGTGAGAAACACGTGCAGAAGCTGTGTTGTGGATGACTTCTTCCTTTCGAGTGCTTCTCTTTCTCTTTCTCTTTCTCCTCCGCGAAGCCAATCGTTGATCCTTTCGAGCTTGAGAGGTATTCAATCTCTCCCTCTCTGATTCCTTTCCCCCCTGTTCTGGTTTGAAATTCCAATTCTTTTCTTTCCTTTTGGATTGTTGGAGTTCTTTTTAATTCATCCAATTGTTTTATTTCTTGTTTTATTTCCTGAAATCTTGTTCTTCTTTTATCATAGGCCATAGGTTGTTGATTCTATGATTTGGTATTCTGATTGCTATGTTCCTTTTTTTTCTTGTTTTTTTTTGGGCCGTTTCTAAGGAATTTTGGTGTTTTGATTAATAGTTTTTCTGAATTAGAGTTTCTTCTTCTGTGTATGTTATTGTCATATGAATTTGATTCCTTGTGTACAAAAATGAGCTGTTTTTATCATTATAAATATCAAGTTGAGAGCTTGGATTGGTTATCTGCTATACTAGGGTTCGTGAAATTGCTGTTTGCTTTTGGGGCTTGTCATTGTTCGCTACAGATTGATTTGGAGGCTTAGATTGGATACTCAAAATGCATTTCATTTAAGGTTGTAACCTATGTCTGGATGTTCATTTTATCAAGAGTGACATAATTTGATTTTGGCGCTTGGCCTATAACATGCATTTTTTTTTTTTAATCATTCGGGGATAAAGAAAGATGGGCATTTCTAATGCATGATTGTTTCTTTTGAATTGAATGATGGTGCCTGTTATTTGGCATGTTTACTCATTAGATGCTATGGGTGAAACTAAAATGTAACTATGTAAGGAAATTCTTGATTCTGGGGCTGGATTAAATTTTACGGGGAAAGAGACTTTAGTTTTTCAATATTCAGTAATGCATGAGTATCTTAAATCTTACCAGATGGACCATTTGTGGTTTGCTACTTACCAGGAGATTTGGATTGATTTGGTTTATTCATTCAACTGTAGACCAAGTTCAATTTTTTGCTTGAAGAAAGTCAATTTTTACAGCAGAGTTATCATTGTTTATTGTTTTCTGCATAAAATTATGGTCAGTTAGGACTGTTTAATGTTATTTTTGCAGGTTTCATTTCTGATTGAGCATAATAATGATTTCATTGAGTCCAGCTGCTGCTCCTTCACTCACAGCGGTACCCAAGAAAACTCTAGGTATGTTTTCATTCGATTATAGACTTAAATAATTCCATATCGAGAAGATGCTTGAGTTTGGTATGTGAGATATCATCTGTAGCTAGGCTTTTTTTTTCACTATGTAAATCCCACTATTTTTTGAATTGCAGAGCCAATCAATATACATTTATCACTTTTCTGTTTTCCCTAGTTTCTTTGCCTATCTGATAAAGATGATTAATTTTTAGAGTTTAGCTAGATATAATTCACTACTGTATGGACTATATTTGTGAATCCCATCACCTTTATTCTGCAGTTTGATATTGTTCCATGCTAGTAGCCTCCTGTTGCAATATCTGGATTCTTTGAAATTACTTCATGCAGACATGCCATCTATCATTTAACTTGTCTAGGCCCTTTATTTCATATATAGCAATAGTTGCTACCTAACCATCATTGTCATTATGGCTGGATGTTTATATTTAAGTGAAGAAATTAAGATTACGGGGTGATTAATAACTTTCACTTCTTCATTTTTTGATGAGCACATAACTGTTTGTTTTTCCATTTATTTCCTCTTCGTGTAATTCTTATGAGAACTAACCACAACCAAGATGCTAGAGGGACAAATAATTTTGTTTACCTTAGAAGACTTTTTATTCATAACTGTGAATTTTTATTTTTGGCTAGCATACTGCTTTTTCTATCTGTTTTCCAATGTCTTCTTATTAACCTGCTTGA
Organism: Dioscorea cayenensis subsp. rotundata; assembly: GCF_009730915.1. Taxonomy (NCBI): domain Eukaryota; kingdom Viridiplantae; phylum Streptophyta; class Magnoliopsida; order Dioscoreales; family Dioscoreaceae; genus Dioscorea; species Dioscorea cayenensis. Next base: position 31,907,077 of record NC_052475.1, read on the forward strand.
GAAGATAAGTAGATAACATTGATTTTCTGGTCAAATGAACGCAGGAGGAAAAAACAGTGGCCTGGGCCAGAAACAGAAACTTCAAATTACAAAATCAGGATTGGTAGTGCCTAGTGTGCAACTTCAATTGTTCCATCATGGACCAACTTCATATGGTCGGCATTCTGCTGCAATGATTTGTGCTGCGTCTTTGGTATGTCTTGCTGGTTTGTGTACAAATTAAAGGTTGATGGATTTGAAAACCTTGATATATGCTAAGCTCCTCAGAAGTAATTATTAGTATACCAACTTTAAAAAAAAACCAAATCTCATTGCTCGCATATATCTAGAGATATAGGGATTGGATCATGTCTATTATCACTTTGGCTAAGTGCTACTGAAATGTTTATTGTAACAAGGGGGCTGCATACACATCATTTGAAACATCTATTTGCTATGTCTTATTTTATATTGGTTTCCTTGCAAAGACAAGATAGAACATTCTTATCATCTGTAATTTTCAGTAATTCCTTCAAAAACCACATATAGAGCATGCACACAAATGGAGCAAGAGATGTGTACCATTGCCTTAGTGCCACTGTTTCCTAGTAGTTCACCATTCTACAAGAAGTTCTGCTGGCTGGCCTAAAAAGTTCTTCGCATTATTATTCTAGATTCTTTGGGAAAGAAACATACAGGAAATATGTTGTCAACTTCATTTTGTGCTATAAGTTATAAACAATGAACTGGAGACAAGATGCAGTTCTTTATATTGGCAATTACAATATCTCCTTCTATTCAAGGCTTTGATGTCTTATGCAGAATGCTAGGTGTGGTGCAGAGCAAACCCAGACAGTGACACGTCAATCATCAACAATTACAATTGCACCAATTCAAGGTAAACTTTACTCTCTTCGTTATTAATGTTGAACAGATCACTTTATGCTAGTTTTTATTTTGATCAATTTGCTGTATATCATTTTATCTGAAACTGACTGGTGAATGTTAGGCAAGGAGAAATCGCCTGAACTTGATGATGGGGGCACTGGATTCCCGCCACGTGACGATGATGATGGCGGTGGAGGCGGTGGTGGCGGAGGGGGCCCTGGCTGGTCTGGTGGCTTCTTCTTCTTTGGTTTTCTTGCATTTCTGGGCATGCTAAAGGATAAAGAGAGCGAGGGGCCCTACAGAGACACTAGCCGGCGGTGATCAGTCATTCTTCCAAATTACTCAGATATGCGTGTATTTCCGGCCGTTCTTAATGTACTAAACTAAACAATGACATATTATAGTACTTGTAACGAGATTATTCTTGCACTATGAAAAATGTTTATTTGTTCAAGTGTTGGCTTGATAGCATAAGTGCTTCATGCATTCCAACTTCTAGACATTTTAATTCTTTTGACTGACTGAAATTTGAACCATGCAAATATTGTGTTCAAGTTGTCGGAAATAAAAGCTACAGATCGTTGTCGCAGCCATGTTTAAATACTAAATGGTTGTATGATTGCTTAATGAAGTTAAAAGGCTTTATTTTGCTGGAGCTCGTGAACTTCCATTTTGAATTACAGAATTAATCTCAGTTTAAAAGAAAAAATATATATAAAAAACTTAATTAACGAAAAACCGATTTTTGTCTTACAACAAAAAAAGATTTCTTGCAGATTCATGTTGTCCAAAGTTAAACAGCAATGTTTACAATCAAGGATTTACAGAAACCAATTACAACACAATTGAGAGGGTTTACATATAATTTAAAACCCTCTCTTATATCGAATGACAAAGTACAGATCAAAGTTACAACAGATTGAATACAACAAAATTCACAGACAAAAAATCATGCAGAAAAAGAGGAAGCATTGATAACTGAAACTCTCTGAACCATAAGAATGGAAGATTGATTTTTTTATCTTGCTATGAGAACTATGGCCATTAAAAGTTTGTTATTGGTTGATGAATCCTTCAGCAATTCCTTGCCTGAGACAACGGATCATAATCATATGCATCACCGGCCTTAACAAACCGTCCTTTAACTCGCTTCCGCATATCAGCTCTTACTTTCCGAGATGTATACCTAATCTTCTTCTCAAACCTTGTCAAAGACTAATAGTTAGAATGTATCAACAACCATAGTTTTTCATAAAGTAAAAGTGCCTTGGCTCTTGAAGATCCAAATGCAAGAAAATCTATTAGAATAAGTTGCATTGCTGTGATGAAGTAGTAGATAAATATGGTATAGCAACTGTGGTTGTTGATATAATATAGTTAACATAAAGCATTGTTCGGTATCGGTTATTAGATTACTGTAAATACTACTTTGATGTGATATACTTGACTTACTTTCGATTTTTCTTCTTTTCCTTGTAACGCTTGACAGCGCTATCCCTGTTAGCAGGGGAGAATGAGGAACTGTCAAGGCAAGCCGGTAACCATGGTGGTTCCACCATGTTAGTAAGCACAGAGGAAATGCCACAATCCTGGTAATCTCCGGCACTACTCTCACCTGTTAAACTAGAGAAGGAAAGAGATACACTAGAATGAGCTTGTCTTGATGGAATACAAAGATTGGAATCTGCATTCATCCCAGGATTTGACATCACAGAATCAGCAGAAACTACATTGCCGCTTGATGCCTGCATTGATTTAACCTATCAAGATGATTATAGTTGAGAATTTTTTCTTAGAATAAGAAGTATGATCCAAAAAAAAATGAGAACATTGTGCATAAGGTTTAGCAGCTAATTCACATTGGTAGCAATTGTAGTAGACTACTATTGCTAAAAGTATGAACCATGGAAAAAGCAATTATTGAAAAGTTTCATGGGTGAACTAGGAAAATGAAACTAATAATCTCCAACTTATTTCTTAAATGCATTTCCCTGGCACATGTTTAATAGATCACTGATAACTAGTCTGAATGGAAGAATCAGTTTAATTGACTAAGGAGTCACAAACAAGCAAAACAGAATCAAACTTAAGAGTTCTCACAAAGAGAATGGAATTTGAAATGAACATTACTATGCTAATTGAGGATATTAGAAATTCATATAGAAAGGTAAGAACTTATGGCAGATAAGTACCTCTTGAATAAACTCACTTTGGCATGTTGAATTGGTGGCTGGCATGTCCATTTCAAACAAGCCATCCATGTCATCGTCCTCCAGAAACTTGCTCATGTTATAAAAATCACCAAAAATTTCTTCATAGTTTTCAAATGACAAATCAACATCATCCACACTGAAATCTTCATTCAAGGAATTATCTTTGCAGATTCCAAAATCTTTTTTCTCATTAGAGCATAGCTGCAGAAATAATTAAAAAATAGGGTAAGAGTTGCAAAGAAAAACAGTAAATTAAAGATCAATGTAGAACATGGTTTGATAGCAATAAAGTTACTTGAGTCTATATAAAGTAAAGATCACAATGTAGACCATAGAATTGTGTTCTTTATTGTGGCAGAGCTGAAGTCGTTTTGTGAACATAATAAATAAACTATACAAAGTCAAAAGCCTTTATAATGTGCAAAAATTTGCATGGTTATGACACAAAATTTAGTGTAGAACCCATCAAGAGTAAACTAGCAGATTGTGTTCTTGCAAACAGACTTAATAATCATGGAAAGGTGATGAAGAAAGAAAATAATCCAATAAAAGAAGTAACAGTTATTTATCTCTAATTAAACAGTTGACCGATCTCATAGATAAGAATAGATTTGCAGAAGACAGCGTAATTTTGATGTCAAAGTGAAAAATGACCAAATATTGGAGGAAAGTTATGCACCTTGGGCGTTACTGATCCAGCGGTCTGAACGAAACTACAGGGCACTGAGTTTACTGCAGACGCGGAAGAGGAACCAATCCAGGTATTGAACTTACTTACATCTTCTAAATCATGCACCATGTCCAAACCAGTTAAATCTATGGTGTTGTTGGCCTCTGATGGACTCCAGTAAGTACTAACACTGTTTTCATTAATGCTCATCAAACCTGACACTTGCTTGCAATTTGACTCTTGGATTGGTGGATGATCAAGACCAAAAGACCAAATTCTATACAGTTCAGCTGCTGACGGACAGCCTGAGTAACAGCTGATTCCCTGCCTCTTGTGGCCCATTAGTGAGACGGAACTACCGTGTCCTATCCAATCACAATGTTGGCACAGCGAAACTTTTTCCTCGGCACACCAAATTGTGGCAGGTTGGGAATAGCATCTTTCACATAGAAGGGTGCGAGAATGGCGATGAGTAAGAGCATTGGCCGAATGAACATTGCGATCACATGGCAAGCATAAGCAAGCAGCATCCGATCGGCAGTAAACCATTGCTCTTTCTCTCCTGCAATAGTCACAAGGAGACACCATGCTCACCGACTCGAGATCAAATCAAGACTCGTGCTTAAGCTTAAGCTTGAAGAAATCCGTTCCCTTGCACACAATTATGGATATGAACAGTGAACACCAAAAATCACAATAACCATTAGAAGATATTCAGAAATTTGTGGATGTATGAACTCGTCTTTGCTAAAGATTCTTGCAGAAGATCATTCAGCTTTTCAAAGAAGTAATCGCATCTCTTATTGCTTAAAGAAATAATGATCAATTTCTGCAGACCTGTAAATATATTGATAAAAATCAGGCCTTGGTTGTGTATACAATATCACTAAAACTTTTTAATGAAAACAACTAAAGGATTGCTTATCACATTCACAAGAGCATGATGCATTGCTAACACACTCAAGAAAGCTATGTACTTACAACTTGAAAACTAGGAATTCCTTTAGAAAACACAGCATTTAAATTCATATTTAAACTTAGAAATCAAAATATTATAGAATAAATGCTACCAGCTCCACTCAATCCAATACAAACACTAAAAATAATCAAATCAATATCCAAACAAAGAACAAAAACAGCAAAAACAGAGCCCCAAAACCTTTTCATCACCACAAATCAATCATCATTCATTTCAGTTCAGAGATATAACACCTAAATCACTTCAAACCAAAAAAATAAATAAATAAATAAAGAAACTCAACTACAAACTCAAAATTCAATAAAAAAAAAAAACAAGCAACTTGAATGAAACTAATAAACAGTAATCCATTCCACACAAACCGCAGCTCAATCTAAAAGGAACAACAATGAACACAATTAATTCATCATAAAACATCAAAAACTTGGAAAAAGGAAGCACCTTTCTCAGCTAATGCTGCTATCCAAACCCTGGCTTCCAAACTGGAAGTTAATTCTTCCGGCGTTCAAAGAACCAAATTACACACAAGAAACACGAAATACAAATAAAACCAAAGAAACGGTAACCTTCTCCACAGCACAACCTAACTAACCATTACCATCCACGTGCCACATGTTCGTTGGTGGCTTATTTTGCGTTTGGGGTTATTTCCGTAAATAGAGGCGAATATCAAGGCCGGTGTATCAGAGGGTGAACACGATGGAGGAGATGAGATCGAAAGCTCTTCGATTAGTGGTGCCACGTGTCAAGACCTTTTCAGTGGGGCCCGAGATCTCCGTCTTATGATCTCTTTTTAGTGGTTGAGAAACACTCACATCCAAACACTGTTTTTATTGGTCCATTTGGATATTTTATTTTATTTTTTTAATTACTTTTAAATAAAAATTATTGAATTAAATTTTTTTCTCTTTAAATTCAACTTATTTTTTAAAAAAAATTATGGAAGAGAAATTCATATAATTTTATGCAACTTTCGGTTTTAAATTAATTTAAACCAACAAAAAAATCTTGAAAGGCATAATAATAAAAAAATTATATGATTTTTAAGAAGACTTTAACCATGAATATAAACAAATAAAAAATATTTTTTTTATTTGGGGTATATAACTAAATATTGATTTATATGGGCATATTAGAAATTGACCACTTTATTTTCTCATTTCTTGAGCAAAAATATGCCAAGAAAACTTGTCTAAATTATTTATATTCTTTTCCAAATAATCCCTGTGATAAGTTTATAAAGGACTAAAATAATAATTTTAGTTCCAAAAAAAATGTAATTTATTCCAAAATTATATGCAAGTTAGCTCCTTGTGGTTGCAGCTGATAATGTGTATGCTAGTCCAGGGGTAAAATGGTAACCTTACACATTGTTTCATTTAAAAAAATTAAAAAATTGGAAATGAAATTTAATGCCTCAGACAACGTGGAATATAAATTTTTTTTTTCGAGGGGGCAAAATGTAAAAAATCCTTATCCTCTTCGTTCTGCTTCTCCTCTGAATGCTCTCTGAATGATGGAAGGAGCTTGCATGGTCGTCAATAGAGCCTTCCTCTGGTCTTCTCCACGGTTGTTCTTCGCTCCTCTTCCTTGTTTTAGATTTCTATGTCTTTCATTCCATTGATTTCTTGAAGATTTGTACAATTTTACATTAAAAAAATGGTTTTTTTTTTCTTCAATCAACTTGAATCATGGATGAAAGGAACCAATGTTGTTGTTCTCTAGGATTAACAAAGATATTATTTGATTTCATAAGATTTAATTTACTCTAAAGACCAAATTTTGTCACTTGTAGTGAAACCAGATTGATTGAGAAATTAGGAGTGAAGGATGTTTGGATAAAGGGGTTGTCATATGATTCAATGAGTAGAGTATCAAGGAGAAGGTTCATATCACAATTTGTGGGTTTTGGTGGAGCTTTTCTGTATGTTAGTCCTGTTCTTCCTGCCCCAATGCTGGAGAAGGAATCTGATGTTATTCGGTAACAAAGCATGAGTAATTACTGTCAGTTTTAATAGTTTTGTGACTTTATTTGATGCTTGTTAATGGTTATTAATGTCTTGCATTTTTCATGTTTCATTCTTCTTTTGTGAAACAAAATGTAAATTGAAAGGTTTGGAAATGTATAAATGTCCCAATGAATTTTGCAATTGCATGTGTAAACCTGTATGTTTTATTTGTTGTATTTGATTCATTTAATCAATTGTTAGAGAAGTGAATTGAGATTTTTTTTCACTATTTTTGTTGATGTCACTCCTGTGCTTTTTCAATTATGATCATGTGAATGAGAGCATTTATATATATTTGATGCAAATTTTATAATGGTATACATTTGTGTTTATTTTGAGGTTGAAGCATTCAGGTACCGGAAGCTGAGTAATGGAGTTAAGATTCAAGGTAGAGCATATAATTTCTCATGATTTATGTCTCGAGTTTGGTACTGGTTTTATTTCCATTTCTAGATCTAGGAGAGCATATCAACAACAAAAATGATGTATTCTATTTCAATATGAAGATATTGTCAAAGGGGAAGGAATAGAGGCACATGAAGGGGACTTAGTTGAAGTTAATTATGTTTGTCGACGCTCTAATGGGTACTTTGTTCATAGGTATGATGTGAATTCATATTGTGCTATAACATAGATTATTAAACACCAATTTGCAGTTTAAATAAAGTTCTTGAATGATTGTAGACAAAGTCTGATACTGAGAGGAATGCAGAAATCCTATGATACTTATTTTTCCTAGCTGATGTGCTTGTATTAAGTAAGTTATTAACATGTTGTCTGTAAATTCATTTGTAGCACTGTGGATCAATTCAGTGGTGAGAGCAGACCTGTTAAACTTCCTCTGGATGATGCAGAGGTTGGTTTCTGAGTGTATGTAGGGTTGCTAATTTTTCTTAATTGTTAATGTTTTCACTGGTTAATTGCCATCGGTCATGTTAATTTCCGTATATTTTTTTTTTTTTTCCGCGTTACTTACAAGAAAACATTTCATGTTAATTTCTGCAGATTATTCAGGGTTTGAAAGATGTTTTGGTTGGAATGAAGGTTGGAGGTATGCAATGCATCTTCCATCCTCAAAGTTGATTATTTACTTTTGGATTGATAAGAAATAGAGGATAAAAAAAATATGGTAGGAAAAAATTATTGATGAAAACTTTTTTATGATTTTTGTTTTTCAGTTTCTTAATTAACTCTCTCAATCTAAAGACTCCTGTTGAAAATGGTTTTGGTTTTGGTTTCTCAAACATACAACAAAGAATAAGAAAGAGATGGACAACTTCAGAAATTGATTTTATGGAGAAATTGCAACTCAGATTTAACTTTGGAAAATTGTTTATTTCAGGTAAAAGAAGAGCACTGATACCTCCAGAGGTGGGATATGTCAGTGAAAACTTGAAACCAATCCCTGATGAGGTCTGGAATTATAAGTTTTGAAAATGATTCAACAAACTAATAATTGAGTCTATATTTTAGTTTTGCTTCTTATTCTTGGTTCACAGTTTGGCCCAAGGAGAAGCCTTCTCTCTCATGCAAAGGAGCCATTAATTTTCGAGGTTCAACTCTTGAAGGTCTTATGATGCGCATTTAATCATATTATGAGATTCAAATCAAAAAAACATTGTAAGAAATCCCCAACAATGAGGCATATGCTTGTTTTAATTCAACCTGAATTTTGTCCAGTGACATTTCCATTACAAACAATGTACCATTCTGAATTCACGTTAGTCAAAATTTATCCTACAGTCAGCAAAACTCAGCTTGCAGAATTGTCTAGTTATACAAAAGCAGAGAACAGTGTTTAAATTTTTAATAAAATTGTAGGAGTACATGTCTTGGTTTACATCATCTGTAGATGAAGATCAGCAGCCTGCTGAGCAAGCTCAACAACCATGGCCTCATCAAAGAACTTGTTAATGCTCACATCCTCGCTCATACCCTGTCAAATGAGGCTCAAGATCAGATGTTTATCTTCAAAAAAATACAGAGTAAAATAGCAGAGAATATGAAGAGCTTTGTACCTTTCTGCGTCTGGTTTTCACCATAAACTCACGCGCAAGGTGCTGAATTGGTGCAGGTTCAAGGGGCCGGAGGACAATGCTCTTGTCAAGCGGATCACCGGGAACTATAGCCCAGTGATCAAATACAGAAAGGCAAAATGCTTGCCCCTGTGTATGATACCTCAGGTCTGTCTCGAAGCCAAATGATTCAATCACCGGCAAAAATGCCTGAAATTATTATCAGCTGATGGTTAAGGTTTAAGTGTTCATTTGGGAAGTATATTGAATATCAATAGACACAAACCTTCACAATGTAAGCAGGGGTGCCTGGCTTAGGGACATCAGCTGTTACATGCCCACGTCTCCGAGACAATACTGTGTATATGGCAGAGACACAATCTATTGGTGTTTGAATCTGAAAAATTCCCAAGGGGAAAATTAAAATAATCCATAGATGATCAGAAATCAAATGATTTGACAATACTACCACCACCTATTTTCTCTCCAGATTTCCTAGAACAACAAGGAGCATTACCTCTACATAGTAAACAGGCTCCATAAGCCGGGGAGTTGCCATGAGAAACGCAGAGTAAACAACTCGCCTTGCAGTGGGGATGATCTGGCCACCACCTCTATGCAATGGTTCTTGAGCAATTGATGCATGTAATATTTTGAATTTTACATTTCGGATGGGCTCATCACAAAGAGGCCCTTCACGGGCACCCCATTGGAAGCTGTCAAAGATGAGCATTTAAAAGCGGAGATCAGCAGCTACAACAATAATCAAAAGAATGAAACACTGCTTGCAAGGCAAGTAAGGAGAAAGCCAATTATGGAAAAATGAGTTTCTATTTATAATGACAGAAAAATGCTCACCCCTGAACAATAGAGTCCTTTACAGCATGTAATAAGTTTTTATCAACTTCACTAGAAAGACTATCATCCAATAAGATATTTGGGCCCTGCACATGGTGCCAAAGAAAACCACAATCAAGAACTCATCAAACTTGAATTTGGATTAAAGTTCAATCAGATCACTCTTTCCGTCGATGCTTGAATAGAGTGCTATAGCAAGAAAGAACAGACGAAGTAAAATAACTAGTTACAAAATTCCAGCCTAACTCTCGAATGCATTGCAAAAACATTTTCAAGATAATTCCAGTATCCTTCTAGCCACTGTTTTGTTTTATCGATCTTTTTTATTTATCAATTTGCTCTGAATGTGAAAAAGCGTGCAGCATGATGCCATTCACATGCACTTTTTGATACTTATGATCACTGAATCAGAATTTAAAGTATAACAGACAAGTCTCCTCTGGGAAGACTCATAAATTCCCTCCTGGGTCTAACCCATCCTGCTAACACCTAATCTAACTACTGACAAATAATAACTCATCAAAGGTTATTAATGGGCAAATAAAAAACAAAAACTAGAAAAATGAAACTGACAATCTAGGTATGAGATTATCAAAAGGTCCACAAATGTCCATGTCTAGCAAACGTCATAATATTTTACCTGCTTATCAGGTCCAAACGCCCACAGGCCCCTTGCTGCAAGCAAATCCCACTCATATTTTGTCTGGAAGAATTTGGTGACTGTTTGCTGTGGCGAGTCAAGGTCTACAGCCCCATTCTCAATATCCTCTGCCAATCCCCTCTCCAGAGGCTCTGCAATCTATATGTTAGAAAAGAAAAATTCAGCCACTTCAAAACCTGATAGCATGTCAAGAAGTTGGCAGAAATGGAACAACCAAGGGAAATGGAAGATATTGAAGTACTTACCATAGTGATTTTATTTCTCTTGTTAGGAGTTTCTGCAAAACATTTCATGGATGATGTCTCAACAACTGTTTCACAAAAAGAGACCACAGGATCTGCCACCTGCAATAGAAAAACGTGGGTATGACTCTAGAGAACAAAAATGCCTATATAACATCTGGAAATCAGTAATTGCATCGGAATTTTATGCACCTTCACTTCCACTTCAGAGTAAAGCTCTCTAAGGTCTTTCATAATGGAATCCAAATAAATTTCCCCAGTTCCCAAGATAGTATGCTCCCCAGACTCCTCAACTTTTGTGATGGCAAGAGGATAGCTCTTACTAATTTTCCTGAGACCTTCCACCATCTTGGGTAGTTCACTTGGGTTCAATGGTTCCGTTGCGGTCTTCACGACAGGTAATGTGTTGAAACGAAGAGGCCTAAAAGATGTAGACATCTTCATCCATATCAATGGGACATAGAGTTGCAGTCTTCATGATTGATGCATCCACACCTTCGATTAGAACCCATGAACCAGCAGGTGCTTTGCTAATGGGGATGCGGTATCGAGCCTGATACACCCATAATTTAGTTACTTCTTTGACAGTCATATCTTCTTCATCATCAGGTGAATATCCTTCTCCCAGTACACGTAATGTCTGACCAGTCTGAATAGTGCCACTATAAACTCGCCCAAATGCATCAAATACACTGCAGTCAGACTTGGGATATAACTTGGTTATATTGACCATGAGAGGCCCATAAGGATCACAATCTTTCATAGCCTCAGCAATATTGGAGTCTTGAGGACCTGTATATATATGTTCTACCTTTCCTTCCAGCAGCATCTCTGGCAGAAGGAATATGCTGCACAAGCATATCTGTAAATCCAGTAGCAGATCCGAACACAGAGCTGCATGCCAACCGCAATAAAGGCCGTAACATTCCATTTATAAGCTGCATTGGGCAGTGTAACACCTAGTTCTGCAAGTGTTGCCTCTACACTCTTTTTGTGCTCCCCAATAACTTGGCTGTAAATTTTGTATAATGGTTCAAGAATGAACTGAACAAAAGATCTCTCGCCTCCACCTGGAAGGGCCTTCTTCTTAAAGGTCCTAGAGTCAGGATGATAATACAGGTCTCCCCACAGGCGGGATGCAAACTTGTTTGCATCGAATGGGATACCGTGGAGTTTCACATATAATTTAGCAAAAGACTGCAAGGTGAAAGACCACCCAGCACTTGCACTTGCAAAGCAAACATTTCCAGCTACAGGATCAACTATTTGCGTGCCTCCTGCCTTAACCGAGAATGAAGATATCAAATCATTGATAACTTCTAGTGTGTGGCGCAGCTTGAAATAAGCATCTGTTGGGGGCAGCTTAAGTTCTGTTATCAGCCTGTCAACCTAAAAAGGAAGTGAGGATTCAGATGTTCCAAACGATGCTTTAAAAAGAAAGTAAAGAAATCAAAGCTGCTGAAAAATAACGTTCTCATACTTTGTTTATAACAACTACAATGGGAAGTCTTTCTTGAATTGCATGTCGCAGAGCCCTCTCTGTGTTTACCTGTTGGAATGGAAATAATAAATCTACATAATGAAATATGAGTAACACAGCACAGCATACATGACCACAAAGAAGATACTGTAACCAATTTACTTCTTCTCACTAAAACAAAGCATCATAACAATTCTGATCATATGGAAATCAACATACATTACCAAATTTTTACTTCAAGATATCATAAGCCTCCCCAGACCTTAAGATGAGAGAATACAGAAATGTTCCTGTGGCTATCTAGGATTGAGAGTTAAGTACAAGCAATAGCCAGCACTCAAGCTGGCAACTGAAAGCCAGTGAACTCCTACCAGGACATATTCAGATTAAATCAGCTCAAACAACATTAAATTCAACTCTTCTGCCATGTGATTGTTCCTTTTCCTTTTGGTTTGATTTCTACTTAATTCATGAAGTACCTAAAGTTCTAAACAAAATGTCAAATCATATAATAGCAAAGTAAATTTTCCTAAGAATCAGCAAATTACTTAAGAAATGAAGATGAGTGACTACCATAACTCCATCCGCAGCATCAACAACGAGCACAGCGCCATCAGCAAGCCGAAGTGCAGCAGTCATCTCATCAGAGAAGTTCACATGACCAGGCGTGTCCATGATATTACAAAGATAGGATTTTGCGTTGCTATCTTCCAGCACCAGCGACATGGGCACCGCCTTGATTGATATCTTCCGCTCCTGCTCGTCAATCCTAGTGTCGGTATACCTCATATGGCGCTCCCCCTCGATGTCAAACGTCGAGATCTCATGTGTCTGCTCCACAAGCATGTCCATGAACACCGTCTTCCCGTGCTGCAAATGCCCCACCAGCGCCACGTTGCGCACCAGTGCCGGATTCGAGGCCAACCCTAGCAAGAACTCCGTCGTGACGTACGTGGACGAGTCCTTGACACCAACCTCAAAGCGGACGTTGCGGACGGGCTTAATGATGGGCATCTCGAGGGGCTGCTCGTCCTCGTCCATGACAAGGGCTTCCACGCCCTCGCCGTAGACCTCCTCGGCAGTGGGGTAGTACTTCTTGTCCTCAGCAAGAACGATCTGCGACGGCGGCGGCTCGTCGGTATCCATGGCATCCTCAAGAGCGGGCTTGGAAAGCCAGCCACCAGGAGCTGCAGGAGAGGGGGAGCGCCTGTCGGAGACGTCGCCATCGTCGGAATTGGCGGCGTCATCGTCGGAGGCGGCGGGTGAATCATCTTCGGAGGGGATCTCGGGGCCGATGTAGTTGCCGAACTCGTCGTAGAGACTGTCATCCATGGTGATAGCAAGCTAGGGTTTGGGTTTTGGACTGGTATTCACTCTCTCTCTCTCTCTCTCTAGGGTTTTGTTTTGGGGGTGGAGGAGGGAATAGGATAGCTTCCGCCGCTGCTACTGCATGTTCTAAATGCTTCAAGATTCGGCTTGGTTGATGACGGTGGGATGAACGGTTGAGATGAAATCAATCACGATGGCTTTTTTTTTCCAAATATTCCCATAAATTTTGTATAATTACAAATAACACTCCCTTGTCTCTCTGCGTGCGTGATTCTTTGTTTCTGAATTTTGTATTCAATCAATCTGCTGCAAACTTTGATGTGCATTAATTAAATTAATGATTAATGTAACTTTAACAATCTGAATCTGTTTAAATCTTTTACTGTTTATTTTCTTCATGTTGTTTAGAAAATGTATGTTCCATTAAATTGATAATTTTGAACAGTTGAACCTTGTTGATATTGCTTTTTCACAGGCAGTTATGTTTCCAATAATGTTATTTTACCCACAAAATGAAAATTCATAGGAGCATAAGCAAAATATAACAAGTTGAACATGGCCAAGGCACAAATCTGCAGTTTTTTTAAAAACTAACACAGTATTTGAATTGTTAAAATTTCGGTCAGTAAAAAGAATTCTAGACGCCTGGAAGTTATAATATATGAAGCATGCAATATTTTTAAAATAATAATAATAAAAAATAAATCACAATTTTATTTATACAACAAAAACATTGCCAAAGGAGCAAACATCACAACAATACAAAGATCCACTGAAAGTTGAACATGACGGAATGAAAAACACAGGCAGATATGAAGCATGTATGTTATCAAGACAACATTTTTTCGCATTTTTTCATCATGCAAGGATACATTAACAGCTCTCACTACAAAAAGTATTATTTGTAACAGCTCCTGTTACAGTTTGACAGCATTTTTCACCACCACCCACGTCATCAAATTCAGGTGATTTCTCCTTGCTTAACACTCACCGAGTCACCAGTAAGGAGGTTCTGATAGATTATCCCCAACTTGATCAAAATAAAATTAACCAAACAAATAATCTGGTCAACATTAATAATGAAGAAAGGCAGTAAATGGTACCTTGCTCTGGTGCAATTTTGATTATCAGTGATTGCCATGTCACATTCTGCAGGAGATATTGCGCGCTTAAAACCTTAAATAAAAAGGAAGCTCATCATTGTCAGTACAAAGAATTGCATCTTGTACATTGATTGAAACTTAGCTCGGTGCTATGTGTGGAGGAGTTCCTCTGCAATTTTAGTTCTCATGGTGGGAATTGTGACTGAAGTTTCTTCAGTATGAAGCCGGTAACTCCCCAGCTGAATCCACGGTACTGGAGCCATCTTATGATCCTAGCTTTCCGCTTCTCTGGTGATGCATCCTGGCCTCGCAACCACTGCTTCGAGGCCTGAACAAACAGGCGATCCATTGAAGACTTGGACATTCCATGCAGCATGTCCTGGTTGCTCATATCTGGATCGTCCTCCTCGAAAACCTGCTTTGTTGCTTTGTTAGCGACGGTCTCGCTCACACCTTTCTGAGCAAGGGCCTGAAATTGTACAATGCCTGCTTGATTCAAAGTCTGAGAATGACTAGCAAATGCAAATAACTCTCTAAGCCAGTTCGAAGCAAGAATTTCATAGAATATACAAGTGCATTGAAAGATTGCCAATTAAGCTTTGAAGAAAAACATGAGATTGAGAAATAACAGTCTGAAGATGCAACGCAAGGGTCAGTTTCAGTCATGAAAATGCTCATCAGTAAACACAATCAAAGAGGTTCTTCAGGATTTCTTAGAAACACAACTTTAAGACTTTCTCCCATAAACTTCTTTGTAAATAAAAAAAGAAAATGACTGGGTGGCTGTGGCTCTTGAAGCAATTGCTCAAAAGGTATAGTTACAAACTATAGAAATATTATATATAAGGAAAAAAATGCATATATGCCGGCAATAAACTTAAAATAAATAAATTGTAATGAAAGTGCAATTTCAATCTTTCTCTCATTCCTCAACCACCCAACACTCTCTCTCTCTCTCTCTCTCTCTCTCACTCACACACACACACACACACACATATGCGAGGGCACATAAGATAATAGTCTTTACAGTTACAGCGGTATAAAACCAACTACTTCTTTCTGTGGATATGTATGCAATGATCCCTGTATATATTATCAAATCATCAAACATTGCCATAAATAGCAGATAGCAAACTCCTTCATGACCCTAATCGTATATGCTTCACGGTTCCTACTTCCTAGCATATCTCTATAGAGGTCTTCTTGATTTTGTGTTGCTTAACAAATCAATGACAGTTCACATGCTAGCAAAGCGAAAGTGTATGAACAGTTCTTTTCGACTGAAGCAAACAAGGAAACATCATAGTTAGAACAGAAAAGGATTAAATATAGTTGTTGTAAGCAAGACTGACTTGTTTTATTCGCCTTGGGCCCCAATTTGCAGTCAGCCATCGAGATCGAGAGAATGACTCAGCATACAAAGTCATCATTCAGCAAACCCCTGTTGGATCAGAGCATTAAACTTACTTCCAGACTCAAGAAACTAAGGTTGGTGTCTTCATTGTGCAAACCAAAATGCAAGGAAGCTATTAAACTATTTACATACTGGAATGTGATGCTTGAATAAAAGGAAAATACATCCAACAGTAAATGAGAAGGCCCAACAGGACATGGCTAACATAATGATTTGATGGTTCAAATAGATAAGTATCAAATTTAAAAAAAATTCAATTGCAAGACTTATGAAAAATAATATTGCAATTATCCAATATCACATGTATCCTGAAATCTATTGCAAGAAAAGAAGATACAAAAATTAAAGGAGATCATATCGAACAGAATCTGTTTCAGTTATGCAATGTCAATTCATCAATTTATAACTAGTGATGTATATTTTCTACTTAAAAGTTTTCAATCATGCTACTCATTCTCACGATCAGCTTGCTAAAAGATAGTTATAAATAGCAATTGCTAAATAGAAAGCACTGAGATATAAGAGAAGTCTAAATACTCACTTGCACTTTACATCTGCTATGACAGAGTCAATGATATGAAGAGGATATCTTTTCCCATGTAGTTTCTTTCGCAGCTCAAGTGCTGTAAATGCTCTGCAAGTATGGGTAATATAATTATGCACTAGGACCTGCCTGTGTCTCCCAAATCCAATGGATCTATATTTTTAATTTTTAAGTTTCATGGAATGATAACAAGCACGGAAGGAACAGGCACAAAACATGGCATGATCAGCCATAAATTTAAACAATAAAAACTTCAAAAAAACACAGAGGGACCAAACCTTCCTGCAAAGCAATTCAATTGCCAAATTCTCCACATCTTGCCTAGTTTTCTTGTAATCTACTTCACTGCATTTTATAATCAAATTACCAACAGCATTTTGCTCTTCTTCAAGAATTGGTTCAGACTCATCGGTATCAGTGCTCATGAAATCAAGGTTAGCATCAGTGCTATCATTGAGAACACAAGATTCTTCAACTGATAATTCACACATATTGCTTTGTTTCACTGCAAGAAAATAAAATGGAACACTATCAACACAAAACCATCCATTTGATGGGTCAATTAACCATTCAATTTTATAGTATGCACAAAGCTCAAACACTTCCAGGGCAGTAGAACTATACTGAGCATACTTCAACAAGTGGTTTTGCACCTATTCTATTCACGACAAATCAGAAGTGGGAAGCATTCTGATAAAAAAATTAACAAAAAGCCATTCAGCTATAAGTACACGTGTCATTAAACACATGAAACCATTAACAATATTAATGTAAAGTTAGAAGCATATTTTGGCTAATTCTTTTGTAAAAACACATGTAACCACTATTACATGTTATTGAAAATGAAATGGCAGTAGCACTGTCAGCAAAAAATAAAAAAATAAAAAAAATGGAGTCGTTTGCTACTAATTCAAACACCAACAGTGGCTGTTCTTTGTGGCGTACAAATTCAACTCATATATATGGACTTCAATTAGCAATTTTTCTAATGGAAGAGAAGAAATACAAAAGATCCACAGAGCCCAATAAATAAATATAGTAAATTTATGTTGATGATAATAATGATAATAATTAAAGCTACCATTCCAACACTCAGCATCAAAAGGGTTTTGCTGAAGCTCAGAATCATATAGATCGTTCTTTTCCTCCTTCCACTGTCTGGTTCTCATCAAAATAGGATCTTTCATAGCAGAAGCATCCAACTGACTAGGCCTTGGGCCTTCCTTCTCTTGACCGTGAGACCCAGGAACATATCTAACAGGACCCGAAGATACATGCCTATTTTTTGCCCTAAATTTAAAACAAATAAAAACAAAATTACAATTAAAACAAAAGAAAACAGGAAGGCGTGATCATGAACTAATTCATATAAATTCTAGAACCAAATTGAAGCTTTCTAGAGGCAAAAAGAGAAAAACACGCAATTTGGGGAAACTACGAAATGAGGGGTAATAAAGATGAGATTGATTACCAACAAGAGACCAACATTTGGGAATTCAGAGAGATAAGAAAGCTCCGGCTGACTGCGATGATCGCCATCCTCCTCGTTCTCCACTCCAATCGCGGATTTCCTTGTTTCGAATTAGGGCTCCAAGCCCTAGCGGGAATTTTTGAGAGATTAATCACGAACGTGAAACGCGAATTGGAGGGAACTTCACTTAATTTCTCTTTTAAAAATAATTTTATAAATAATTTATTTACACATAAGACCCTCATAAAAACTTATTTACACCATCCTTGTGCCGCCTACTAACGGAATTCACGTAAATTTAATTAAAGTAAATATATCAATGTAATTTAGAGAACAAAATCAATGAATTCGTATAGAGATCAGAAAAATAATTAAGTGGACTCGGTTCGGAATCATGATTTATTTTTAATTATGGGTTTATAAATTTAATTATTTTATTTATTATATAATATAATGATAGATTATTAATTATCTTAAAAAATTATTATTATTTTTTTTATTTTAAAAGTTATTAAATTGAAACAATCCAAAAGTGAGAATAAGCCTGATTTCATTGTAACTAATACATGTAATCAAATTAGTAGAATCATACTTAAAATTTCTTGTATTAAGTTTAAAAACCATCTATGATAAAACCAATTAATGTCTTGAAAAAAAAAAATTATAATCATATATATATATATATATATATCAATGGAAACTCAAGATGCACCCTAACAAGAACAACAATGTTGTGCAACATGTGCCATACACACTTCACTCCACCTTCCAAGCATAGAGGAAGAAGCAAAACTCCGGCAATGAGGAAGACGGTAACGGTAACGGAGACGACAACATTGCAGCGCCGCCTCCATCACCTCCGCTATCCTCACCATTATCGTCACCGGCGTTGTTTTCCGGCAACGCCGGCTTGAATATAAAGAATGCATGGGCAGGGCCAGAACTAGAAAACAACCAGGCATGCACATCCCAAAAGACTTGCACTGGTACTTGCTCCACAATCACTGTTTCATTGCCTCTAAACTTCCATTGAAGATTGTTAACATGAATCAACACAACCCCATCAATGCTGATCCACATCTCTGGATCTTTTGGCCCTGAAATGGAATTCTCCACAACAATGTCATGTTCTTTCCTCCTCTCATCAAATCTTGCTCTTGATGAAAAACACTTCTTTCCAAATACATTCTCTCTTTTACAGATTATGGTTGCATCTTCTAATGATGGTCTGGACTTGGTTCTCTTGTATGCTTCCTTCTTGCAATCCCCTAACAACAATGCCACCTCTTCATTGCACACCAGGGCAACATAGTAGCCTCCGGCGGGCTCCGGACCACCTGAAAACTTTGCTGACCGGAGATCCCAGAAGACGTCAATGCGCTGCCCGTCCATTTCAAAGGACTTGAAACCTTTTTTGCTCCAAAATGGCCATGGCTTCAGCTCAACCTTGCAGGTGAATGTATTGTCAGTACTGTTTGGCTTCTCCACAGATACTGTCAAGGTGTGGTTGATCAGGCTCTTGCACCAGATTACAGTCACATTGCGTGGTGTTCCGGCGATCTTTACTTGGTAGAAGGTGATCACCGAGCTCTGTGCCGTCTTCCCACTCCCCGGTTGCTCTTCGCCGTGCTTTTCTCCCGTGGTTGTGGTAGTGGTGGTTGTCTCCTCCATTGCTCCGATTTAAAATCAACTACATTCTTGTGTTAATGCAGAAAAAATTTCAAGAACAACAGACAAAGTGTGATGATTGATTGGATGATGTTAATTATGTAACTAATGAATTACCTTTGGATATTGGATTCAAGATCATGTTGGAGTTGATTCTAAATTGGAACAATAAGGCAATTGAAGAGAAATCTCTGACGATATAGCAAGCAATTAACAGAATTTATGTCTCAAGAGGTTCTTCTTTTTAGAGTAAATGAATGATGATTGTTGTTCATTGATGATTGTCAAGTTTTCCTTTTCCCTCGTTTTGGGGAGAATGAAGGAGAGACCAAGTCAAATTGGTTGAAACTTACCATACAACTTGATCTTCTTCTTACTATTCTTGGCTGTTTTATTGTTTGATGTTTATATCTTCAATCATCAATCGTTGATCACAAAATGAAGGGTGGGATTTTATTTTTATTAAACATTAAACATGACCAAAATTCATTTGCAATAACAGAATAAAGAATTATAATTAAGAAAGCATGCAAAATTCAAGAAAATAATCACCTGATCAATGTCATCAAATTCTACAAAAAAAAAAATGGTCTTTGACATAGCTAGCAACATGCTCACACAGTCAGGAACAATAAACAACAACTAGTCTAGACACAAGACAACATCAGCAGACAACAGAGAATTATGAAAAGTAAGATGATGAACAACCTTCTCCAAATGCCAAGTTCCCTCCAAAGAAGTCATCAAACTGCAGATATGGTTCTCCAAAGATGTCTGAAGATGCAGACATTAATGGTTGCGGTAGAGGCATCGGAATTTCTTGATGTAAATCAGCTTCAGTTGCATTGATTTTTCCAGGGAGACACTCTGAGAGACTGTCTTCACACAGTCGACGACGATCTTTTTTCTTGAGCTGTTGGAGCCTGTCGGCAATGCCGAGCACCATGTTGCGATCCTCTGGCCAAACATGCATCTGTCCATCCAATCCAATGAACATAAATATCACCGGGACGTCACATAGTATTGAAAGTTCAAAAGCCTTCTTCTTTACACTCTCAAATCTTTTTCTGAATGTGATACTCCGCTGTTTTTTATCTTGGATGAGCTTCAATGGCAGCTTAGCTCTACCCATCTTTAAATTGAGAATTAGAACCTTTTGATCCTGCAAAGTAAACACATATTTCATCAATTAAATGCTTCCATATATCTAAGAGAGAATGGCCAATAACACTAGCTTCCTTATTCCCAAATTATATGCATGAAAACCAAGAAATCAGTAACAAAGATTTCTACTTTTTTGTCCTTCCAAAGTTATCCATTCTTTTCTTCATATATTTTCAAAAGACCTACAAAACTAAAAGCATATATATAAGAAAGATCAAAGAATGACCAAAACCAAAGCTCCAAAATTCCAAAGAAACACACCAATGATAATGCATTGGGGATAATGAAAACAGAGAAAACAAATAGAAAGCCGAAAATAAAGAGATCAATCAAAATCTCATTTTTTTTGAATTCATTAAGGATATCTTCTTTCTTCCTCTGTTTTTCTTCAATCCCAGCAAACACTAATGGAGCAAAGGTCAAACAAAAAACAAAAGTAAAAGCTCCAAAATTAATCCCCAAGAAACTCAGAGACAATTAAAAACAAGGAGAAATCCAACCAAAATAGAGAAGAAAAGGGATCAATCAAGCTCTAACCATCGAATTCTTGCAATAAATTGAAAAGAAAGAACAAAAAGAAGCAATCTTTACCTCAGTCCTACTACCTGAACTGAGAGGCAGGAGAGGAAGACTAGCAAAAGCAAACACGGCGAGAATTGGAATTTCGGGTCGGATTTTAAGAACAGGCATCTCTTAGATCCGACCCGTTACAGTATATATACATATATATATATATATATATAGAGACAGCTTATGGCTGCTAAAATAACATCATTAACTTTCCTTATTTTAAAAATCTCATTATTAATTTTAAAACTATAAAAAATAATAATTATTACAAAATCTTAAAATTTTGTATGCAATTAGCCTATCACTCTGCCCTGTTTCCCTCCCTTTTCTAAGATTTACATGGAGCTTGCTTATATTTTTGTTTTTTGCTAGGAGTGAAATTTTTTATTTTTTGCATTGGAGTCATTACCATCCGGTTATTCCAATAGTAATGGTTTGTTTATATTTTTTCTTAAAACGTCAATAGATTTAAAAAATAAATAAATAAATCACATGTATCACTAAAACAACGGAAGATAAAACCTTCACTAGAACATAAACAGATTTTAAATCTATAAATATCTCATAAAATGTGGGTTTATAATATATTATATTTATAAACTTTTATTATAATATAATATAATTGTATATATATAATACATCAACTGTGAATGTCCATAGTTGAGCACAGTAAAAATAATTATTTTGGGTTGATTAGTTGTAGTTTTGTACAGTTCACCTGTTCATTTAGATCTTAAATCTACGACTACTATGCATCCATATATATTAATATATATATATATATATATATAATAAATTTAAATAATTTTAAAAAAATCTCATATTAATGTTTTGAGTTTAGGCCAACGGGCCATGGTAAGATGATTTCAAGTCAGATTTAGGCCAATATTAGAATGGAATAGTAGGCGACAAGTGACTTTCTTTTTATGAATAGAAAGCAGATCTAAGCAGATCTTGAAAAGCCCGGGATGTCTGATATATATACGAGTATGAGAATAATATAGGATTCAGGGATGAGCGATTATATGAGCAGATCACGGAGACGATCTTTGATTGGAGGAGATTTGAACACATGACCTCCCCCTTACACTTTAATGTCATACTATTGGGCTATCCAATATTAGAATTGATTGAATGATTATTACTTAAATTTGGTTCATGTGTTGAGAAACGTTATAAAAGAAAATAAAAATAAAATAAAACAATATAATACCGTTAGGATTCTGATACAGGATCCGGATCTTGATCTTTGGATCCGACCCGAACGGTGGATGTCTATTACTTATTTCAAGTAAGATTGAGTATTATTGCTTTGATTTGGTTGGTAAATCAACCTTTTTATGGACATTTTCTTTACTCATATAAAATACTGGAATTCTTGCCAAATTTGAATTTCAATCAATAATTTTTTATTCAAATGCAGTCTCTTCTCATCTTCTTCTGCTCCTTGAATTTTTATTGTCTTTTACTTTTATAATCAATAATCCTTTCCTACATTTATTTTTAATTATATAAAAAATATATATATATATATCGAGGGACTGAAGAGCTTGTTTTCTATGAATAATCATAGAAAAGAATATTACAAACTTCATCTTTTGGTCATTAGATTTGAATCAAATGACGGTAAATTATCTAATGTAATGAACATAAAAGATAAAACATGACTAATAAAATTTAGATGAAACATCATAATGTAAAAAATAAAAAATATACATTTCTCTCATCACAACCGTTCAATAATCATCACAATAATACATCAATTAACCCATTATAAATCTCATTTACTGTTATCTACTTTCTTTCTTCACTCTATTTTTTTTATACTTGTCATTATTTGCGGATGCTTTACAAACATCCACGGATAATGTATTTCTTATGTATATATATATTATTATTATTATTTTGAGAAGTCACATGCCAAATAGGAGGACTGATTTTTAAATTTAAAATTCGAAAAAAATCAAACGGCTAGTCTCTATGAGACACCTAGCTGACAATTAAATTCATATATTGATATATTGTCATTTCCAAAGCTTATTCACATTTAAACCCTTACCAAAATTAATATTGGCATGTAAACCTATATAGACACACACCCCAATAAAAGTGCGTTTTTTAAGTAAAACCTCATAAATTCCATATCTATGTATATATATGTCTCTGAGCTTATGTAATCTTTGGACTAAATATAACAATATAAATTATATGGGGATGTGTATACATATATGAAATTATGAATGTAAATATGAACAATTATAAGGTTGACTTTGCAAACATAAACATATTTGAAAACAGAAACAAACTTCACCTTTCCTTTGTGCACAGGCAACAAGGAGGAGAAGGAGGAGGAGGAGAAGGAGAATGGTGATTTGGTTGGAGGAAAGGGAGGAGGAGGAGGAGAAATGGTTGAAGTACTACTCATCAATGCATCAAATACTTTTAGTAGGGGAAGGAGATTTCTCATTTTCACTATCACTTGCCATTGCTTTTGGTTCTGGTGTCAACATAGTGGCTACTTCTCTGGATAGTGAAGGTCTCTTCTTTTTCTCCCTTTTGATGTTTCAAGCTTGGCTATTTTGTGTTTTTGCTTGTAATTTTGGATCTTTTTGTTGTATTTAGTGGTTTAGAGTGTGTTTTTTGTCCTTTGTTTCAATTTTTTTTGGAAGGGTTTTGGTGATTTTCGTCGATTCTTTGCTTTTGGTCTTCTTTTTCGTTTTTGTTCTATTAAGAAAGATTAGAAAGGTTTCATCTTGTTCTTATCTTATAGCACTGTGTCTCCGTTTAATAACATTTCTCTCTTTCCTTTTTTTTTTTCCCCTTGATCTCATTGTGAAAGATTCTGAATAACATGAAATTGAATTCAATTTCAGATCATGTGGTGGCAATGTATGCTAAAGGTGGATCAAATTTGAAAACTTTGAAGATGATGGGAGCAACACTTCTGCATGGAATTGATGCAACAAAGATGGGATTTCACACTGATTTGAAGATGAGGAGGTTTGATCGAATTGTGTATAACTTCCCTCATGCTGGTTTTAAAGGGAAGGAAGATGATCCGCGGTTGATCTGGTGAGTACAAATGTTTATAAAAATTTACACTGTTTGTGTGCACTTAATTACTTTGTTGATTATTTTGGATTTCTATAGTTTGCATATGAATCTTGTGCAAGGCTTCTTCAATAATGCGAAGCGCTTGCTTCGCCAATATGGTGAAGTTCATGTCACCCACAAGACTGATTTTCCGTACTGTAAGTGGAACATCAAAGAACTTGCTTCAAGGCATTCTTTGATACCCATAGGATCTCCCAAATTCAACATTGAAGACTATCCGGGCTACAATAACAAACGAGGTGATGGCTCGAGGTGTGACAAGCAATTTACTTTAGGTGAATGCTGCACATTTATGTTTGTTATCGGTAATGTTCACAAGAGGAAGCCTCTTGCAGCGATATCAGATATGTGTTCTTCTTTCTCTGAAGGATCCTTACCTGATAGAAATGTCCATCCTCTTGCCCTTTGTTGTCCTCAAAATGCTTACTTGTCCAGCTTGGAAAGCTTCCCAAGAACACTTCAAAGTTTCTCTGAAAGTATTGATCCTTATCTGAGATATAACCTTGGTGGGTATGTTGCTGAGCCACGAAACCAATTCAAAGGTGTTCAAGAAACTTATAGAAATTGCAGGTCAGATTGGTTGCAGAGACTGCAGACAGGACTAATTCAAGAACCAGAAGGTTTGGCACCTTACATTCCCCAAGCACCACGACCTCGTCCTCTTGGTGCTGGCCGATTTTATTTCTCCAGAGAAGTTCAAGAGCCCTTGAAGGATTTCCATTTTTTAGCCACTTCCTCTGTAGATAATGCCTGTGAGACTAACTCTGGAAGCAGAAGTTTTACCGCCTTTGAAGGATTTCCAGGCACTCTCTCCGCAGAGAATGCCTGTGAGACTAACTGGGGAAGCAGAAATTTTACCGCCTTTAAAGGATTTCCAGCCACTTTGTCTGCAGAGAATGCCTATGAGACTAACTCAGGAAACAGAAGTTTTACCGCCTTTGATGGATTTCCAGCCACTTTGTTTGCCCAGAATGCCTGTGAGACTAACTCAGGAAACAGAAGTTTTACCGCCTTTGAACGATTTCCAGCCACTTTGTTTGCCCAGAATGCCTGTGAGACTAACTCAGGAAACAGAAGTTTCACCACCTTTGAACGATTTCCAGCCACTTTGTTTGCCCAGAATGCCTGTGAGACTAACTCAGGAAGCAGTTTTTCTGCCTTATGGGGAGATTCTGGGAAGAGGCGGGTCTAGGTATTAGATGCTCCAACAAAGATCAGGTTTTCACTCTTTATCTTCAATTACTTTTTTTGCTAATTTTCCTTCTCTGGAAAATGAACGGAAAAGTGCATTCCTGAATCAAAATCTGTGTTGCCTATGCTGAAATGGTTTTTTTTTTCAGCATTACCTCATTGGTTACTGAATTGTTTTCCAAACTGAGCAGTGTAACTGCTTGGATAGTAATCCTTTGATTTCACAGCATTTATCTGATGAACGCTGAAAAATTTAATGACATTGACATTGGCTGCAGTTATTGTGACACTAAGAAAGGTAGGTTTCATTCGAGTTTGCTTTCGAGATAGAGAACAAATTTCATATAGATGAAATGGCCCAAAGGCTTCTCCTTAGTTTAGGCTTAAAATAATGTAATTCACGCAATATGGTTAGAACTTTATTATGTACTAAGAAATGTTTTATAGATAGGAAGCACACTACACTTTATTAGTTCCTGTTTGGATATATATATATATATATATATTGGTCCAAAAATGCTGAACTTATGAAATAAGCACTTGTTGGTCAATATTGACATGTTTGGATTTGCTTTTGTTAAAAAACAGAAGCATTAAAAAAACAGTCTTGGTGCTTTTTTTTCTTCTTAAAGGTTTATACACTTGTGTTTTTCAACAGGCACTTTTGGGGTGAAAAAAAAATGCTCAGTTTAAATTATTTTGATGAACATATCTTTAACAAATCACACGATTACTTTTGTGTCCCTCATGAAATTAAATGTTTTGTAAGAATTATTGTGGAAATGTCGTATATATTAAGTCTTATGATCACACAAATAAAATGCACATCCTTATAATCAACTGGATAAACATTTGTGAAGTAAATCTTGAGAGATAATTGATGGAAATGCAACCTGCTTAAGGATCGAAGTTATCCATGGGTAGATTGTCAAACAACATTTATAAATCGCAGATAGGTATAGAAGTAGTTATGCAAGTCCACCCAAATATTTTTAAATAAATATGATATAACCTATCCTTGTATAATATAAGGATTAGTTATCCATGCTTTTATTGATGTTTTACGCATCTCTTTTTCTTTGCCTCATGCAAAATGGTTAATGATCATCCTAAATGTTCATCTTAATTTTTAATTTTGCATTTTGAAAGGGTACTGGTTTAATTTTTTTTTTTAATCTTTATTTATTATGCTTGACAATATCTATATCCTCATGTAAAATGTTCCTGTCATTTATATTTTTCTGTGTCATTTATCTTATTTGGTGAAAAATGTAATGATTATGTTTTCATATAACTTTTTATCTTTATACAACTAACTATTATTCACAATTTCACAATGCCGTCCATAGATCACAAGAGGGAGATGTATTTTGAAGCTTTGAATAGTGCAGCTGTTATTACCGAGCTAAATATGCAAATGATGATTTAAATCAATTTTGCTGGAAGAAATGAGGCACAATTGGGAGAAAATCTTCAGGATCATATTGCAAATCAATTGTGGTTGTCTATTCAAAGCATAATCATATATGGAGTAGCTCTGTAATGTAAATGAGGTATTATCCTTTTGTGAGTAACTTTATCTATGTTTTGAAATAGCGCTTGTAAATAAATGTTCTGTTTACTTGTTCTAGCCAACGGAGACTTGGTTTTTGGATATGGATGAAGATCGATCCCTTAGTACTAATTCATATTTCTCTGCCATCTTTGAATGCATTTTTTTTTTCCAATTATAGTCTCCATTATCTATCATGACCAAGGTACATTTAGAACAAGTTTGGAAGTTGTTGATCAGTGAGTCAAACATTCAGCATGGACATGATCATGAGTGTACGAAACTGACAGTCATCTAAGATGAGATTGATGAAGAAGATGATGAATTCTGGTCAGATACATCCACAAACAAATCAAGAAAATTTTTTGGAAAGTGGTGGTGTTAGTAGAGTTTGCTTAATCTTGCAGGATTTGTTAATGAAATCCATAATATTAGGGTCCAAGCTCATTTTTAGATAAAAATCTTGGCATAGTTTCATCCACTAGATGCATCTCACTAGTTCATCAGCTGTGCCACAAGATGACCTTTCAGTGCTTAAATTAGCAACCAAAGGTCACTAGCAAATGATGGTTGTATCTTGGAATAATTCCTTTTCCTTCTGTTGGTGATTTTTTGACCAAGAAAATATGTTGCATTGTTTATTTGATTAATTAAATCATTGTTGGTGACTCGGTGTCAGCCTTAGCTTCAACCATTGTGTGTGATTCACAAAATAGTCTTTCTTTTCATCTTTGAAATAATATGATTCTTTTCTTGAGGACTTCTCGCTATGGTTGCTATAGTTGCTTTGAGGAAGAGCAAAACCACTTGGATAGAATTTGGACTAACTTTAATTGACCCAGACTCTTGACTCCAAATTATGGAGTCTAATTGCTAATGACACTCCTCCGTGAAATCTTATTATCTTTTTCTTTATGATGGGAGCTTGTAGTCACCCCTCCCCCACAATTTATAGAAGCAATTTTGCTTGCTATAACAAGATCCGCATTTTGGAAAACATGACCAAGTATAATACATAAAGGTGGAATTTTCAAAACGCTGGATAAGATGTTGACATTGGGTTGGGAATTAATGATTTTGGTTATTATTTGGAATCTATGGATGAAATTAATAAACGATGTTTTGATAATAAATACCATGCTTATTCGAAGGTTATCTCTAATATTAACTTTCTACTCATTTCCTAGTTCAATGTAACAACTTCTTTTTTTAAGTGGTAAAATCTTGCAGATTCTGAATCTTTGGTCCAAAAGGTTCATTACTTTAGGCTTAAAGCAATATAGTTCACCAACTAAGGTTAGCACTTTATTATATACTAAAAAAGGTTAAGTAGATAAGAAGCACATCACAATCAAGAGTTTGCATTTGATTTAATCTTGCAGGATTTATTAATCAAATCCATAGCATCGGAGTACCTAGTTCTTATCTTCAGTGACATACTCTGAAAACTTTGATTGGTGAGTGACTTCTAGTCTATTGGAATATCTTGGCATAGATTCATGCACATGTTGCATTGAGTCAAGTGCATTGGTTTGTGCCACAAACTGACGCTTCAGTGCTTAAATTAACAACCAAAGGTCACTAGCAGAATAACTTGTATCTTTGAATAATTCTTTTTTCTGAATTTGCTATTAAAGTTGTCATATTTCATTCAGATAGTGATTTTTGGATGCTACATTGTTTATTTGATTGGTTAGTAGTCATTGCTGGTGTTAGCATTAGCATCAACCATTGTGTGTGATTCAGAAAATAATCTTTCCTTTTATCTTTAAAATAGTACGGTTTGTACCTATGATCCATCGGATACTTATTTTCAATCCTTGCTCCAATAGGACCAATACTGATTTCTGTTCTCTGAAATCTTTGCTTGGTCAAATT
This sequence comes from Dioscorea cayenensis subsp. rotundata, assembly GCF_009730915.1. Classification (NCBI taxonomy): domain Eukaryota; kingdom Viridiplantae; phylum Streptophyta; class Magnoliopsida; order Dioscoreales; family Dioscoreaceae; genus Dioscorea; species Dioscorea cayenensis. The sequence continues at coordinate 31,936,069 of NC_052475.1, forward strand.
TCATCTCTGAATTTTGCTCTTCTTGTCTGATTATTCAGACTATTCAGACTATTTATTTATTGTATTTGGTTTTAATTGTTGATTATATATATATATATATATATATATTTTTTTTTTTTTCTGAATTTGTCAATTTATGTGACAACGCTCATTGAAGTCAACTTTAGCTTCAGTCTTTGCACGCAACTGAGAAAAATATTTCTCCACAAGATCAATTTGGAAAAGGGTGTTGATTGGATCTCTGAATTCTGCTCCTTTTTTATGATAATAAAAAGAAAAATGTCTCATGTTATCCTCCACTTGACCAATTAAATTATTGACGATCGTCAGCATCAGGTGTCAACATTAGCTTCTGTCATGGTGTAAAATTTTGGAATGTTGCTGTCTAAACAATTAACTTTTTACTGTGTCCATTAGAACTTGATGACAGAGTACCACTTCTATTTTTGTGTTTATGGTTTAGGAAAGACGTCATTTCATCAAGTTGATAAATTAAAACTATAGAGATTCATTGAAGTCAACATTAGTTGTATGTAATTAAGTAAAAAAAATCCTTAAGAAACATCTAGTGAAACAACTATACAATATTTCTGCAGAAATAAGTATTGCTTATCAACAGAATTGTTTGTCTCTACTTGAATTCATCAGCATCATCAGAGTGCTCTGTTCTAATTTAATAGTATTCATTAAGGGAAATTCATTAAGAAATTAATAATTAAAACAATTATGCAATATTTCTGCAGAAATATGTGACACTTATCAAACAATCTACTCTGCTTTTACTGGTTCATTGGCATCAGCATTAACAGTGACCATGAGTTTAATATATATTATATATATAGAGTGACAATAAAAAAAAAAAGATTATTTATTAAAGTCTGCAAATGTCAACCATTGGATAGCCCAATGGTATGATGACACCAAAGATAAGTGGAGGTCATGGGTTCGAAATCCCTCCCCGATAAGACTGCTCACTCATGCATCTGTTCATATCTCGTCCATCCGGATTTTTATACTATTTTTTTATACTCATGACATCCTAGGGTTCTAAGATCTGTTTGAGATCTGCTTTATATTCATATAAAAAGAGTGACTTTTGTACGTCCATTATTCACAAATACAAACTGAGATTATGATCCATTTACATGATAGAGCAACCAGGATCATAACTGTTGTCTGGAGGATACTCATAGCCACCATAAACATAGTGATGGGGTGGTATCGTTTCATAATAATGAGGCACATAAATTGGCGTCTGTGTCTGCTTCTTGGCATCATCACCTTCAGATGTTTTTTTATCATCCTTTTTATCATCTTTCTTCTCCTCAACAGCAGCAACACTGACCAGCTCGACGATACGGCTCATTTTCTTCCTCAATGCCGTCGTCAGTTTAATCGAATCAACTCCGTCTCCGATCACAACAAGCTTGTCCTTTGCTTCTCCTTCAAGTCCTGCTGATATAACACCTGAAGAACACAAATCCAAAAAGAAAAACTTAATTTAGTCTGAAATGTATTAAACATGGTATTAGAGACAATATGATTATATAATAATAATAATAATACCATTAAGACTAACTGCAATCTGCATGGCTTTAGACCTTTTCTTATCATCCTCCATAGTGAGTTTCAGTATCATCTTTTGCTGAATGAATATACATCAAAAGGAAAACAAATCAGATGATGTTCATTCATGTATATATATATATATTGATGATTAACAAACTTATATATTAATTAAATGGATTTTGTTTTACCTTTCCCATGTTATATTCTTCCTTCTTTGCAAGCACCAGAGCAAGAGAGAAACAGAGAGAGAGAGAGAGAGCAAGAAAACAAGAGAGAAACAGAGAGAGAAACAGAGATGTTGGAATGAATGCACTGAAAGCGAAGAGGATGGGTATAAATAGAGGACAAAGAAAGCAAGAGGTCCAAGAACCGTGTTGTTGTGGTTAAGTGATTATAAAAATAAGAAAATATTATTTTTTTTTTTGTGTTTATTGAACGCGGTTTTGAAGGATACTTCATTTTTGCAAAGTCTTTTATTGTTAATTGACTTGGAGTCAACTCAAAATAATTGTTAGATTAAGGTGAGATCAAATGCACCAGAGTACGTAGACTGTGATGAGCTGGATGGACTTAATATTAATTTGGTTAGTTAGGATTTGATGATTACTTGACTTGATCAAATCAACTAAGTCTAGTTTCTTTTGGGTTAGGTTAAGTTTTTGGTATTAGTGATATACTCTTGAAAAATAATTAGTTAACTACTGGTAGTAGGGAGTTAGTTCAAATGGTAGCGGCTTGGTCACTTAAACAAGTGTAGAGGGTCAACCGCCTGGGATCCGGTGAGTTAACGACCAAAAATAATTAATAATAAAAAATTTATACTGAGTAAAATTAGTTCAATTTGTTCTTTTTGTCATTAAAGTTTATATAATAAATTAGTATATCCACTTTTATCAAAAAGAAAAAAATAGAAGTCTCAATTTGCGTTGCATTATATATATATATATATAAGATCGATCCTCTACGCAGCTTGGGCAGTTGGATTTCAATCCAAATGGTTCACGACTATTGATCAAATGAATGATCATCGACTTTCATGAATATTATACGATAAAAAAGTGGGACAAACAGTGTTTTTCAAAATTAAATTAATCAACTCAATTAACACAGCATTAGCTCTCATTGTGCATTATTTTAATTCTAATGTTGCTGTCTGTTGACGTATGTGTACATCCACAGAAATCTTTTTCTCATATATATATATATATTATAAATTAAGTTTAGACTCAATTTAATGATTGAGTTCGAGTTTGAGTGAAATTAATAATTGAATTTGAAGACTAGGTCTCCTCATTGAGTTTGGGGTTTCTTTATGTCCAAGTCTTCCTAAACTAGGGTTCACAAGGCAACAACCCTAGAAGCTTCTTGTAAACCAGGAATGCATGTATGGTTAGTGTTCAAGAAAGACATGATAGTCTTCTTTTTGTGCTTGAATGAGTACATATCATTTTGGACTTTGGACTTTGAACTTTTCAAAATATGTTGAGGTGAGCATGACCCTAATTAAGGACTGTTTCAATGAGATCATTGAGATACCAACAAAAACACTTGTCTTTTATTAATCAAAATGGTATGACTTTATTAGTTATTCATTAAGTACTATTTAATTGCATGTTGATCCAAGCTGAAATTAATTATAAATTACCAGTGCTCTTATATTTCATTATTAATGAGTACTCTAATAGAACTAACCTCTAATATATAATTATATTATTTTTATAATTAAGAGGATTAATATGTGTATGTTAATTAGTGTATTATTGTTAATCTAGATAAAATTTGAACGTGTATTCATTGTATAATAAAATATTAAATGCCTTACATGAGTCGGTTGGAGCTAATACATTTATTAAACATATCAAATTTGGGTAAAATGTTATTGCAATTGATCAATTGTAATATTATATTTTGGACTAGTAATGCATATCACAATTGATAGATACGTAAGTAGCCGAATAAGATATTTTTGGGTAAAAAAAAAAAAAATTGCAAAAATTAAATAACAGTCTCATTGCACTCATAAGGTCAACAAAGGTGTTCGACTTTGGATTGTTCTTGTTCGGCTTAAAAGAAGAAAATAAATTTAAGTCGAATATTAATGTAATGTAAATGAAAAAAGAGAAAATTTTTATAAACTTGACTGAATAAAAATTTTGATTATTAATCACTCAAATTGATTAATTCTAAAATTAATATAACAATTGATACGGTAAACTTATCGCATTAACGTTCGCGTGTACTCTTATATTTAATATATATATATTGATAAAGATGACATGCACCGTCAAAAAAACACGTAAATATAAAAATACACCAATTACAATGACTTAGAGATTTATTATGTGGAGTGTGCTGACATGTATAAGACAAATGAAAGCTTAACATATGTACCTAAAATAATATATCAAGAATCATAATTCCATCCATCATGTCATACAATCTTGAGAATGTGGAGAATATGACTTTACTCAAGGAAAATCTACACTATAAAATTTAATTAAACATTAAATAAACAATATTACGCAATACTGGGGACCTAGTAAACAATTTATAAATAGTCCTTGTACCAATGCGAGTTCGTGATTTTGACCCCTCGTCTGCCCATTGCACTGCGAAGCGTTTTAATTACCACTTGTTTAGTGCAGGTGTTGGCTACTCACCTCACTTTGCAATTTGGTCCATATAACTCTGAGGTTTTATAAAAGACCTATATATATATATATATATATGATAGCTCCACAGGCAATAAACATTATATATATATATATGATGATGATGATGATGATGATGATGATGATGATGATGAATTGATGATGACGTACTATATATAGCAAAGGATTGATTAATAATTTAGCGAGAATGCATGTGTTCCAATAAAAAGTAAAAAAAAATTACACTTCAAATGTAACATATATATGGTGGTGGCAGGAAGTAGGGTTGTTGATTATAATAAGACCAGTAATTTATTGGTTCAAATTCAACCTTCTTCTCTTCCTTCTTCTCTTCTTTCTTCTCTTCAACTCCACTTACACTTTCAACATGCACTTCAACTTTCATCTTCTTCCTCAGACTTGTTGTCAAGTTTACAGGGTCTACTCCATTTCCAATCACAACAAGTTTATCTTTCGCTTCCCCTTGAATTTCTGCTGATTCAACCCCTAAATAAAAAAAACAAAACAATTCTATTTAATTAATAGTATATATTTATAGAATATTAAAAATATTATCTCTGATAATAATAAATTAATACCATAAAATTTGACAGCAGTTTGCATGGCCTTAGACCGTTTCTTGTCATCCTCCATTGTGAGCTTCAATACCATCTTTAGCTGAAATATATATATATATATATATATATATATATATATATATCCAAGTAAGTAATTACTTCATTACATAACATTATTTATATATATATATATAGAGATATAGATTTTTACTAACCTTTCCCATGAAGTTGGAGTACTAAAAGGAAGCCTTGTTCCCAAGAAGTTAGAGTACTGAAACCCATGAAGATATAATCCCTATAAATAAACTAGAGTCGTTTAGTGCATTCTAATTCTATAGAGCCAGAGAGCCACATAATTAGTTGTGGGGCCATGCATATGGACGCGTCTGAACAGGGTTCTGACGACCGAATTAGTAGTCAACTTAAACACTAAACATGTTTAATAACATGCATGACTAGACCTAAATAAGGGGCTAGTGACATTAATTATATTAGTCCTTTTGATTTAATCAAAATCACTTTACTTTACCAAACAAATTTTGGTCTAACGGCAGTATTGTTCTATTATAAAAAATTTGGTTTAAAATTTTTTTATTATTTTGATTTAAAACATACTGGACTTAGTGATGCCAAGAGTTTTTTTGGTGCAAATTTACAACTTAATTAATGTGTAAATGAAGGCATATGAATGAATCTTTATTGTTTTTCTTATGTGCAAGGTACTAATGTATATGTGCTTCATGAATTTATAAATAATAAAACACTGTGTTTTAATTTCAGATACTAATTATTATGGCCTTGGTTAGTTTTAGTTTGAGTTGTAAGGGTTGAGACCAAGTCAGAGTCCAAGTGTTCCCCTGCATGACCATTATTATGACCCAGTTCATAATTATAAATTTCTTCAAAAACCATGGAATTATCAAAAGTAGATGGTATTTTCTGAACATTGACTAGTTTTGTCAACAAAGTGAGATCACGTGGAGATACTAAGAAAAGTTAATGCTTTACTAAAGATTAAACAATGACCAACTTTAAATACAAAACCCATTTTTTAATAATTTGCATGATTGTCATGCGTCACCCTATCGCAAATTCATTTTAATTTTGAAAGAAAAGTGCCTTTTGCTTTTAATAAAGTTTAGATTATAATTAGTGTTTGCTGAATTGCTGGTGGTTTTGCTTTTTAAAAGATTTTTTTTTACTAAATTGGTAAGTGACAGTAAAAAGTGAGTGCGGAAATGCATCAATTATGGTTATTTGACTAATTTTGTAGGAATAACTTTCACTATGCAATCCTGGAGAAAGTATTTTTCACACAGAACTCGTACATAAGATCTAAAAAAATGAATTGTAATTTAAAATACTTGAACACAAGATCTCTAAATCACAACCAACGAATAGTTGTCATTGTGCTAGTCAACAATTTTTAAAAACATTCTTTCCGACCATCAAACTAAAAATAATAATAATTTAATTTAAATTTGTGAACTAATTAAATTTACCCTTAATCTACACTCTACAGTCAAATCCTTAATTAGTCTTTTGCCTTGTCATGGATTTATGAATTTTGAAGTTCAAAAAAATGGTTTTATGGCCCTCCATTTTGCCAATTTATCACTTTGTTTTACTTAAAATATTCTTTATTTGGAAAATAAATAATATTTTAAAAATACTTTTGATAAATAATAAATACAAGAGTCATATACAATTTATACTAACTTCCTTTTATAAAATTATATTATTCTATAGATCTAATCCGACCAAAAAAACATATATGTTTATAAAGAAAGAGACCGAGTAAACGATAATATATATATATATATATATATAAAGACGGAGGGATCCTATGGAGATACTCAGATACTAACAAAAGTTATGCTTTAATAGATATTAAACAATGACCACCTTTTTACTATAAAACTCAATTTTTTTAATTATTTACATAATCACTGTGATTCACCCAAAATTCATTCCACTTTTGAAAGAAAAGAAAAATCTTTTGTATAAACCACTTTGATTTATTTTTATATTTATTTTCATTACTTTTCTTCACCTCTCATGGACTTCATAATATTTGTTGGTATTTACCTTACATTTTGTGCCACCACTATACTTTTTTAACTGTGCAAAATTTATGGGATTTTACATATAATTGTTTAAAGCATTTTGCATAAAAATATTACTCCGAATATATTAGATTGATGAGTTATTTTTAATTATATAATGTTTAATTTTTAAAATTTAAAATTAATGTTAAATTATTTTTTTTTGGTACTGAATAAAATATTTTATTATGATTTTACTTATTTTTAGAAAATTATTTTTAATATAAAACTTTTAATTTCCCAATCACTAGACGTAAAAAATGGTTTTATGGAACATAATTAATATTAAAAAAACTTTGATAAATAATAAACTACAAGAACCAAATCCCCAATAATCTTTAATACCACTTTAAAAATTAAAGGTGAGAGTTTAAAGCTTGATAAAAGAGATGGTGGTAACTAGAGGTGGGGCACAGCCCGGTTAATCGGCCCGACCCGTCGGGTTGTGGTTCACTGGCCCACTGATCCGAACCCGGCCCAGCTGGGTGTAGAAACAGCTGGGCCGGGTTGGCCCGTCGAACTCGGCCAGTCCGGATCACAAGAAACAGGGTCCGGAACCAGCCCGGCTTTCATGTTGATCCGGCGGGCCTGGCCGGGTTACAACTAGGTTCTAAGCCGGATTTGGCCCGACGGGTTGACCCGCCAGGCCAACCCGCTGGGCCACGGGTTGGGACAAGCCCAACCAGTAACCGGCCCGTCTCTATGATGGGCCAGTTATGGGTTGTTGGTCCGGTGGGCCTGTTCCGGACCGGGCACGGGCCTGGCCAGGGTTGTCGGACAGTCCGTGCCTACCTCTAATGGTAACAAGTCATCAATTATGGATGTTGGTTCATAGTCCAAATTATATGTAGATTATATGATCAATCCCTGGCTCGTACGCATGCACCCTGACCCTAATAAAATACATGAGTGATATGACTCATATGAGAATGAGGGTATGAGGGTATCAATTTTTTGTAAAATTATATCCTTCCACCCAAACATATTCAGTAGTTCTAAACTGATCAAAGGAAATATAAGAAGAGATCAATCAAGTAAATTCTAAAATCACCAGCAACTTAATTGTAATAGACATAACGCATATTATCAATAGTTTCTCTATTAATTTAATACATAAACCAAGAGCATTGAGACTAAAATAACTCAAAGCTCCTCGTACTCAATTTACATTTCAAATAATCAAATTTTATTTTATTTAATTAATTAATTTTTTTTTTACAAATGTGCCAAGTATGGACTAATTTTATTATATTTGATTTTTACAAATGTGACAAATGTGGACTAACACAATGACAGTCCATCAATATATTCTTATCTCATCGGTATGAGAATTGATCGGTTATAAACATATTCTCACAATAAGAGATTTTTGACATTAATACTATATTTTGAACTTGGACAATGAAGTCTCACAAATCACATAATGAAACTATTACCACCGGACTTCGTTTGGTGTATTTGAATTTATAATAATTTTAGAATATTTAAATTATTTCTAACAACTCCTTTAATCCCTATAAAACCTCAATAATAATTAACGTCAAACTCCCAAAGAAAGAAAGAAAGAAATGCATGCAAAATGGCTCTATGATATTACTAGGCTCATATCAAAGAACGAGAAGGATTATAACCATAATTGTCATGAAAATACTATAAAACATGTGATGGTATTTTAGTTCCAACTTCGCCAACACATAACACCTTGAGAAGTACACCGAGTCTACTCCATGTTCTATCTTTTGCTTCCCTCTTGAACTATATATCATTGATATAACTCCTAAACAACAATTATAACAAATAATCATCATTTTAGTTCAATAGTATAAAATTATATGAGATTATTAAAACTATTATCTTTACTAGCTAGATGTGAATATATTTACCATAAAAACAATTAACTGTTTTTCATTGCCTTGAAACCGCTTTTTCTCTCATCCTCCATGTCCATGTTGAGTTTCACATCACACTCAAGCCTTTGCATTTAATTTAATCTTACATGATTAATTAGTCAAATCAATAAAATAAGAGTACAAAGCTGTTTTTTTTTTCTTATGTAAAAAACTACACCAACAAAAGATATATAAACAACACAAACTACTTCTGTAAGTAATAGTAATAATAAACTTCAACCAAAACATAGACTTATAAAGAAACTTAAATTAGTTACCACTGCAACAGACGGGTGGTAAAACATTTTTTTTTATATATAAAAAGTGGTAAAACATTAAACTAGCATGTTTCAATCCCTTCCCTTCTAACGCATAGTTGAGGTCTAGTAGAATGTGTGGTAGCTTATTCACATTGTAAAAAAAAAATACTTTAATGCTATCGAGCTCTTTGTAAAGAGAATATAGAAGTTCTTAATTTTTTTTAAAAATAAATATGGATAAATCACAACTTTATTGAATAAAATTAACAATAGGAAACAGAAAATAAATCCTCTCACCAAAAGTGAGGAATAAAACAAAGTACAATAGGAAATAAAAATACGAAAAAAATAGCTGGAAAGGTGGAAGACACTGTCTGGTCCCTCAGGCCTGCCCAAACTATCAGAAGGAAACGCCTACTCCCGCACAAGGTTAGGGTTGGAATCGCCAACTTGATTTGAGACTCTAACGCTTAACGCTTAAGAAATTGAGTGAGCGCTTAATTTTCTGGGATGCTTCATTAAGAGATAGTTGTTGACTATCAGCAGTTGTTGAAAACCAAGAAAGAAACATGTTAGCAGTTTTAACAATTATATTGTAAAACTGTTAAGGCAATCAAATGAAAAATACGAGTATTTCATTTAGTCCAAATATTCCACAAGATTGGTCTAGTGAAGGAATTGAATGTGGAAAAGAATTAGAATCTAAGACTTGAGAGAAAAATGCCCAGATTCGTTTGGAAAAATCACATTCAAGAAAAAGATGGTTAAGCTTCTTAGAGGCTTTGTGACAAAGAACGGGTAAATTTTTTCGTGAGTCACTAAACTTTGGCTCATTTTCACTTTGATCACTGAACTTTCAATTTGTATCAATTTAGTCACTCAACTTTAATTTGATTTCAACCGGTAATAAATCAAGGATTTCAACACCCAATTGATTACATGACTGTCTAAAAATCTAAGTCAGTTCTCCTATTGACACATTATTAATTCTATTAGAGATGTCCACGTCATCGAAAAAGAGCCACATCATTCATTTAGAGGTTGAAATATCTTGATTTACTACGAAGTGAAATGAAATTAAAGTTGAGTGATCAAATTGATACAAATTGAAGTTCGGTGATCAAAGTGAAAATGAGCCAAAGTTTAGTGACTTACTAGAAAATTTACCTGACAAAGGACACATGTATCTATGGATTTTTGAATGTTGCGCATTTTCTTGAAAAGATTTGTAAGAGTGAGAATTTTATCTTTCCCTAGCTAGCAAGCAAAAAGAGTTATTTTGCTAGGGTAACGGATTTTCCAGAATTGAGAATAATGCGAGCTACGCATTTTACCATCAATAAGGAATTTATAAAAAGATTTAACTGTGAAATTTCCACTTTTTTCCCAGTGCCCATATGTGGATACCTTCCTGATTATTAGAACAATCAGGGATGATTTCTAAGAGAGCGGTTAATATATCAGGGGAAGCTGAGTGAAAGATAGTCTCTGGATTATTAATATATTGGATGAATTGTCTGATATTTATCCAAGGAGAAGTACAATCAGGAAAAAAGTGTTGGCCAGAGATCTTTGAGCAATTGCCCAGCATGCCATCGGTTAAACCAAAGGGATATGTTAGAACCAATTCTGATAGTTTTTTTTATGCAATATCGAAAAGGAAGTAGTGTGGAGTTCACTCCCTCCCAAAAGAAAGATTTATTTCTAGATGGGTTGTGAAATAAGATTCCGTTTGGGTTTCTAATTGAGTAATTAGCTTAAATGATTTTAGCCCAACCATTGTTTGGATTGCAAGTTAATTTCCACCACCACTTCCCAAGTAAAACTTTGTTAAATTCGTGGAGGTTGAGAATTCCCAAGCCTCCCATGTCACTGGGGTCTAGAAATTCTATTCCAGGCAACTAATCTGATTCCTTTGGAACCCAAGTCAGGACTTTTCCATAACAAATCTCTTCGAATTTGATCAATTTCTTTGATGGCTCCGGTAGGAAGTTTGAAGACCGACATCCAATAGACTGGAACAGTTGAGAGCATAGAATTAATGAGAGTTAAAGGGCCACCTAGGGATAAAAAATTTGCTTTCCAAGAAATGAGCCTAGATCGGACCATTCCAATGAGCTTTTGCCCATTCAATGTGTCTTGGTCTTTCGTCCGGAGAGAGGAATCCCTAAGTAAGTAATTGGCAAACAATTTCTGGAGCAGTTTAAAATTCTGGCATAAGTGTAATGTGGTTGGAAGCCATAATGTGTAGAATACAAACAATTTTTCGAGTAATTGATGGATAGACCAGAAGACCTCTCAAAAAGATAAAGGATTAATTTGATAATTTGAAGATCTTCTTGTCCTCCAGCTGAGAAGATTAAGAGGTCGTCTGCATATTGTAAGTGACAAATGTTGATCGACTGATTCAAAGGAACACCCACTAACACTTTGGATCTAAGTGCATGAGAGAACATAGCACTTAGGACATCTGCAACAAGAGCAAAAAGCAGAGGGGATAGAGGATCACCTTGTCTCAAATCTCTTTTACATCTAATGTATCTTTGAGTGGTTCCGTTAATGATGAACTGGGTCTTAGCGGTACTAAAAATAACATGTATCCCATGAGTCCTTAATTGTCTCTTGATCTCCAAACCCAAGTATGATCTCTTGAATATAATCGTAGTTAGTTAGAAGAAAAAAAAAATCTCTTTTATATTTCTCCTTCTTGTTCAGTTTTCTGATGATGCCTCACCTTCATTGTACTCTTCTTGAACAGCATATAGCCCAAAATATTGAACACCGTATGTCTGCTTGAATTCATGGACCAAATGCTTTTTTCTCATGTGATGTGATGTATCATGAGATGGAGTTCATTAAGAAATTAATAACTAAAACGATCATGCAGCATTTCTGCAGAAATAGGATGCTGCTTTCAAACGGAGTGGACATGTTATGATCTCTTCTTGAATTCATGAACAGAGTGCTCTGTTTTCACTAGTTTGTAATATACAAGGATTTATTCATCCACATCCACATCCACATCCACATCCACATCCATATCCACACCCACATCCACATTAAGCTGTATTACTGCAGAAAATAATAATACATATAAAAGAATTATGTGCAAAACATTATCAAACTCAAATTTTATGTCATCAACAAACATAATTAATACAAACTCAGATTATGATTCATTCACATGACAAAGCAACCAGGATCATTTCTGTATCTATTATCCTTGCGCATGATCATCTGATCATGGTTAGGCACACTAACTGGCAATTGTTGTTGCTGCTGCTGCTGCTGCTGCTGTTTCTTACCATCACCTTTGTATTTGTCATCCTTGTGATCATCTTTCTTCTCCTCAGCAGTAGGAGCACTGACTATCTCGTCGACAACGCTCATCTTCTTCCTCAGCACCGTCGTCGATTTTAACCAGAACCATTCCATCTCTGATCACCAACAAGCTTGTCCTCCTCTTGTTAACACTTGAAAACCAGAAAAAGCAAAATGAAAGCAAGACTTAGAAGAAGCGTGTCATAGTGGCTAAGTAAGAAAACACACATTGTGTTCATTGAACGCGCCTTTGAATTAATCATACTTTGTGAGTCTACTTCATAATATAAGTTTAATTGTCACGTCAAAATTATTTTAATATAAATTAAGTTTGCATTGATGATCAACTTAATGGACTCGAATTTAAGGTTCAAGTTGAGTATAACCAATAATTGAAATCCAAGTCAGGTCTCTTCACTGAGTTTTTAGTCTCCCTAGTTAGGTAAGGTTCACCAAGTGAACAAGCCTAGAAGCTTCATATAAAATAAACCATGAGGGAATGGTTGGTGTCAAGCGTGTGGAATTAGGTTTTAAGAGAGAGAAATACAAGACTTCTTGTGTGTTTGAATGCACATTAATTATTTTGGACTTTTCTAAATATAAAGTTAGCAGTGACCCTGATGACTTTTAATAAAGTGAGATAGATATGTGCATTGGAAAGATACCAATAAAAAATGTAGCGTTTGATTAATCAAAATTGTATCACCAACAACTAATATAATATCATCTACTCATTACTTATTCATTTATTAAGGATTTAATTACATGGTGATCATCCATGCTGACTGATAAATCTTATCATCTTCTTTTTTATTTTTGGTGTGTAGCTAAGGAAAGGTTCATTGCAATTAATCAACATTAGCTTCTGTAATGAGGTAAAATTCCTTCAGAAAATAGACAATGAAGCAATTATACAATATTTCTGCAGGAACAAGTATGGCTTATTATCAACAGAAGTGCATCTCTCTTCTTGAAATCATCAACAGTGTGTGTTTTTTTTTTCTTATGTGATAGGATTTATCACGAGATGGAATTATTTAACAAGTTAATAACTAAAACAATCATGGAATATTTATGCAGAAATAATTAAGTTGCAGTTCTCAGCAGATTGAATATTTGATGATCTGTTGTACAATTCATCAGCATAGTGCTCTGTTGCTGATGAAAAATTTCTGACAAAACATTATTAAACACAAATACAAACTCTATCAGGTTACGATTCATTCACATCAAAGAGCAACCAGGATCATATTTGGTCTCAGCAGGAGACTCATAGTAATGGTAAGGCAAAGTAACTGGCTGCTGCTGCTGCTGCTGCTGCTGCTGCTGTTGTTGCTTGCCATCACCTTCAGATTTATTATCCTTTTTATCAGCTTTTTTCTGCTCAACAGGACCAATACTGATCAACTCAACGGAACAGCCCATCTTCTTTCTCAGTACACTTATCAGTTTAACAGCATCCACTCCATCCCCAATCACAACAAGCTTGTCCTTCGCTTCTCCTTCAAGTCCAGCTGATATAACACCTAAAGAACAGAAAGCAAGAAAAAAATATATATATATATATATAATTTATACTGATATAACATGGAATCAGAGCCGGAGCTAGAGTGATGAGTACCGTTAAGACTGACAGCAATTTGCATAACTTTGGACCGTTTCTTATCATCCTGCAGACTGAGTTTCAGTATCATCTTTTGCTGAAAAATCCATACAAATTAGATGATGTTTATTCATGCATGATAAATATTAATCAAATGGGTTTGGATTCACCTTTCCCATGTTATATCCTGCCTTCTTTGCAATTGAGAGAGAGAGAGAGAGAGAGAGAAAGAGAGTTCTTGGAATGAACACAAACCAAAGAAGAAGACTGTAAACAGAGAGAGAGAAAGCAATACTGTGGGTAAAGGGGATAACACGTTGTCTTTATCAAACGCGGTTTTGAATGGTACTATGTAAAGCTATGTTATAAAATGAACTCTTACTATCAAAGACCAAATGGTCTATCAGTAACAATGTCTTTCTTATAACCCTTCGTAAATAATGATATTTCAAATGACATATGAGAATATATTTTTGTAATTATGAGTAATAATTGTATATGAGTGGTTCTAGTATTTATGTCTATGTGAACCCTGTCTCCACTTGCTTTGCAAGACTTATACATATACTCGCTTTGTTATCAGCCTAGCTGCTCATCTTGGCCAAAATAAAAAAAAATAATAATAAAAAATAAATGAACTCTTACAATTTTGGCACCAACTTGATAAACAAAATGTTTGTGATCAATTGAGGAGGTGAATTTGAATCTTAGGGCCTGTTTGGATTGCGGAATAGAAATGAGAATAAGGGGAATAAAAAAAGAAGAGGAATGTGAATGAAAATAAGGGGAATGAGAATAATGCGTTTGGTTTAAGGGAATAAGGATTGAGAATAAAAAAAGTCAAAAGGTAGGATGTAGTAAAATTACATCAATACCCTTGTATATAAATAATATGATATTATATAAAATAATAGATTATGTTTAATGAAAATATTTAACATTATTTATTATTAATTATTTTTATAATATAAATATATATTTCAATATATTATAATTATATAATTAATCTTAATAATTTATTTAACAATTATATATTTATTAAATTAGTTAATATCATTAAATATGTTTAATTAAATTAATTAAATTTTATTTATTTTAATTTCCCAAAATAATTTAATTAAATTATTTTAATAAATAAAGCTAAATATATAAATATGTAATTATATATGTTAGGGGTATATTAGTAATTTTATAACTAAGGCATACTTCTCCCCCCATTTTTGGGTGGAATAGGATATCTCTCCTAGGAGTAATCCTTTTCCCATGCATGGAGGCAACTCATGCCTTTCCTGATTACCAAACAAGGGCTTGGGAATGAGATTCCCATTCTCAAGCCTTCAATCCGTGATCCAAACGCCCCCTTAGTTCACTATGGGTTGGATATAGATGTATTGAAATATTAACTTTATTTCTATGCATGCCTGTAGTATGTAATTGATCCATGTTTTATAAAATAAGATACTCCCTCCATTCTTTTATTACTTGTCACATTTTCAAGTTTTTCTTTGTTTTTTTTTGTTTGTCTATTTATAAATTTTGTGTAACATTAAATATTGTTTTTCAAATTTATCTTTTATATTTAATGTACTTCTACAACTTTCAATAAATTGTACTCAACTATACATTTTTCAAAGTATATTTTAAATGAGAGTAATATTGTAAAGTTAATCTAATTTATATAAATTTTAGGTTAGCAACTAATTTCAACTAATTTTTTTAATTGGTTTAAATTAAGTAATATTGATAAGTAAAAAAAACAGAGTGAATAATAAATAAATAAACATTAAGTAGTCTACTTTGTATATTGCCTTTGGGTCAACTTAAAAATAATTATTAGCTTAAAATTCAAGTGTGATTAGGGGGAATATATTGATTGTGTTGGGCCATACTTAATAAATAGGTTAGGGGGAATATATTGATTGTTTGACTTAATCAAGTCAACTAAGTTTAGGTCCGGTCAGATCGGGTCAACTTGGGTGTAGCTGGAAAAATACGTTAGTGGGGACCTGATCAACAATGAAGTGTGAACCACTAGAAAGATTCCAACAAATTTGTAGTTTTTAATTAATTAATCAAAATCATGTGACTTTATTAGTTATTCATTGAGGATTTAATTACATGTTGATCTATGTTGAAATTAATTATAAATTGGTAACCTTCTTTCTCATTATTATTATTATTATTATTTAATAAAAGTGGATAAAATACAAATTTATTGAATGAGAAACAAACCAAACATAAATAAACAAAGTACCAAAAGTAGCAAGGAACACTGACCAGAGATGAGGTACTAAAGAACAGAAAAGAAAAAACAACAAGTAAAAGACAACAAGAATAGAAAGGAAGATAGCAGCCTCGGTGGCGAAAGCCTCCGTCTGAAAGCATAGGCCAACAAAGGATGGAAGGAGTATCCTACTCTAAGGCTTGATTTTGATCTGGATCGCCCGTTTGATTCAAAACCCTAGCGCTAATGAAGGTGATGGAGCGCTTAATCCTCTGGGAAGCCTCATTCAGAGAGTGTTGATGGCTGTCTGCAGATGTAGAAAACCAAGAAAATTAGCAATTTTAATCATTATAGAGTAGGAAGGTGATGCTAGAGATTGAAATATGCGAATATTTCTTTCCAGCCAAATATACCAGAAAATGGCTCTTGAAATAAAATCCCAAAGAGATTGAATTTGGGAATGAAGAGAAGGAGCCAATCAGTACAGATCTTGGATATTGAATTAGGGTGAGATTGAAATTCAAGAATTTGGGTGAAGAAAGTCCAAATGGGTAAATTTTTTAGTAGGTCACTAAACTTTGGCTCATTGTCACTTTGATCATCGAACTTCAATTTGCATCAATTTGGTCACTCAGCTTTAATTTGATTTCATTGGGTAGTAAATCAAGAGATTTTGGCTCCCAAATGAATGATGTGGCTTTTTTTCGATGACATGCACACTTATAATAGACTTAATAATGTGTCATGGGATGACTGATTCTAATTTTCAGACAGCTATGTAATCAATTGGGGGTTGAAATCATTGATTTATTATCCAACAAAATCAAATTAAAATTAAGTGACCAAATTGATACAGATTGAAGTTTGGTGATCAAAATAAAAATGAACCAAAGTTTAGTGTCCTACTAAAAATTTTACCTCCAATGTTCTTGTTTTGGAAAAAAAACAAAAACCAAGCTCAATCTACATGATCAAACGAAATCTAAATTTTTTAGGTCATGTAAGAATGACTCTGGGAATATGGTGACTAACCTTAGATTTGACTAATATCTAGCTCCACTCTGGATTGTGCCATTTTAGATGAATAATCCTCTTAGTAATTGTTTCCGGGGCATCATCTGTATGTGTTATATGTCTAATTAGTCAGTATCCATTGTAGTGAATTTTTTTTTTATTCTCCTTATATATATACACACACACACACACATATATATATATATATATAGAACACATCATCTAGGGATGTCCATAGTAGCCATCAGATGAAAATCTGAAGGCTCTTATCATTATGAACAGTAGAAACCGCGTTCTACAGTGTTGTACAGTGATCATGAACAGTAAAAAGGTGTACAGTGTTTATATAATCAATCAACCATCGGATAATGATCCAACGACTTAGATTTAAAAACATCCCTAGATTTGAAATCTAGGGGCGTCTCTAGATGATGTTTTCCTCTATATATATATATATATATATATATATATATATATCCATTTTTATGTTTTTTTAATAAATTTTTAATCTATTCATTTTTATTTAAAAATAATAACAACAATATAATATATCCATTTTTATACTTTTTTAATAAAATTGGAATCTATTCATTATTATTCAAATTTGGGTAAAATATTGTTGCAATTCATTCCTAACATCACATAAATGAAGTTGTCCCTACAAGCCAAACACTAATAATTATTTTCGCAAAGAATAACCAACATATCTTTCTCTTTCTAAGTTTTCCCGACATACCTTTATAAACTTTGCAAGTCCTACGATCTCTAATATTGTTTTAATATATGTGTGGTTGGCAAAATTCACAATGAAATGACAATAATAATAATAATAATAATAATAATAATAATAATAATAATAATAATAATAATAATAATAATTATTATTATTATTATTATTATTATTATTATTATTATTGTCATTTCATTGTGAAGCATATTATTATTAAAATGATACTATATTTACATATTAATTATATTTATTAAATAAATTTTCAGAATGATGTAGATGCCAACTAGACATCCACATTAGTATTTCTTCCATAAATTTTAAATTTGAAACGTATAGATTCCTAAATTCTAAAATTTATAAAATATTATATTAAAACCATAAAATTTTAAATCTAAATACTATCCAACTCTGTATTCAAAACTCTAAAACCTAAACTTTATATATATATATATATATATATATATATATATATATATATATATATATATATATCCAAGTTAGTTACTTAATTACATGACATTTTGTGTGTGTATATATAGTCTCCAAAATGGATTTTAAACTCCATCCAATGACGGAACCATAATTTAATTGTGGGTTGAAGCCTAAATGTAAAATATAAAAAAAAATTCAACAAAATAATTATTTTAAATGAAGAATAATGTGCTAATATAACAAATATCTGAACACATGTATTAAAAAAGATAAAAATGTTTATTATTACCTAAAACAAACATATGAGATTTTCAATAATTTAACTAATAAAAATACATTTCAAGTTAATATTTTTTTTTTAAATATGGTAAAATTGATCTCTCTCACTTGGCATGGGATTGATTGCTAATAGGGATATATACCCATGTTTGGGTATTTTACTATTAGCTTAGTAATAAGTATTGTAGGTAATTGTATGGTGCAAAGTAAAGGAATTTGATTACCCCCAAAATTGGTGGGCATTGAGGGGAATAAATACTATTGACAGTAAAATGACATTTTTGCTCATAGTTAAGATTTAATTAAATAATAATTATTAATTTAAATAACTAATTATAATAATTAAAGTAAATGATAATTAATATAAATTGAGCCATTTAAATACTATAACAATTAAAGTGAAATGACAGTTTTGCCCCTACATAGATTTAATTAAATAAAATAATTAATAAAAGTATTTAATTATGATAAGTAAAGTGAAATGACATTTTTGCCCCTAGTTAAGACTTAATTAAATAATAATAATAATAAATTTAGATAACTAATAATAATAATTAAATTAAATTATAATAAACAAAAATTGAGTCATTTAAATATTATAATAATTAAAATAAATAATAGCTAACAAAAATTGTTTACTATACAAATTATATTATAATAATTAAAGTGAAATGACAATTTGGCCCCTATATAGATTTAATTAAATAAAATACTTAGTAAAAGTATTTAATCATGTAATTAAAGTGAAATGACAATTATGCCCCTCATTGAGATTTAATTAAATAATATTTATTAATTTAAATAACTAATTATAATAATTAAAGTAAATTATATTGAACATAAATTGAGTCATTTAAATATTATAATAATTAAAATAAATAAAAATTAACAAGAATTGTGTAATATATATACATTATAATAATTAAACCAAAATGACTTTTTTTTTACCCCTACATAGATTTAATTAAATAAAATAGTTAATAAAAGTATTTAATTATGGTAATTAAAGTGAAATGACTCTTTTACCTATTAAATTATTTAATTGGTTAATGATAAAAAAATTATTTATTCTAAGTATTTAATTATATGTAATTATTTTATATATTAATTTATCATTACTTATATTAAGGGCATTAAAGTAATTTACATACAATTCTCTATGTCACTTTTTCCATTCCCAATATTTATTCCTTCCAACCGAACAATTTTTTCATTACCATTACCATTACCATTATCATTCCTATTCTATGATCCAAACGGACCCTAAGGGGCCGTTTGGTTCGTGGTAGTGATATATTACCACGTAACGAGATTACCCTTGTAATATAAGTGGGAATGTTATATGGTTGAGAATATTGCGGTAATTTAATATAACCATATTTGGTTGGAAACTCTTATTACCGGGAATAGTTCATTACCGTGTTTGGTTGTCATGGTAATCAATTTGTTAAAATATAAAAAGTTATAAGATTACCATGGTAATCCAAGATAGACACCAAATTCGGTGGTAATCGGATTACCACTTTCTTAGTAATATTTATAAGTTGGTAATGTGATATTACCATCCATATTACCACCGGTGTAATGCCAAACGTGATAATATTTTCAGATTACCACGTAACACGTGATAATCTTTTTACATTACCGCGAACCAAACGGCCCCTGAGTACGTTTGGGATGTGGCAGGCATTGGTCAAGTTAAACAACGTATAAGTGTTTAAACGTGTTGCACAACATGAATAGACATAAATCATGGGTTAGTAACGCTTTTTTCTTTTAATCAAATAAATTAAAATTAAAGTATTGCTTTTAAGTTGTTCTCGATATATATATATATATATATATTGAATTTTTTTTTACACGTATAAGTGTTTAAACATGTTGCACAACATGAATAGACATAAATCATGGATTAGTAACGCTTTTTTTTAATCAAATAAATTAAAATTAGAGTACTGTTTTTAAGTTGTTTTTAATACATATATTGATTTTTTTTTTACATTTGACAATAAATATCTATATTTAATATTTAAATTAAGGACATATATAGATGTGGAGCACACCCTATTGATTGATATCAAGATAAATGATGAGATTTTTGCATTGACTGTCCACTGCTTGTTGCTATCAGACTGTCTTGGTCTTTATTTTTATTAATAAATAAATAAATTAATTAAAATGGTATCCAAAGTTTTTGGAATCATCTAATTTCATCTTTTGGTTTGAGTTTTGAAGATTGAAGCGTCATAGAAGCTATTTTGGGTTATGGGGTATACTCAAAATGCAAGTATTTTTTAATAAAAAAATCAATTAATTTATCAGAGTCCAAGTACAAGCGTGTTATTAGAAACATGTTGAAGAACTCATTAATAGATTAAGTGTGTTTTAATTAGAGAAACTCAGAGGATTAATAAATTATATATCAAAATCAGATATAAATATAATTAATCCTTGTATTATGCTGAGGGTGACGAAACATTATTATTGCCTATTTTTTTTTAGCTGATCCATATGGAGTGACAAACAATAGTAATGTTGATTTAAGCATTTACTAACTTTTAATCTAAAGTCAATTATTTTTTAATGATTTACATAATTATTCTGCTTGGAAAATATCTCTTTTGCAACATCATGTATGTATTAGTTACTATTGTTTTTAAATGATCATTTCTCTACCAGTAATAGTCAAAATTACTTTTAACAATTATTGATTTGTATTTTTGTCATTGTTTTTTATTAACGAATTCTCTTGATTTGTCTATTTTTTTAATAATAATAATAATAATAATTAATTATTATTAATTTATTATTATATAGGTAAAGATTTGAGATTTATATATATTTATATATATAAAATAAATCACACAAAAATGCGTTAAAAATATTGCTAGTACAGATACATTTACAAATATAGATGCAGGAAACATAGTACAGGAGATAAAAAAATATATATATAAAAGACGAAAAAAATATATAAAAAACAAAAAATAAAACAAAAAAAAAGAGTCACACTACCCGCGATGGTTAAGCGCCTTGGAAAAGTTCAATAAAAGAGGAAAAGTCAAACAAAGATTTTAATGAAAACATCATTCATTTCTTTGCTTGTTTGTACTTTGTATTTTCCAAATGTTTGAGAATATATGGACAATTTTGGATAATATATATATACACTTACAAACAAGCCTAAAATATTTATAATATAATAGAATTGTCTATCAAATACCAACAAAGAATTGGATGGGTATTAATCAATAATATTTATTTATAAGTACTAAAATATGAAAAATTGATCACCAATACGTTGATATAATCAATAAACTTTTAATTTATTATTTATTAGCACTGAGCTTTTAAATAGGATATTCATATTCGGATCAAAAAAGATAACTTTAGATCTCAGCTTGTATAAAATGAAAACATAAATATTTTGAGGTGTTAATTCCGTAAGTATGACGTTATGATTTATCTATATTATATTAAAAAAAATTATGGTTCACCAAATTACAAATTCAAGAAGTTAACACAGAATATTCTGAGTAAATGCATTCATAACTTGGGCTCTATGTGAGCTACAAACGTTTGCCAAGTTAATTGTGGGCCTCATGATGCATATGTAACATACCAAAAAAAAAAATATATTTACCATAAAAGAAATATAAAATAGTCCACTAAACTCGCGGAGTAAAAGAAAAGAGAGAACCATGCCGAATTAAAAGAAAGATAAAGTAATGCCTAAAAAAAAACACTACATGCATATATATATATATATATATATATATATTTTGAATAAATTGGATAAACCACCAATTTATTAAAAAGATGAGAGCAAAGTCTGATAGAAAAGTGCGAAACAAAAAATCTTTAAAAGTAAATAACAATGAAGTCCCTCACCGGGAGATGAGGAAAACGCAGTGAAAAGTAAGAAGCAGGGAAGAAAGAAAATAAAACAAGTTGGGACGGCGAAGGCTACTGTCTGGAGACACAGGCTTACCCAGCATATATGAATATATATATATATTCACATCATAGAACAACTAGGGTAATTGTCATGAGGATAGTCTAAAACATAAGGCGGTGGCACAAAGCAGGGATGTTGATTGAAGCAAGGGCAGTTTATTACTGGTTGAACTTCAACCTTCTTTTCTTCTTTCTTTTCTTCTTTCTTCTCTTCAACTCCAGCAACACTCTCAATGTTCACATGACCTTTCATCTTCTTCCTCAAACGACTTGTCATCTTCACTGGATCTACTCCATCTCCGATCACCACAAGTTTATCTCCTTGGATTTCCACCGATATAACACCTAAACAAAAACAAAATATATAATTATATATATATACACACGTACATAAAGAAAAACAAAATAATTATATATATATACACACACATAAGAAATATGATATGAGATTATCAAAAGTATTATAATTGATAATAATAATTAAATACCGCAAAATCCTACAGCAGTTTGCAAGGCCTTAGACCGTTTCTTTTCATCCTCCACTGTGAGCTTTAATGCCATCTTTTGCTAAAATATTCATCAAACACACCAAGTTAGTTGATTACGTAACATCATATGTATATATATATATACATATATATATATATATATATATACATCTCCAAAATGGATTTAAAACTCTACCTTTCCCATGTGGTGGAAGAATACTCAAAGCAAGCCTTTCACCAATCTAGTTGGAGTTCTTTCTTTCTTTCTTTCAATCTTTTTTTATTTTTTTCTTTTCAGTGTTTGCACTGAAACCTATGAAAATATCTCTATAAATAGAGAGTGGGCAGAGGAGATCATACTTGAGTTTTCTAATTAATTAATTAATTAGAGTTAATTAATTTAGAGACTTGAGATCAAGTTTAGTACATTCTTTAGAGCTAGGGAGATGTTGGCTAGCTAGCTAGCAAGAGCTGCATGTGGTCATGGATGTGGCCACGTTGAAAAGCGTTTTGGACGCCGTCGTCATTAGTCAACTTAATTAAACATTTGTTTGCCAAGTTCCACAACAAGACTAGACCCAAATCATGTGTTAATTAGTAACACTTTTATTAGTACTAGTGATAGGATTTGATCTCTTTTCTTTTAATCAAATTAATTAAAATTAGAGTGTTTCTAAGTTGTTTTGGTATATATAAATATTTATTGATATCAGGATAGATGATGCCATCTTTCTATCTTTATCAATAAATAAACAAATTAATAATATGAACATACACGGTATCAAAATCTTTAAACTCATTATAATTTCATCTTTTAACTGTTAAGGCCTTGATTAATTTTGGTATGAGTTCTAAAGGTTGATTGTCATGAGACCAATTGAGTCTTAGCAAATACTCAACAGTCCAAGTCTTTTTTAAATAATTAATTAATAACAAGTCCAAGTCTTTCCATGCATGCCAACCTTTATGACTATGGAGAAAATGATTAGTATTTTAATAGTATCCACTCCCTCCATCCAAATAGTTTATACTCACGAAATATTTTTTTCATAAATTTTCTACGTTGCCAATTAAACACATTCTAAATGCATAATTAGAAATTTCATCAAGAACTAATAATCTATAGATTTATTGTGTTTTAACAAACTTAGAGGATTATCAAAATCAAAGGTAATTAATGTTGATTAAACATTGACTGACTTTTAGTATAAAACTTTTTTTTAATGATTTGCTTAATTATAACGGTAGGAAATATCTCCAGTTCTACCAAATATATGTATATATCATTAAATGCAATGAAAAGAAGGTTTGCAATTACTTTAAATGAGAGGACAACAAAGATTATGCAATGGCTTTAGGGCTTATAATTTTTGAGGCATCATCATGAATTTTAAAGCTTTACATTTTTTTTAAAATCTCACTATTATAATTATAAGAATTATTTATCATAATGAATTAAAGTGTTAATTTTTTTACTTTAATGCTTAATTAATCCTGTACAATTTTGACTATATTTTAAAATTAAAAATAATAAATTAATATTTAAAATATTTTAAAGTTAATATTTTAATCCATTCCATATCTTCTCTTTATTAATTTTTTTAAAATTCTTTTTTTCCCCTTCTATATAGTTTATTTCAAAAGTAATGTACTTATTTTTACGACTAATGTAGCATTGTTTTTTTTTTAATTATAAATCAAAGATTTTAATTTATCATCATCATCATTAGTAGTATTATTATTATTGTCTTTCGCTTTTGAGTTATTCATGTAATATATTCATTTATCGTAAATGATAATGAATCCTATCATCTTGTACCAACAGTGACAAACATCTCATATAAAAATTAGTCCATGTCACATGGTCAATTTTTAGGACATCGTTAAACTACCATTACCATTATTAATGCATCTCTGTACCTATTTGTCCTTTTATATTTGTTTTTTTATAAAAAAAAAATAAAGTGGACCAGAGGGAGGCCCTTCCCCTATCTCTCTATCTTTTTTACTTTTTATTTTTTTATATCCCTCTTTTTTAGGGGTTTTTATTTTTTATTTTTTTTTAAAAAATATCAATTTTTTTAAAAATTATCACCTATAGTCTAAAACATAATTTTTTTTAAAAAAAATATATTTATAAAAATTTATTATTTGATCTATTGATATTTTATAAATTACTTTATGTAATATATATATATATATATATATTAGTTTTTGATTATTTTTATAAATTAGTTTATATAATATATAGAATTATATTTTTAACAGAGTTTTTATAAAAACTTATTGTTTGACCCTAATTTTTACAAACTAAACTATAAATTAACATATAAATAAACTTTAAAAAAATATATAAATTTAATTAATTATTTTTTCTTTTATAATTCACCCTCTATTCTACAATTTCTGGCTCCCAACAAATACTCACCCATGGCGTGAGTCTATTTGATATTCTAAACAAAATTTAATTATTATTGTCAATAGATTAGTTTTATTCAACTTAGTCATGCATGTATTTCTATTTTCTAATCATGTAGAACGAATATTAAGACTATCATCTTTGATAGACATAAAAATATTGACCCGTTACCTCAATTAGACTGCTTTTTATCATCTTCTACAGTGAGCTTCACTATATATATATATATATATAACATCTGAAAATGGGGGAGAATATAGAAGAAAAACTACAAGAGAGAGAAAAATAACTGGTAAATAAATAGTAACAATAACAGTGCAAAAATGGTTATAATTTTTTTTTCATATAGGTCTAATAGAAATCAGGTTGGATGGCTATAAAAAACTTTTCATATAGGTGTAATAGAAATCAGGTTGAATGATTATGATTATTTGAGTTATTATGGACTCAAATTAAAATATTATGTATCTAATGGTTATAATAAATTTAAAATCTGAAGACGTTCTTAAATTATGTATCCGCCCATATATATGGGTTAATGGGTACGTATATATATATATTTCCACTTAATTGCCCTGAAATCAAAACCCCAGAAAATAAAAATAGAGAATGTTGCTGTCATAATGAAATTCATGAAATAAAATAATTAAATATATAGATCATACGCAGAAGCATAGATACGCATAGAGAGGGCTGAGGTTGTTGTCAAGTTGTCTTTACTGCTTGTTTTTTCATTAATGAATGTCGTTTATTTAAATTAAAAAAAAAAAAATCTTCAGAAGACTTGACTCGCTTGAGACGATCACGTTTTTCACAATCCAACATGGTTACTTCATAAAGTTTCAAAATTATTTTTTATTAAAAAAAAGTCACATTCAAACGAGGAATACACAGCGTAATCATTAATATTATAACCAAACAATTTATTAACATTTGTTATAATTACAAGGATGAACTAGACCCAACTCATGACCGTCCAATGATTATCAATGTTATATTTTTTTTTACAAAAGTGATAAGCATTGTTAAAACACATACAAGTAAAAAAAATATTTCAGTTGTTATGATTTAATAATTTTTTAGAGATTTATCATGTAAGATCGATTAATATGTAAAATAATAAAAATCTGTCATATATATTTAAAATAATATATCAAAGACTATAACTTCATAATAACAAATATCTTATTATTATGCAAATTTGGAGAAATAAAAAATACGATTTCTCTTGTATGACGTTTATACTATGATTTAATAAATAATAAATAAACAGTGCAATAGTGGGACTTGGCTCCATGCTACCCATGAATTGCTTAAATGCCTAAGCACTTGCATTAATCATGTGTTGGCAAAGTTGGGTCTTGTCTAGACCTGTCAAAACGGGCCTGACCCGTCGTGTCGGCCTGCCCTGGCTACAAAAATTGGCGAATTGGGTTGGCCTTTTGTAGGCCCGCTTGAAAGCGGGCCGAAACGGGCCAACCCGTTTGGGTTAGGGTCATAGGCGGGGCGGGGCGGGCTAGCCCACCCCTTTAATTTACTAAATTTTTTTTTTTTTAAAGCTTAAATAAGGATAAATGTTTTAGGTGCTTTATATAATATCATGGTATTGATATTTCTCTTAACTATAGTTGTTCAATTCATGTAGGAACTTTTGAATGCTGGGTTAATTGGTTAACTTGGTTGGATATATTTTTATTTACTTGTTTTATTATTTTAGTTGTGTGATTTATTATAACCTCATATGTAAAATATTTTTTGAACTACGTCTTTTGTATTATGTTTTGTGCTTTAATAAATATATTTTGGTTTGGTTTGGTTTGTTAAAAAAAATAATCAATATATAAAATATAAAAATTTTAAATGTTTTATATTTTTAGTGGGCTCAACCCGCCAACCCAAGGTGGGTTGGGTCGGGTTGGCATTTTGCCAACCCGCCAAATGGCGGGCCGGCCCGCCCCACCCCGCCAAATGGCGGGTTTTGGTATCCCGCGGGATGGCCCGCCCCGCCGGCCCGTTTTGACAGGTCTAGTCTTGTCATATTTGTTGGGGTTTGTTGGTAATGCAACAATGAAAAAGACTACAGAAGTCACTTTAGCAATTTCGTTGTTCACTGCACTGTAGTGATTTTACTGTTCATGTGTGGCCTGTATGTGGACACAAGCTTGCCGGTGAGCCTTTTTGTCCACCAGTTATTGCACCAAATTAATGTTCACAGCACTGTAGCAAATCACTGCTCATGTGTGGAGCTCATGCGGTCGCAAATCACTCATGAACTTCACTGCCAATCTTGTGCGGCCCTTTTACTGCCCGCATACACCGCAAACAACCTTGTAGAGCTTCCTTGAGGCTTTAAAGGTTTCCCCAAGGCTTCTACAATGCATCAATGCTTCAAACCAAGCATAAAACACTACCAAACCCCTCAATTCTTGTTAGAATGAGATGAACAAACATACAACAATGCAAGAACACAATTTTAGCGTGAAAAACCCTATGAATTGAGGGTAAAACCACGGGACTCCTTAGAGCCTCTTAAACATGCATCCACTATGTCAACAATGGGTTACAATGGTTCATCTCTAGCTAACTAGAGGTTTACATGCATTGGGCGACAACATTCATAAGAGAGGGTTTTGTATAACATTACAACCATCATTATTACCAAGGATGGATAACAACCAACAAATAGAGGTAAAGAAAGGATCAAACCTAATCAATAGGTAGGGCCTCTTATCTATTGATCTGGCGATGTTTAACCGTCCGATCTCCTTGCCATAGCTCCCTCTCTTCCCTTTCTCCCCGCTTTTTAATTCTTGGTGGTAGCTCTCTCTCTCTCTTCCTCACATGTTGCACAGTCACCCACTCTCCGAAGAATGACTCCTTTTCATTCCCAATAAATGAGAGATTTTTAGCCTTGGAAATTATTTTGTTACCCTCCACTTCTTCGTTATTGATATAGTTTCATTTATTTTTTTTTCATTTTTAACTTGGGCCAAGCCCAAGCTTATTCTCCTAGCCCAAATGGGTTGAAACACAACAATATTGCACATTTGCACTGGTTCGAATGAAGCTAATCATACCAATATTATCAAGCTCAAAGTGCTGATTAATATTCAACTGAAAAAATAATATTAATTAATAACCTTTTTTATTATTTTCAAAAATAATAATAATAACAATGTGCAAAATTCAACAGAGTTTTATATGATTGAATGCAAAAGCCTAATTTTCCGAGTCATGAGACAGTGAACCAAACCAAAAGCCATCATTTTGGGTTGCACTCTGTGACTTCTCTCTTCCCTTTTATAAGTTTAATGATATTATATGTAATAAATACTAAAAATAATAAGAAAAAAGAAGATTATCCTTAATCATCATTTAATTTAATAAATATGTAATTATAGAGATCATTAAAATTTTAAACCTATTATATTTAATTGCTAGACAATATTAATATATACTGTAAAAAGTAAAAACTGGCAATGGATTTGATCACTTTAGAATTATCACTATTGGAGTTTTTAACTCTTAATTGATCAAATCAAGTTCAAGTTTGATTAAGCATGATGTTCACTATGAAAATAACATGAAAATCAAATTCAAAGAAATAAATCTACCTAATTCTTGTTAAATGAGTTTATAAATATATATTGTTATTATTGAACTAATTAATAATCTCATATTAATTAAATTTATTAAAATATATCCAATATGTTTAGCTAAAATAGACTAACGTCACATAAATTTAGAATTATGTATATCTTTGACTAATGTTAATTAATAATAACTTTTAATACAAGTTCAGCCATTAATTAAATAATTTGCATGATTGTGATGTTTCCTTCTAGAACTTCAATTATCTTGAAAATTATTATAATCAGCTAAAATTTAGATAATTATAGATAAAACATATTAGTCATTAATGACTTAATTGGCCTCATCAATTTTTTTTAGCATTTATTATTGTTGTCTAATTCTATGAAAACTATATATATACACACGCTGAAAAACTATAGTTCTTGACGTAAGAATTAATCCCTTACATCACATATGATAAATTATTATATTTATATGCATATATTAATGCATAGATTAATATTCAAACAAAGGAAAATTTATCGATCAATTGATTAAGATTAGTTAATAATTATTTTATTGGATTACAAGTCTCAATGCCAAAGTCTCAAGGAGTTATGCAAGAGCCTTATTCTTACAAGTCAAATGACATGACTTAATTAGGCCACATGGTCCACACTTAACCTTGCTGAGAAATGATCACCAATTGTTTATGTTAGTGCAAATGCATTTTAATTGGTATAATTTGACACCAAGACAAGGTGATGAGGCAACCGTTATGACGTGGCATAATTGGTGACATAACAAGAAGCCTTAACTTGGAAGCAAATATCTTGGAGATCTTGGTGAAGCTATTTTTGGTATGTATTACAACTTCAAGACAAGATCATATCAAAATCATATTTAGAGAGATTTGATTGAACAGTAAATATGGATAGAGCTTAATTGAAGAAATACCTATCAATGGTATGATTGAAGGCTATTGAAGGCAAGGATGGTAACGGGTCAGGTCGAGTGCGGGTTTTACCGTACCCGTACTCGCTACCCCGCTAGTATACCCGAACCCAATAGGTTTAAAAAACCCCAACCCACACTAGCACCTGACAGGTAATCGAGTACTCGTGGGTATACCCGCCCCCGCCCCCGCACCCATATTAAAAAAAGTTAATAAAAATATATAATTTTTTTTATAAAAAATAACTTAAAAGTAATTATAATTTTTTTTATAAAATAAAATAAATTTATTATAGAATTACAAGACTAAACAAAGAGGAAAAATAAAAAACTCTAAATTATTAAGTTGTAAAACATATTAATAGGCTAGATCGGTATGAACTAGAAAATAAAAACGGTATGAAATCCTCACCAGAGATGAGGAGAATAACGAACAGAACAATAAAAAAGTAGAGAGGGACAACAAGAGTAAGGTAATAGGCTGGATCGGCGAAGGCTATCTTATGGAGACATAGGCTTGCCCAGCAGCAAATAGAGAAGAACTACTCTGAATCAGTAATGTGCGCCGAATCGCCGATATGATCTGTATGTCTGGTGCTCAAAAAGTTGAGGGAGCGCTTGATTCTCTAGGAGGCCTCTGAAGCTTCCTGCTGATGAGACCAGGTATCTGTTGAAAACCAAGAGAGCAGCATATTAGCAGACTTGTAAATTATAGAGAAGACAGGTGAACAATTATGATTAAAGATGCGATTGTTTCTTTCCAGCGAAATAGTCCAGAAGATAGCTCTAGAACAAAGATCCCACAGGTTCCTAAAAGAAGAAGGTAAAGTGGGGATCCAATTGGACCAGATATTGGAAACTGAGGGTGGAGAGGAATCAATATCAAGGATTTGTCTGAAAAAAGACCAAATAGGCTCCGTGAATTTACACTCCAGGAAGAGGTGTTCCACTGTTTCTGAGTTATTGTGACATAGAATGCATGTGTCAGTGGCGTTTGGATTGCAGCCTTTTTTGAATAAATTTTCAAGAGTAAGAATTTTGTTTTCCCTGACTAGCCAACAGAATAAAGTTACTTTGCTTGGAGATTTGAGTTTCCAAAAATGAGAATATAGCTGACTGCAAAGTCCTCCATCGATTAAGAAATTGTAGAATGATTTAATAGTGAAAATACCATTTTTCTCAAGAGGCTAAGAATATGTGTTCTCTTGGTAATTAATGCATGATCGAAAAGAAGGTATAATGGTGTTAATCTCTGCCCAGAAAAAAGATTTATTTCTTGGTGGATTTTGAAATAATAATGCAGGAAATTCACTAGTAGAATAGTTTGCGTTGATAATCTTGGACCAACAGGAATTCGATATAGTAGTGATCTTCCACCACCACTTTCCAAGTAAAAGCTTTGTTGAATTCCTGAAAATCAAGAATTCCCCAACCACCCATATTACGGGGACGGCAAATCCTTTTCCGTGCAACCAATCTGATACCCTTTGGTCCAAGATCTGGCCCCTTCCACAAAAAATCTCTCCTGATCTTATCAATCTCATGCGTGGTTTATTAATTTATATTGGTTTACTAACCAGTGTCATTAAATTATCTATTTCACCGGCTATATATATATAATTGATTTTTTATTTATATTATATATATTTAACATTAAAATTATATTTATTATTAATTGTTTTTTGACAAAGGTGATAAGTGCCACCCCACAAGGAGGAAAATATACTGATACATTAATTATGATGACTTATTGATTTTTTAAAAATTTATTAATTTGATTAGATTTTAAATGAGGTGATTCATAAATAATGAATAACCAACTAATAAAATTCAGACATAAAACTTATTATCGATGATATATATATATATATATATATATATATATATATATATATATATAGGTAAATAATTAGAATTTATTAAAAAAAAGTAATAGATATAAAGCCATAACAATAGAAGACAAAAAAAAAACAGAAAGAGATCTCAATCACTAGTAGTCTAAGGAAACAAGAACAAAAGGAATTATAATTAATGCTAAGCTAACAAAAATTCCCAGAAAATAATCGCTTACGAAGATCATCCATATATTCATATCAACCTGGCAAAAACTGATCAGGATTAAGCTCTATCTTCAATATCTAATATAGAATGCTTGTCCGAAGTAATAGCACATATGATAGTGAAATTGAGGCCCTGTTGGATTAGATGGTGATGGTTGAGTCCTAAGTCATTTAGCTAGCTTCTGTTTCATATTTTAATTATACTATATCTATTTATATATATATATATATATATATATAACTTCACAATTAATCTATGAATAATTTCTAATACCCTCATGGATTATTCATCAAAAGGTCAATATTTGAATTTTGCTTCACAGCAAGGAACAAGAAGGGTCATATCTATTATCATAACAGCCATGCATGTATGGCTGTGACACAAAATGATACTGATAAGGCAATACATACTTAGTATCTTCCCCTTTAGACTTATTATTATTATTATTATTGTTCTCCTTCTTCCCATCTTTCTTCTCATCATAAGAAGAGACACTAACTAGCTCCACATGCCCCATCTTCTTCCTCAATGTTATTGTCAAACTTATCGAGTCTACTCCATCTCCAATCACTACGAGACGGTCTTTCGCTTCTCCTTCTAGTCCAGCTGATATAACACCTAATTAAAGAACAATAACAAAAGAAAATTTAATCAAAAGTTTCTATAATGCTCTTATTATTGTATATATAAGCTTGAGTTTTTCATCTTATCAATTTAAGATATCATTACCTGAAAAACTAACGGCCGTTTTTAAGGCTTTCGAGTGCTTCTTAGCATCTTCCATGGTGAGCTTCATTACCATCTTTTGCTAAAACATATTAAACACACCAAGTTATATATATATATATATATATATATAAAAAACATATATATTACATAATATTTATCTTTGATGTTTAGCAACTAATTAAATAATTAGTATTGAAAGATTGGCAATTGAAAGAAATATATGAAAGGATTTTGATTTACCTTAACCATGTTGGAGGAGATTAAAGCTGCTGTCTTGTCTTGTGGAAGTGAGGGCTAGCTTGCCTTGTTTCTTTTCAATGAAACAAGATATCTCCTCTCTATTTATAGAAAGGAACAGCTTACTTTTTTTATATATATATTTATATATATAAAGTTTGAATTATATTGATGCTTGTTTGGTTTTGCTTTTTAAATGATTTTTTTCCATACTAGAAACTGAGAAAATGATAATAACTTAATTCAAATTTGTGGACTAATTAAACGTACTTTTAATCTGCTGTCAAATCCTTAATCCTTTGCTTAAACATGAATATCTTAATTTACCGAAAACATTGTATCCAAATTAGTACAATAATTAACATTAAATAAATAATTTAATAAATAATTAATAACAAGAGTGGCATGCGATTAATTAATGTAAGAATTTTCTTTGAAATTTCTATATGAAATTATATTATTTTATGAAAATCTATTCTTTAATTCTAAACCGACCAAAGAAAATGTGTATGCACTTATAACATAGATAAAGAAATCTAGAAGTTATTTAAAGTTTTTAATTTCAATAGAAGAATGCATTTGGAAAGCCATCTTTTATCAAATAAAACGCTTGATAAATTTCAAATATCAGATCAAATATTATTATTTTCAAAATCTGTCTAGATAAATCAAACAAAACTATTAATATTAATATTATTATTATTATTAATATTATTATTATTATTATTATTTTATCAAAATTGAAAGTGTGCAAAGCTAACAACTTTCTTATTTGACTCAAATACCAAAAAATACTTGGCCATGAGAGATCTAATTTAGATATATGGTCCTAACTTTTTTATCATGAGCATGACCATGAGCTTTCTTAAGCATTGAAGATCATGATATTCAACTTGGTCGGCAAAGAGTCTGGCCTAACACACACAAGAAGTTGATCATCTCTTTAAGGATTCTTTTTATTTATTAATTATTTTCTAAACTAAAGTGGGTGGTTCTAAGAGGTTGGGGGATGTGACTATTATTATTATTATTATTATTATTATTATTATTATTATTATAATTATTATGACGATGATGTAAACAAGTGAGTTCAATCGGCTCTTAATATGTAAAATAATATTGTAACATATTTAACATGTATTTGAGAACATAAAGTAATAAAATCCCACTTTCATGAATTTCTTTTCATATATTGTGAGTTCAATATTACACCATGTCTATTTGTTTTTTTGTTTTTTTGTTTTCATATTTGTAATTGTTTATATAGAGGATAATATAAAGTAGTTTATTTAGTTTTATTATTATTATTATTATTATATATATATATATATCATAATTACTATGCCTTTGAAAATTAAAAAGAATGCAATTCCATTTTTTTCCTTGACCTTTTTGTATATTTGAAGATTAACATTTCACAAATTTTGGTATTAATTAGCTAATTAATAAACACCGCATAGATGATGATATCATTGTTTAAAATAAGTTTTTGAAAACAATTTTTTGGAGTAGAAAAAATTGTCAAGAGTTAATGATAAGGCAAAGTTGATCAAGAGTAGTCCCCTTCTAGTAGCTAAGACAGACATGTGTCACTAGACAATTGTCTTCGCAGGTTTTGTTGTCTTCATCTTATGTCTTTGTTTTCTCCTATTTGTCTTTTCTTGAGTTTCTCTCACCTCTGGTGAGGATTTTGTGTTTAGTTTGTGACTTTTTTCACTACTAATTGTTTCTATTTACCATACTCTTTTTACTGTTTTTTTGATAAGCACATGTCATTGCATTAATTTTTAGTTCATTAGTTGTTGTGATCAATCATTATTCATTTGTGACTTTAGGTAGCTACAGAATTGATAAGGACATTGATAGAATTGACACCAATTAATGGTTTTCTTTGATTTTATTCTCAACACAAGGAAATGACTCAAATTAAATTATTAATAATTAAATAAGATAAATACCATGTGTCAAACCTTTTGTATTATTTATGAAAATAATAATAATATATTATAAAATTCCCTAAAGAAAAGGTTAAGGCCTGTTTGTGTTTCTATCTTTGGTTTATCTATTTTTTTAATAAAATATATAAATATTTGATTAATATCTTTTTTGCATATGCATCTTAAACAAACTTGATAATTACATATATGACCTACAGGCATATACAAACAATTACAAATTCCAAAGGGGTCTATATGAAAAAAAAACCTGAAAAAATTTTCATAATTTGCAATCGAGTGCCATCAGCAACATTGGACAAGTAGAGAAATAGCATCAAATTTATTCCTTCAATGAATGATAAAACAGTTTCTCATTCAACTGCAATGAATATATACATAACAAAATGAAAATCAAAACCGAAACTGTATGGTTGATTATAAACATATACATCAACTTGTTCGAAGTTCTATCGATTCATATAATTGTGTATTGCAGTCATTATCTGAAACATTGCCGGCAACGAGTTGATTT
This sequence comes from Dioscorea cayenensis subsp. rotundata, assembly GCF_009730915.1. NCBI lineage: Eukaryota > Viridiplantae > Streptophyta > Magnoliopsida > Dioscoreales > Dioscoreaceae > Dioscorea > Dioscorea cayenensis. The sequence continues at coordinate 31,971,611 of NC_052475.1, forward strand.
ATTGCTTCGGAGCATTAATAAAGTTTTATTCTGGTCGATATACGGGAAAAACACTCGGGGCAATCTCTTAAATCTTTCCCACAGTCAAAGCAGGTCTGCAATGAACGATAAACAATCTTACTTTTTCGCCTTAAAAATAATGAAGTGGAAGAACAGCAAGAGTGTTGTTTTTTTTTACCTGATGTCCGCAACCAAAGGCGAGATCTTTCTTCTGCCAGCAACAAATGGTACATATCTGCATACGTTATACTCGATTGGAAGCAATTAGTCATCTCATGAAATTTCACTTGTTTGAGAGCACAAAATGGAACAAGATAAAAATTTTCTTACCTGACGATCACTGGGCGGAGCAGAAGTAACACTTTTGTGGACTGAAGGTCTTTGAGCAAAGCTGTTGGCTCGTGAAGGCATTCGATCATTGTTTCTCACTGGTGTTGGGAGGCAGAACCTCGACTCAATTCCTCTACGTCGACTGGAAAAATATATACACACATATGGTTAAATATGGTAATATAAATTGGACTAATTTCAGAAGTAAATATGATACCCGAGAAGTTGCAAATCAATAGTCGCTTTATATTGTGCGGGAATTTCCATCAATGCCGCAAGTGCAAAATCTGTCTCTTTTTGTGTAAAAGGGACATTTCTAGACATTATCTCAGTGAAGTTCACAAACTGCATGGAAGAAAAAAAAGTTCGGCATGGAGGCCCCAGAAAAGGGGAGAAAAAAAAACATTCATCCTCTTCGTGCAAGCGATAGATTAAAAAAAAAACCTGAAAATTATCAAATTGCCGGGATGGTATATTGTCATCAAACTCTCTCATCATGTCCCAAGGTCCATCACCAACTCCAACCAGAACAATTGACAATGGGTAATTACTACAAAAAAAAATCAGAAAGTAGTTATTTAAAGGTAAAGACGTCTATCAAAAAGGGGGCAAAAGGAACAGATCAAGGCATCATCCCCTGAAACTTGATGATTAATTACCTTGCTTCAACAATGGCATCCATAGTGTGACGTTCTTGTGAGCTTAATACGCCACTTTGTGTGTCAACACTCCGTGTCACCTGGATTGACTCATAAATATTTAGGAAAGTTGTGTGTAAATACTATGAAAAAAAGGGTAAAAAAATGAATCTTAACATACCTGTCCATCAGCAATTATTAGTAGGACATGATACTGACCACCTGTGCCATCTACAATGCTAATGGCTTGTTCAATCATCGGCGCAAAGGATGTTGGTCCTTCATGGAAAAGACAACATCTCATGAATGACCTCATAAAAGCCTACACAAAGGGTGAAAATGCGAACAGAACACTAACCTGCTAGCCTGAGTTCTGGCACTATTTCTCTGTATCTTTCCAATGCTTCTTCAAACCCATTACATGATCGTTGGTCAGGATGAAAGCTAAATACCTCTTGATCATGGGTTGATGCTGACATAGAGAACACAACAATAAAAGCTTTAACATCAACTTTTAACTGTTATGGGAGGTGACATGATTAGGGAATATCAAACGTAAGGCAAATGATGGTAACACTAACCATCACCAAATCCAAAACAAGGAATAAGGTCATCCTCATCAAAAGCTGAGAGGGTCCTTCCAATAATAGAGATAGCCTGCTCGTATGGATTTTGGAACTCTCCTATGTGATGCAAGGACCGACGGTTGAAAGAGACTTTACCTGAATATAAAAGGATATTCACTGTAACCTCTACCGTACATTAAGAAACTAAATCCTAGAGGTGTCAAGTGTATAGATCCAAAAAAAAAACCCAAGAGCGGAAAGAAAATAGAACTGAGGGGCTAAACCTGTCCATTCATTGCTTTTGGTAAAATCGATCCCCACTATGAGATTTGAGGATTCAAGACCAGCTTGTGCAAGAGCATCTGTCACCTAGGATGTAATCCATAGAGAAGTTAATAAATAATTGACATAGGGTAGGTTAGGTTTGGATTAAAAAGCATAAAAAGGATATCCAAATTTCAATTAACAGAAAACTAAGTTTTACAATATGCTATGGACAATCAACAAGAAAGCAAACCACTGGAACATTAATGACTACTTTTCAAAAAACCTGATGATTCACTCAGTTTACAATAAAAAAGGTATAAACTGACAGGCATACATCATTCAACATTCAAGGAGTTCATAGCACTAATTTCTGATTGAGCCATACATATTGATCGCCCTGTAGTTTATTAGTACTTCTTCAGAGAGAATATCATCTATTAATTAGAGATTTAGCATTATATGAGATGACTGACTATCTCCCATCAGTATGGAAAATGCCAAGCACATGGATCACATTATTTTGGAACAAGGTTATAGCTCTTGGCTTCGAATCAAAGATGTTAACTCGAAGTGATAAGCCAACCATAACTGATAATCATTAGGACAATCTTTTGATATTTAATACAACCACATAGTTCTTCCTGTCAAATAATCACAAAATAAGGATTTTGATTCTCAACAAAATACACCACATTTGAACAAAATACAGCCATTATGATGCAGGCAAACAGTTGGAAACACAAATTGATTACCATCTGTATTGCCCTCAAACAGTTCTAGCTGAATTTAAAGTTTTTTCAAAAGCAGCCCAGATATGGAATTGATTAAAGATCAAATATTCATGAAAATTTTGATAAAAGCTTATTTGAGTATAAATCATCATTGAGAAGCATATTTCCACCTTCACAGTAAGCAGACCTTATTTCACTAAAGTAAATGATTGGCATGTGTATCAATCCCACATTCAGAGTTCATAGAATTTAACAACAAAAAATTCCATCAATGGACCCATAGCATAAACAAAGGAAAACAATATTTTCTACGAGATACATAAAATGTGATAAAGTCAAAACTTTGCATGTATCTCTTCATACCTGACTAAGGGAGCTATAGTGATCACCGATCTTTGCATACTTCCTCTGCAACCTTTCAGCAACATCTGGTTGTGCATGGGTCTGATGGAAGGGAGTATATCTTGAGGTACTCCTTGGAGTTGCTTGCCTACTTTCATACGAAGGGCTGTAGTAACTCTGTGTTTTTGAGAATTTTCCACCCATTCTCTCAATTCAGTCCTTTGGAAACTCTTCAGAGAGTAATGTGCTACAAGAATACCAATTCCCCACCAAAGTTAAAACCTCTAACCATGGCCACCCAAAAAGAAAAAGAAAAAGAAAATTATTCCATCTCAATTTGAACTCCGATAACAAAACAAAATTTCCTATTTTGTAAACCCAAAACCAAAATTTTGTTAAAGAGAAAACAGAGAAGTGTGAAATCATACCAATTACAAGCCCCTAAAAAAGCTTAGGCAATCCAAGCCAAAATTAATAAAATAATACAGAAATAGTTACAAGGTATACAAGAGCAAAATAATCAACTTCAGTAATAAATGGAACTGCTAAATAATAGCACAGGAGAAAAAGATGAGACAAATGACCAAACTGAATTCTGAAAGGGAGTAAACCAAAAAAAAAATTTCCCTTAATACACAAATTTAACAACATTAAATTTCAATACCAGCATAACAAAACCAAGCATCTCTAGTCCAGCCTATGGATTCACCATGAAACCGAAACCAGGATGAAGCACTGAAGAAACAAAGAACATTATATATATATATATATATATATATATATATCATGAATAAGCGACACTAAGTGGAGAAAGCTTAACACATAAAAGTCTTATGAAAGTGCAACGAAAGAGCCATGGGAGAAAAAATAACACACTGAGACATTGAAAAGCAACATGAATGATAAGACTAGATAGTTTGCGGTTATCATAGAGAGTATAGGAATTTGGTTGTCATCTCCAATACATCTAACAATCAAATTTCATCGGAGAAAAAAAAGGGAGAAATTCCACAAACACAACATGAGAAAATATACAAGAATCAAATCACAAAACCTAATTTTCTTTTTTCCCAAAAAAAAAAAATCCCACAGTCCAACAACAACACAATCCAGTCCCAAGCCCCTTGCAAAAAAGATCAAATTTTGACATGAAAAACAATCATCAGATCTGAAAAAAACCCTAATCCTAAGATTAAAAAACCAAAAGACATACCTGCATTAAGCATTGGGGATTTTCCAAACAATAATCCAAATTGAAAGATATACCAAACAAAAAAAAAATCAATAAAAAATAAATCAGCATAGACCAGAGAAAGCGACGTAGTCAATCAAAATAAACTTTCGTATGAATTATTCTAATAATTATTGTGAAAATTAAATCATCGGAAAAAAAAAAGTTGAGAAATTTACGTACCAAATCCGAGCACTAGCCCAAGACCTTTTCTTTTCCCTGAAAATAAACTCCAAAGACTCGATTTCTTTGAAGTTTCCTTAGCGGATGTTACAATTACGTAAATACCCTCAAGTATGGGGGTGTCATTGCAAAATTAAAGATATATCTAACTTGAAAAGACCAAAACGCCCTTTTCGTGGTGTGAGATATTTTCATATATGTCCCCACAAAAACTTCAATCCTTCCACCTCTTGTCTTAAAATAATTAAAATTATTTTAATAAAATAAAATTATTCATATTTATTTTGGTTTAAAGAGAGAAGAATGAGTCCCATTTGTTTCTCTGTTTTGTGTTGTTATTTATGTTCCATATCTAATAGACATTTTGGTGTTTTTTGTATTGTTTTTCAGAGTGAATTTTATTTTTATTTATTTAATTTAAGCAATTTATCCGTTTTTTAAAAAACGAAGAATGAGAATGAGGACGGGGAAGATAATAATAATGTTATTCTTAAGTATATAAATGCAATTATTTGAAATTTTGTGGGCATATTAGTAAATAGAAATTTTATCGATATATATCCAATTTAATGAACTTCAATCAAACTCAAAATCATTATGGGGCCCACTGCGAAACTTGTTGACAAAAGGATTTTTGATTGAGGTTTTGATAAGTTTCTTTTTTTTTTTTAGAGATATTTAAGTAGAAAGTGATGGATGATTTGGTTAAAAAAAGTGATGGATGAGGTAATTAAAATTTATTTTCTGGTGAAGTTAATGTTTTTACGTGCTTTGTGTTTATATGAGTAATATATATATAATTACCACTTTTTATTACTGCAAAACATCAAGGTAATTAAATTAAATAGATCTTAATTTATTTATTTTTTATTTTGATATCAATCTAAATAAAGAAAAATAATAGTACAATGCTTACAACGATTGTTTCACGAAAGAAGTGCTCATATATTTTTATTTGAGTTGTCCAGAAGAAGACACTCAATAATATATTGAAGTTATAAATTAAATAATAATTAGTGCAATATTAGAGACTTGATTACACTTTTGACTCATAATAATTTTTAATTAGCCAAAATAATGACGGTTGTTGCTTGGGTAGGTAGGCAAGCAAACCTGCAAATCTACATAATTAAAAAATCATGTTAAAAAAAACACAAAAATTTAAAAAGTACATCAAAAGAACATGCGCGTATATATATAATTACTAATTTCATGCAGCGATCTAAAAGCGTCCTTCTGAATGTCATCTTTATATTTTTCCAATAAAAATTTAAATAAGATTATTTAGCATTTATTGTTATTAATATTATTATTAATTTTCTAGGAAAGTTTGCTGTTTTAAGATATAATAAAAGCTAGAAATTTTTAACAATCACACAACTATCTTGACCCCTGAATATTGAACCCTGAAAAAAATTGCAGATTAAAATGGCAAAAAGAAACACACACAGATATAGATTGGGATGACTGAGGCTTTTTAGTCCCCATTAATCTTCAACATCATCAATGAAAAATTTCACCGGAGAATCAGTTTGATCACCGTAAAAATCGATTTGCAAGAAGCTTTGCAAATATATTCACACAACAGTGTCTCCTGAATCACTTCATTTTTGCCAACTTCTACAAACTGTGCCAAGAGATTAAACACAAAATTTGAGAAGACAACTGGGCTTTTACTAAACTTTCTATGTTTAAATAATCAGATGGAGACTATAATGGTTACGCATTCATGTATGAAGCGCTGCAAACCCCATGCCAACATTCAGGTAAAACGCAATCAAGGCCAAACCTTGATGATCTACGAAGCAAAATGAAACAAGATCATATGGAGCATAGTTTAAGTTTGTTGTACGGTCTGGCTCTGGCTATTAAAAAAATACAATCCAATAATCAGAAAAAGACATCAGTTGGTTGACGATAGTAATGCCTGCAAACAAAACAAGCAGTTAGTAAGCCACTGATAATGGAAATCATGACGGAAGATCGTGCTTAATTTCAATGGTTAAGTATGACTATTTCCAACACACTATTGACTGATAAAAACAATTGATATCTGGAAGGCTATATTCGTTCATCCTGTTGATACATCAGGGTAATATAGACAAATGTTCAGTTCAGAACATCAAAAAACAATTCAGTATCTCAAGTGCCAAAGATTGTTATCTGTTCCTAAACTAAAAAAAGTGGCCCAGTTATTATGTAGGGATGATAAGTTTTGACAGGCTAATAGAGATCCTCAAAAATTTGTACCCTTAAATAGGGCAGATAAATGTTCTGTCAAAGGGTTTACGTGAGTTTGTCCTGCAGAAATGCAAGAATACGCCAAGATGGTCATTGATCAATACATAGAATGAGCATTGGTAATTAAGTCAGCAGACAACAGGATAATATTGAAGCAACAGATAAAAACTCACATCATCAACAAGATTATCATGAATCTCAGCTAATAATCATCTTATTGAGGAAAGAAGCTTGCTCAGGAAAATATTCCATCAATTCATCCTTGGTAACCCAGACATGATCTTCACATTTCCTGATGTTGTATTTGCTAGTGCCAATAACTTGTGATTTGAAAAAGAAACGCTGAAAAATTTTGCAGAGAAAAGAGTCAGGGAAAAAGAAAATAGTTAGTTCCAAAGTCAGATTTCAAAATAAATAGAAGGGTAGAAGAAGTTCTCAAATAAAATCATACTCTGTAGCTCCTAATTTACAAAATGAACTTGTTTGGAAAAAATACTAATCTGTTCAGTTGTTGGGATCACCATTTACAGCCAACAGAAACTTCTTGGCCAGGCACTAGGAAGCTTGGTACCATTTATGTTCATTAAATAGGTATATACTAATGGAAAAGGAATGGGAACCAAGGTAAGTTCCTCCTGCTAAAGAAATCACCCACGTTAACAAGCAATATTTCTTGTTGTTCCTAAGGAAAACTTCAATTCACTAAAGTAGAACCACATCTGTTCAAACTATACTGTTAAAATCGACATGCCAAGTATATTTTAGAATTTCCTAAAACCTGATAGGAAAGTTAGTCGAGAGTATTGAACCACAAAAAAAAAAAAAGAGACCCATGACTAAGTGCGGCGCAGTGAGAAGCATGTAACCAACTTAAGTTGGAAAATGATCAATCTCACCACAACTTGCAGAAGAAAAGAGGGAATGAATAGGTGGTTTGTAGAGCTAGTTCTACAAATATATGCACTGTATTGATATAGATGGAACCTGGAATATCACATATCATGGTGTGCTATACTATGTTTGGATTGAAAGCCAGCGAGAGAAAATAAAGTAAACCGAGGGTTTTGGAGGATCAGAGTGAGTCATTCCCTCGTTTGGATAGATATTTTTAGTATAACGAAAGAGGTTAACTCTGACCCTCCAAAACCCCATTTGACGGGGAAGGGAGAACCTCCTAAAAATTTTAAAATATTTTAAAAGACCTTAATCCTTTTAATTTTTTAAATTAATTACATAATGTCACTTCATAAGTTTTTGCTTTCACTTTTTTCGATCTAATATTATTTTAATCAAGTATTCACATGACACCTATCGTATATCCTTGTTTTTATGTATTTCTTTTTTGCTTTAATGTTAATTTAATTATTTTATATTTTAGTAGACCTAATCAAGCATCAGTCCATTGTGATGATGTAAATAACAACATTTTTTTATCTTATACAAGACAATAATATATGATATATTTCCCAAAAAAAAATAATAAATGGTGGTATTTGAGAATGGGCAAAATTAAAGTATAAAAATCAACATCAACATAATAATGATAATTGTAATAATTTCAATATTTATTAAAAAATCTATTAAAAGTGTGAATTTATTTGAGATAGTTATAATGCATGTGTTTTAAGTAGAAATAAATAATTTTTTATTAATAATAAAGGTATAATTGGTAAATAATATTATTATATATCATTTTCCTTTCCTTTCACTTCCTTAACCAAATAAGATTTATCAGAAAACTCTCTTTTCTTTTCTCTCAATAAAATTTGTCTATCCAAATAAAGATTGAACCCTTCCTTTCCTTTTCCTTACTTTCCCTCCCATTGCTTTCCTTTCTACTTTTGAATCCAAACACTATGTTATGGTGTAATGCATACAGAAAAACAGTTCACAAACCAAGATGGGCATTGGCTTTAAATTGAAATTTCGTGTTGTATATCAATCCTTGAATTACAAAACAAATGAAACTAAATGGAATTCAGGAAAGAAAACTCAAAACTGCTGGATGGCTAATTGTAAATAACCACTGGAATATCAAAACAAAAGAAGCATGCTAATTTACAGTTAAAAATACCTAAAAATGCATGCTTTAGTAGCATAAAGGACATGTCTAGAGTTGTCAATCGGCCATCATCATGCCCACCCCGACACGGTGCTATCTTATTAATGGATTTTCCTTTTATGTGCATAATTATTTTAATTTTTTTTTATTTTGGTAAACGCTCCCAAAATTTACCTATTTATTATTTAAAATTTTTACTTTTTTTTTTTGAGATTTTTTGGAATTTTTATTTTTTTAAAAAAAATTAAAACTGAATGGGCCGCAGGCCGTGCTGTGCCAACCTCTGGGGTTGGTGGGTTATGCTGGCCTGGTACAGTTAGAACACGGGCTAGACATGTCTATACCAACTACTGAACAGGTAAGGTCATTGCATCCTTATATTCAAGGACAACAAACCGTTAAAAAACAGTTGAAATTGTGAAGATAATGAGTATGTCTTGAAGCCATAAAATTAATTAAGCACCTTAAAGGATGGAACGTCGGATGAGTCATCTGTTGGTCCCAAAGTCATGTGAGCAAAAGGAGCATTGCCAACAAAATAGGTATGTGAAAGCCCTCCAATTACAGATTCCAGTGCTGATTCTGCACACTAAATTTCAAGGATTTACAAAATGAACACGAATGTGAATCTGACATCCTTATTGAATAAATGATGCTTCAAACAACAACCTAAAGACCACATATAGGCAACTACTCCACCTTTAATAAATGGAAAAAGGCATATATTACCTTTCTTAAAGTCTCTTCATTATCATAAACTTTCTCAGGAAAGTGCCAAGTAGGTTTCGTGTCAGCTGCACCATATGGTCTACCATAGAGTAGAAGATAAAGTCTTCTGTCCAATGCTCTTTGTAAGGACCTTGAGAATAAACGAATCAAACGATATGAGTGACTAAAGTTGCAGAACACATCAAAATCAGAACACATTCTGAAAAGCATGATTAAGGAAAATTCACAAGGATAATAACAAATAATTGTAAGACCCACCATTATTTTAGGAAGCTGCTTATTATTTTAAAAGTGAACACCACATTACATAAATCATAATAAACATAAACTGAAACTTTGATTTTATTTTTTGAAGCTAATCATCTCATCATAAAAGAAGAAGAAAATGGGCATTGATCTTGTCAGACAAAACTATAGTAAATTATTTGGAAAGCATGCTTTTGTGTTCTTAAGAGATGAACTATCAACAGTCCTCTTAGGATTTTGTAGTCAATTAGACAAGTTGAAACACATCTAAAAGTTCAAATATGGTTTAATGTCTCAATTACAAAGATTCACAGACATATCTAGGTCAAACAAATTCAAGTTAATGATACTCCAAATGATTTTAGGCGTAAACATGTTGAAGAGCCGAGACATAGTCCAAGTATCACAAGTCTATCAAGCAAATGACACCATTGTCTGAGGTGCCAATACTAAATTAGATAACAATACAACAACAACACCAACAACAGGCCATTAGTCCCAACTATTTGGTTGGCTAACTAAATTAGATAACAATAAGGAGCCAAATTATATACAAACAACATTTACCTTGCAACCAAGAACAATAATTCAACGGGATATGGATGCTATATGTAAAGCATATTCCTTTTCAAAGGAAACTTACGTGTGAAAATATCTATACATTTGTCATATCATGTTGCATTAAACAACATTCAAATAAACTCATGCACACAAACATACTTGCGATCATTTGTCTTGTCAGCTTCAGTGATTCTAGGAGCTGGGACATAATCTATTTGGTAATCACCCTTTCCCCTGGCCAAAATCAAACCAACATGAATATTCAAGAAAAAAATTATCTATAGGCAATGACAATCATACATAGGAAAAACAAGTTTTTATCTGAGATTCTTTATGATAAAATAGTAACATATTATACTGATGTCCCACACAACCTACTCCTTGCTGTGAGTGCCCATATGCAATTCTTACTTTTGTGCTCTTTCATGATGTTAACATCTGAGAAATGAAATGTGAGCAGGATTGGAAAAAAACTTACAGAAAATCTCACATGGAGTGGACAGTGGCTGAAATCCTTAAACTAAACTTACATAAAGAATTAATGTGAGTTTTGTACACATTAGATAAATATCCCAAAGCATATAAAGCAACCTATATCCCCTGTCAATTTCATCAATGAATCAAGGCAGTGAATTTGAATAATTCCAAGGACTCAGACAATGAGAAAAAACAAATGAAGAAAGTTACAGGTTTAAAGCAGTTCAACGAGTTCTGGTATTGCAGGTAACAAGACATATACAAAGGACTATCTCCTAAAAACGCCTGTCAAGCTCATGGTTGACACTAAAAGGAACCGAGACAAAAAATGGTGAACACTAGAAATGCCCAACAACAGCAACAAAAGATAATGAAATTACAAAGCAACAAAAAATCCAAGAAAAGAGAGCAATGCGGATGAAATCAAAAGCTAACCTCGCATCAGCCTTAGCCAAAACATCATCGGGATATTTCCTCCGGTATTGCTGCCCCCACCGGAACCTACAACAAGAAAAATCCAAAATTTCCATCTCGAAACAGGAAAAAAAAAACCACTCTTTGGATCCAAAAACTAAAACAAAAGGAGATTTTACGAGAATTCTTGGAAGGCATAGACAACTGGGTCGATCTTAGGGATGACGACGGGAAGCCGCTCGAAGAGAACGGCGGCGACTATGTTCTCCGTCTCCGAGGAGCAGAATCCCCTATCGAATCGAAGCGATCGGAGCCAAGGCCCCGCCCTCGCCACCGATCTCAGCATCTCCAAAACCCTATGTCGCCTTCTTCCCCTCTTTTCACAACGGTTTTCTGGAAAAACCCTTGTTAAACCCGGGAAATTTGCAAAGACCCCCTCCATTTTAGTCAAATTTTAAACCATAAACTTGACAAGATTTTCATTTCCAAACCCACAAATGGGATACTAACCACCAAATATATGCATAAACTCCGCATATAATAAGAGAAAAGCTAAAAAAAAAAATTACAAAATGTCAAGTTTAACGACTATGATTGATTACAAGAATTATTACAATTACATAGAATTATTAGATAATCCACTGAATTTTCACCTCAACAGTGAGTGGCCAAGTGCAAAATCAAACCCTATAAGCTACATATATTATAGAATATTATTTATTTACTGTCATTAGGCCAATACTATATTGTAGAGAGTTATGTTTATTCGTATACTGGGTGCGAATATAGATCTCTTTGTGAGAAGAGTCATAGTCTTCACCCCTGATTGCATGATATGGGAATTTATCATTATAAAATTACAGCTTTTAATCTATCATTTTGGGAAGACACATATAACAGCTCTTAATTGGCATATATGTTAATTTACTCTATATAGTAACTCCATATAGAGGTAGTTAAAATATTGTTACGGATGTATTTCCATATTTGCACGTCTTTTTAATTGTGCAGTCTTTGTGTAAAAAAAAAATTAACACACACACGGTCATCTAACATATAAAAATGGCAAAGAGGGAAATGAGCTTAGTCAACTTCATTTTTGGATGCGTTTAAATAGCTCAATAAATCAAAGCTTCACCAATGGTGGACATAAACACCTCCAATTTGTTTCTATTTGAGTTTGAGAATCTAAATAATTAGAAAAAGAACATGTGATCAATCATGGTGAATATCAAGAAAAGCAGAGTTAAAATAATTATTGAAAATATGATTGTATCATTCCCAATGTTCTAAAAAAATAGCTTTAATGAGAATTTTCAAGTATACTCATAAAAGAATTTAGTTCTTTAAAATAATCAAACATCAACCAGACATGAGATGCTTAGCAAGCTAGCAAGCTACCGAATATATATATTAAAACAGTCCCATATTCTAAAGGTGAAAGAGGATTGGGGCAATCATTATGCATTTCATTTTAACTTTGGTTGCTTTATGCAATATACTTTGAAAATCTTCTGCATTCTTTATCTTGGAAAAAGATAAGCATGACTTTTTGACATTATCTTGTTCAAAACTTTTTCATCTTGATAAAAAAATTCTCAGCAATATTTTCAGTTTAGGCAACTTTATTTAAATTTTTGGGTTGTAAAGTAGGTCGGCCACCGGAGAATACATTAATTGTAGCTTGTTGTGTTTTTGTATATTGGTCCAAAAATTGTCCAAAAAGTCTTCAAAGTTCCTTTAAATCTGTCAAAGATAATTCTAAGTGGTCATTAACTAACCCACTTCCTTATGAATTATGATGGCATCCATTTTTAGTGTACGTATATACACACACACCTCATAGTTCAGTTTTTGTGTTTATTCTCAAAGCTCTATAACTCTGTACTATTGCTTTGAGTTATACCTATTTTTTTTATTATTTAATAAATTATGATTTATCTATTTTATCAAAATAATAATAATAATTATTAGTGCAACCGCACTATTTATTGGCATGATTTGACACCTAGACCAAGTGACGTGGCAACTAAAGTAACAAAGCATAATTGATGATATGACAAGTATTGTGACATGGCAAGGAGGCTTGGAGTGCAAGACAAACATCTTGAAGATCTTGGTGGAGCTATTTTTAGTAAGTCTCTAACATGGAGGATATTATCTTAAAGATCTTGGTGGAATTATTCTTGGAAACATGAAGACAAGATTATATCAAGACCATACTTAGAGAGATATGATTGAAGACTAAATATGGTGGAGCTTAATTAAAGAAAGATTTATTCATGGTATGAATGAAGACTAATTGAATATATGATTTGAAGAATCCTTGATGAAGATTGATTGAAGTCCATTAACGGCAAGATTTGAGGACCAAACTTGGGTGAATTGAAAATCAAGTTTAGAGAATCTTTGAAGACCAAACTTGGAAGATTGAAGACTAAGTTTGGCAAGTTTCATGAAAACGCACAAGGACGTGCGCCCCTTGCGAGGGGACTGCGTGATGAGGAACTGAGGAGGTAGGCTAGTTGCCGGCAGTCGGGATCGGGAGATTTGGCTGCATCGACTCGGACTAAGCATGACCAGGAGGTTGATGGGTCTTGAGGTCGTCCGCAACGTAACCAGAACTCAGTCAAGTCAACAGTCAGGGCCATGTTGCAACTTATGTTACAACAGAAGTTACAACAACTAATTTCGGAAGGTTTTTAAATTAGTAGCCGCGAAGATTCTAAAATAGGTATGTGCTATATTTGGGACGTTGAGGCGTCTATATAAGCTACCTTGCTCGTAGATTGTAAGTGTGACTCTTGAGTGACTCTTGGAGCAGAGTGTGTGAGCACCAGACAATCTAAAGAGGGTAGTGACCTTTATTGTTGAGAGTGTGAGTGACAAGTGTTTGTATTCATCTATTTTTACCTCTTTTAGTGGGTTGTTTATCTCCGGGCTTGACCCCCCAGATGTAGGCGAGTGGACGCCGAACTGGGTTACCAACGTTGTGTGTCTCTTTGTGTTTGTTTGTGTGCTCTTTCTTTATTGGTTTGTGTGATACTTCTATGAGTGCTTAAGTGTTATCTAATACCCAAAAACCACACCGGAGGAACTAACAATAATAATAATAATTAATTTGAGTATTTTTAATTATTCCCTCAACTATCAACTTAAGTAGGTTTTAGAGGTTTTAGAAAAATAATTTCCGACTATTAGTAAAAACCACTAGAGTGAATTTCATTTGTGTCAAGTTTTTAAGTTATAGATAATATTAGAAGAAATTGAGTTCCAATGAGAAAAATATTTAGTTAATAGAAAAGTATTCATTTAGTAAATATTTAGCAACAAAAAGTCTTTTATTATTTATTTTCAAAGTTTTATAAGTAAAAGTGGTATTATTTCCCATTACTTTCACAATCAATTTAATTCGAATATATATATAAAATTCTAGATCATTAGTTTTGTTTTTACCGTCTATATAATGTGGAAGAGGTTTTTTTTAAACAAAATTAAACATAGGCAAGCCATTGTTAGGATTCAAAACATGTTAAGAATAAATAAATGTAATACAAATTATGTATTATTTGTTTAATTATTTTTTTAGAAAACAACAATAATCATTGATAAACCACATAAATCAAAATAAAAAGAGAAAATACAATAAAAGACAAACAAATGTTATAGAGTTACACGAGAGGAAAATTATACAATAAAATATCCATTAATAGTGGAGAGAATAGAAGAACTCTAACATAAAGCAGTGACATCTTGGAAGCATGTTAAGCATAACTTTCTACTAGAATGTCCTAGCTCAAAACTATGACAACAAGATTAGCATGAACCTTGATAGGTCTCAAGCTCCCTTAGATAAGGCCGGTTTAAGAGTAAGGGCAATGAAACAATTATTTTAGGCTTTAAATATTTTTAGGCCTCATTTTTTAATTTTTTAATAATAATTTTAAAAACTTAAAATTTTAAAATACTCTAAATAATTATTGTAATATAATATTTTTTAATTAAATATTTAGTTATAATCTTAACTAACTTTTAAAATTTAAAATTATATATTAAATATTTTTATTTTGATGCTTCTATATTTTCTCTAACTAACTCTTCAAATTCTCTGATCTTTGTAATTATTTTTTCATTTGTTTTTCTAAAATTAACATTATATTTTTTTATATAAATGTGGATAAATCAAGTAAACAATTCCACACTAATTTTTTTTAAAAATAAAATAAATAAATCACGAATGCACACTAATTTTTTATTTAATAAAAGAGGACAAATATCACTTAAAAATTAGTTTCTATTCTTTACAAATACTGCTATCTTTTTTTATGAATGATCACACTCTTCGAATTCTCCCACCTCCCTTTCCTTCTGAGCTCTCAATATATATATATATATATATATATATGAAGCAGGAGCAATGCTAAGTTCATTAGAGGGAGAGAGAGAGAGAGATATGGAGCAAAAGAATACTTTCCTCACCCTGTTAATGCTACTTCTCTTTTCTTTTCTCCAAACTCCAGGCTTTGCAGCCACAAAAGCAAGCAGAAAGGTTCAATCTTTTCTTCTTATTAGTCTTTTATATTTCTAACTAAATCAAAGCTCTCATCTTTCTCTTCCTTTTTGTTTAATTCCTTTGTTTGTATCTAGTCTTCTTATGTTGTTTATCTCGGTGCTCACTCCCCCAACACAATGGATGATGAGGCTGTTCTGGTTTCTCACCATCGACTCTTGACTTCAATCTTGAAAAGGTAGCTTCTTTCCTTTTTCTTCTACCAATGCCGTGAATTTTCTTCACTTTTGTTCATGTTGTAGCAAGGACAAGGCAAAAGATGCAATCTTTTACTCTTATACAAAGCATATCAATGGGTTTGCTGCAAATTTGGATGAAAATGAAGCAAATGAGATCTTGAGTATGTGTTCAAGGAGAAGTTCATCCAATTCGTTTTAATTTGTTTTGAAATTATTGATAAAAAAATGTGTTTGTTTTTCATTCATTAGAGCATCCAAGTGTTGTATCAGTGTTCCCGAATAGAGGTCACAAGCTTCATACTACTCGTTCTTGGGAATTTCTTGGTCTTGAGAAGGATGGCAGAGTTATGGCAGAATCATTGTGGTCGAAGACCAAGTTCGGTGAGGATACGATCATTGGAAACCTTGACACTGGTAATCATCTAACAATTCTATGCATTTTTACTTTTTAACCATGACAATTGACATTTGTATGTTTGTAAGTTTATTTTGTCTTGCAAGAACATCATCTAGAAATCCACAATGTCTGCATCTCTCCTTAAAATTTCCTCCTTACACATTGACTACTGACCAAGCAATTTTCAATATATTCATGCCATGTACTTATCTTTTGGCAATTCATGTCAGTAAATTTTTTCTGAAACTTTCCTTCTCTATGCATGTTTGTGTGTGTGTGTGTGTGTTTCCAGGAGTGTGGCCAGAATCTGAAAGCTTTAAGGATGAGGGCATTGGTCCTGTTCCATCAAAGTGGAAGGGAATCTGTCAGAATGATAAGGATAAGAGATTTACATGTAACAGGTCTGTTGTGTATGTTCCCTTTATAATATTTTGCTGCTAAAAGCCCATCATAGTAATCTAATGATTCTAAGCATTCAATTTATTTATCTTTTCCATCATATTTCTGAATCATATCATGCTTATATTTAACAAACATACAACATAAATCCTCAATTATGCTTTGAAAGGGAGTTGAACTTTGACCTGCCCATTTCCTCATGGGAGTTAAAAGACACTACCACTCTCTCCCCCAACAGTGTTGTTCTTCATACTGTTTATACACTGTTCACCAGAGATTCATATAATATTCTCATACTGTATATATACTATACATCCGGGTTCAAGATCTTGCTTTAGATCTGTTTATATTCATAAAAAGGACGCTTTGTCGTCTATTATTCAAAAAAAGACACTACCACTCACATATGAATGTCAATTAAATACGAGAGTGGTCCTGTGACTAAGTTTTTTTGTTATATCAAGAATAAAGTTTTATCAGCTTTTCTTATAATGCTCAGAGAATATCTATGCATCCCATTTGCAGTCCCCACAGTTATCCAAACTTGAATATTCCCCACTTTTATCTCAACTCTGACCTCCAAAAGAGAATCCAATTCCTCTTTGAACTTTATTTCTGCTAATTTGAAAAGGTGTTCATCTCTCGGGAAACTAGAGTATTTGTTTAGAGATCCAAGAAGAAATAAATCTCCATTAATGGCCAGCATTGACAACCTCACAATAAACTAGTCATGTTCATATGTCAATTAATGGCCACTCTTCCACAGTGCTTTACTCCTAATCACTCTTCTTGGAATTACCAAATAATCTCCATTATTGAATGGCCACTGTTCCTAATAAACTAGTGCATGATATGAAACCACAGAGTTCATTAGCTTTTATCATTCTTTATCTTTTTCACAGTTGAGAACAGTCATCTTTCTCCACTATGCGAAATTTATTCATTTGCATTAAAAATTATCCATCCACATTTGGATTGATTCAAAATTTAAATTAATTTGCTGTACTTCTTTTTTCTTAATAAATGTAGTTTATCTATTTTGTTTTTTAAAAAATAAATTAAATTACTGTTGCTCATGCAATTAGCTCAAACTCTGACAGTAAGTTAACTGAAATAACTGTCATTGAACTTTAACTATTACTTCTTGCAAAATCTGAATGATATGATGAAAATCTTACGGTATAGAGTGCTCTGATGAGCAGGAAGCTGATCGGAGCTAGGTATTTCAACAAGGGATACAGGGAAGTGGTCGGTAACCAGAGATCAATCTCTGACAGCCCCCGGGACACCGAAGGGCATGGCACACACACCTTGTCTACTGCTGGTGGCAGTTTTGTTGCCAACGCAAGCATCTTTGGCTACGGTACTGGCACCACCAAAGGCGGCTCACCACGAGCCCGTGTCGCAGCCTATAAAGTGTGTTGGCCACCTTTCCATGGGGGCGAATGCTTTGATGCTGATATTCTTGCTGCATTTGACATGGCAATTCATGACGGTGTTGATGCGCTCTCACTTTCCCTTGGAGGTTATGCAACAGATTATTTCAATGATGGCCTTGCAATCGGGTCATTTCATGCAATTCAGAAGGGGATTTCTGTAATTTGTTCAGCTGGAAACTCTGGCCCGACACCGGCCTCAGTGTCAAACACAGCCCCTTGGATCCTCACTGTCGGAGCAAGCACCATGGATAGAGAATTTCCTGCTTATGTTTCATTCAGTGACAATCAAATCAAAGTTAATTAGTTCATATATTTTCAATCTTTTATACTTAATTTACACTGTCAATTTGTCGAGCATTTATAATAACAATCTTGTTGCGTTGCTGGTGATCAGGGACAAAGTCTTTCTTCACTGGGTCTTACACACGAACAATATGCCATGATCAGCTCAATAGAAGCAAAGGCAGCAAATTCATCGGCTCATGACGCGTATGCTTGTTTCAAACTGAATTTCCTACATGTCTAATGCAGTTAGTTTTATGGTTATTCACCCTTTTGAGCTTTCTTCAATGAAATGCAGGCAATTATGCTACTTGAATTCTCTAGACCCTGAGAAAGTGAAAGGCAAGATAGTTGTTTGTCTCCGTGGAATCAATCCCAGAGTGGAGAAAGGTGAAGCAGTTCATCTCGCAGGTGGCGCCGGCATGGTCCTTGCAAATGATAAAAGCGCTGGAGATGAGATCATCGCCGATGCTCATGTCCTCCCTGCCACCCACATTTCCTACTCTGATGGTGTTTACTTATTCACCTACCTCAATTCAACCAAGTATGTACATATATCAGAGATATACATATAATAGCCCCACACCGGTTAATTAAGCATTTTGTTCATGTGTTTGATGCTTTGAAGGTCACCCTTGGGATATATTACACTACCTAAAACAAAGATCGACACGAGTCCAGCTCCTGTCATGGCTGCATTCTCGTCCCAAGGACCAAACAGTGTCAACCCGGAGATCCTCAAGGTTGATAATGAGTGTGAATTAATAGTTAATCTTTAAATGCCAATTATTAATTTGTCTGATGATGAATTGTTCATCATTTCTTAATGTGATGCAGCCTGATATCACTGCACCAGGAGTCAGCATCCTTGCTGCCTATAGTACGGCATCAAGTCCGACCGGGCTCAGTTTTGATGCTCGCCGGACTCCTTTCAATGTCGAATCAGGCACTTCCATGTCTTGCCCTCATATATCCGGTGTTGTCGGGCTACTCACAACTCTTCACCCTACATGGAGCCCAGCTATGATCAAGTCAGCAATCATGACAACCGGTAATACATTTTCTTCTACATATCGAGCACATTTCGATCTTATGATCTACTAACTAACTTCATTACTAATTTTTTTCGCAGCTAGAATTCGGGACAACAAGGAGAAGGTAATCAAGAACTCATCAATGTATGATGCCACTCCATTCAATTATGGTGCAGGACATGTGATGCCTAACCATGCAATGGATCCTGGTTTGGTTTATGATATCACTCCTAGTGACTACTTGGACTTCTTGTGTGCACTTGGCTATAACTCAACAAGAATGAGAGCATTCAGCAATGAGTCACATTCATGTCCTTTGAAGCCAATGGAGCTTGAGAATTTGAACTATCCATCCATTTCCATCCCTAATCTCTTTGGTTCGAAGACGGTAACCCGAACGGTGACAAATGTAGGGGCCACCGGGCAAGTACATTGCCTTCGTCTACGCTCCGAGAGGTGTATCAGTGACGGTAAAACCTGCAGTCCTTGATTTCGAAAAAAATTCGGTGAGCTGAAGAAGTTTAAGGTTACAATGAAAGTCATCCAAGAAGAAGTTCAATATGATACTTATGTGTTTGGAAGGCTTATATGGTCTGATGACAAGCATCATGTAAGGAGTCCTTTGGTGGTAAAGGCCAAATATTGATGTTATTTTGTACCAAATAAGCTTACCGAACTGATTATATGAATGATTATTAATGCTTAACTATATTCCTGAATTTATAACAATATTACTTGTAATTTTGTTATGATTTCTTTTTTTTTTTCCCCTTAAAAATTTATGATTTATCTATTTTTTTTAATAAATTATATCAAAATTGATTTGAATGGACATGGGTGAGCTGAGAAACCAATTAATTAACTGGAATTAACCTATTTTGTTCAAAGAATATCACTTATTTAGAGTGAATACTACTTTTTTATTAATAATTATTTTTTATTGTTGAGTCATATGAGTCCTATAAAAAAAGATAGACATCTTCTAGCTGGTGGTTATTTTTTTATATATAAAATAAGGATTCGATTTAAAAGCTAAATTTATTTGAGCTTTTAGCCATCATAAAAATAATGAAATTACTCTCCTCTATAATTAAAAAAAAAATGATTTAGAAAAAATTTATTCAAAAAACCTATTATATAAATATATCACTACTTATTTCAAAGTACTGATTTCTTGTAAATCATGATTTTTTTAAAGCATAGTAGTAAATCATGTGTGAAAATGGTCTTCTTGTTTATTTATGAAATATTAGAAAAAAAATCGATAAACCATAAAGCCCAGGATTTAAGCACTAGTTTCATGATATTTTTAAGAAATAAATAATAATAGATGAACGTTAGTCCAGTGGTAATTACTGTGTTGGGATTTAGATGTTTCAATTTTGAGCATCTCTGTAGGAGTTCTGTATGAAAAATATCCCGAGTTCTCCCATCTAGGGTTATATGACAAGGGAATTTATTTTTAAAAAGTTATTTAAGGTACCGTAATTGATGCACCTCTACGCTTTGCATATCTATCTTTTAATTTAATACTTGTTGTTTTTTTATTAAAAAAATAAATACATGAAAAAAATTAATAATAGACGAGTACGATAAAGTCTTTAGGATCATCAAATTTTATTTTATTTTTTTAAATATAAATAAGTCATAAATTTGAATTATTAATTTTTTTAAATTAAGGAGAAAAATAAAATACCAACTGATATAAATATAGTGTACTCTATTAATTTTGTTTTTTTAAAAATTTTAAGTAAAAGCATCAAACAGGGATATATAACGTTACATAGGATATACAACGTTATATATATATATATTCTATTTTAAAAAGTGATTTTTGAACTAATTAAATGAGCATTTTTCTTAATTTTGATTGTGATATGTGTAAAAAGGTATTTTTTTATTGTTTTTAATTAATT